>NC_061513.1:162362910-162592018 GCF_022539505.1 Lolium rigidum | reverse complement strand
ACCTCTAGTGAGCTGTGGACCCCGGTCCATTCTTTTATCTTGCGAAATACAAATCGCTTATGCAATACTTGTTTTCTTGTTTTCTTGCAAACAATCATCTTCCACACAATTCGGTTAATCCTTTGTTACGGCAAGCGGTGAGATTGACAACCTCTAGCGTTTCGTTGGGGCAAAGTACTTTGGTTGTGTTGTGCAGGTTCCACGTTGGCGCCGGAATCCCTGGTGTTGCGCCGCACTACATCCCGCCGCCATCAACCTTCAACGTGCTTCTTGGCTCCTCTGGTTCGATAAACCTTGGTTTCTTTCTGAGGGAAAACTTGCTGCTGTGCGCATCATACCTTCCTCTTGGGGTTGCCCAACGAACGTGTGAAATACACGCCATCAGTGGATTGTTCGTTTCTTTTTAGAGAGAGTCTATAACTCTTTTCTGTAATGTATTCCATCTCAATTTCTATTACTCTGAAATTTTAAGGGTTCACTTTTTCATGGGGAAATGTCTTATGCAGGTTACATTTTTCAAATAAATTGTAATTTCTTCTTTTATGCAGATTTTTTGTTACAGGTACAATGACAAGATCTAGTAGTAACAAAAAAAAACAAGTCCGTCGAGAAGATATTCAAAGTACAACCGGATGCGCCATAAGCTTACATTCGAAGCATTCCATGTCACCGTCCAATTCCTAATCAAGCAAGAGGAAAATGTGCTCGAAGCTAGACCAGGCATTCAATGTGTGAAACAAGAATCTCCAGGGGCTGGTAATGAACAGCACCAAGATAATATGGTTAGTCACTTTTGTAACATCCTAGTCTAGTGATTTTTTTGCTCTTTTTTCATTTGTATTTTTCTGTAACTATCATAGTGAAAAATACATCCTCTGATTGTTTTCAACTACTTCTTTTGCTTTGTTATGTAGACAAAAAGTAAGAAATTGTTTCAGAGGGCTTCACCTATGAGGATGGTCAGGTTATACCCAAACATTACGGAGGAACAACAGTCTGTTGATAAGGAGCAATGACTATGGCGGTCTGCTGGATATTAAGTGTTCTAAGTTGCATCCCGATCTGTGCCGTTTCTAATGGAAAGCTTTGATCCAGACGTCTTGCACATTAGTGTTCCCGGGACGTGGCGCAATACCTGTGACAGAAGAGTCTGTTCAACAAGTTATCGGTGTTCCATTTGGAGATATTGATGTCATTTTTGCTCGAGATCGAGACGCAACTGCTTTCATGAAGGAGCAACTATCGCTTACTGGGAGGAAACAGCCGACCCTTACCTCATTAGAAACAAAGCTCACCGCAATGAGACACCGCTAACGATAGAATTTACGAGGCTTTTCATAACTTTTGCAATGTGCTCTGTTCGGCTCCAACAAGCTGGAATCCGCGTCAGCCGAGAGTATATCCTTCATTGATAAATATTAAAGAAGCAAAGCGGCTCAACATGTGCAAGTTTGTTATAATGATCCTTTGTAAATCATTGAGTGTAGATGCGGACAAGGAACAAGTCGGTCCATGCATGTTGTACCTCATGGTACCTCTTCCTTCTCCAATTTATTCATATGTTTTTTAAATATAACTTTTACCCATGCATCGTCTCTTCTCAACATGATTCTACAAAGGAAACGCTTTTACTTACATCCATGGTCTTCTTTTTCTTCTCTTTTTTTTATGACAGGTAAAATATCTTGACTCATTACAGTTGCGGGATTTGGATGTAAACCCTGAAGGTACTAGAGTGTCAGTATGGACAAATGAAATGGTTAGAAAAGCTATAAAGCAAGACATGAAAGAAAATGGCTCATTCGGTGCATTACCGGTGAGTTTTTCCCTCTTCATTTAGGTGCTTTTGGTGTTTGTTTTTTCATAAACTCCATTACTCTGAAATGTTACATTGCATTTCACACTCATGTCTTTTTTAGAAACAACCTTATTTTATATCCTTATGTTTTTTTCTCGATATAATTGCGGCTAAAGCAAGAATTCTCGAAGTACAAGATGCATCGGATGACAGGACAATAACGGATGGAAGTGATAATGAGAATGTGAATGTTGCATCCGATCCAGAGATGAATGAAAGCTGTGGTAATGATGGTTCCATGTCGGATTCGAAGTTGCAAAAAGCATAACAAGCGGCCCATCCGATGCACCGGCGCAGGGGTATGAAAACAACAATACCGCTAATGACAATGGGCAATCGGAAGAAGATGAATATGTTCGAGATGTCACAAAGCATTCTATTCTCAGACCCTCGCAAAATAACCAAGTTCATTGAAAAGAATGCTCCACAAAACGTTACACAGGAAGTAAGTCGTGCAATCGTTTTTGTTTCTATGCTTGCACATTTAAATGCTGACCACTATCATTACATCCTTTTTGGAAAAACAATTTTAAATTTTCTTCTCCTACAGTACATCTCATTTCTTTCCAATTATCTTCTTTTGTAGGACAAAAGGAGATTTACAGGCTGATTGAGTATGCGTGCCATGGTTTTGAAGCTTCCTTGCGGATGCTAGTTAGGAACCTAGCCACGAGCCGAGCCGACCCAACGACATCAAGGAACCACAATTCTATGCCGGAGAAATCAATATTACCCGAGTCCAAAAAAAAAAGCAAGAGAGCTCCTCCAAGGAAACCAAAGGTACACAAAGACACGAAGTTGCAAGGTCCTAAACATGAGGATGTTGGTACGATTCATTCTCAAGTGGAAACCAAGGATTCAAGTAAAATAACGGCGAGATGTAGCTAAAGCAAGACCAAGCAATACTACCAGTAAAGAGAATGTACAAGGAGAATCAAAGTTGGATGGTAACACGCATGCCGCCCAACATCCTTCAGCTGGTGCAGTCATAGCAATTCTAGAGTCAGAGAAGAAAGAGTCTAATCCTGCTCCCGCAAGCTCTGATGCCAAAACCAAAATGCTTGTCAGTGAACACGCGAGTTTGGAAAAAGAAGATGAAACTTCAGTTGATACGAAGAATCTTCAAAAGGATGAGGAGCATGTAGTTATAGTCAACACGGAAATATCGGCACAAAAGAATGCGGTGTTGCCCATAGAGGACCGACACACCACGAAACATGCTCTTCCCATCTGAAAAAAGTACTGCCCCATTAGATAATCAGCTCAGTGATCATGGAAAACTTGAAGAACAAGCTGAAGTTACAGTAGTGGAGCAGGAATGTGGAAATGTTATTCCACTCGTTGGTGGCAAAGAAAATAAAGTTCTTGAAGATGCAGAGGTTACATTGGCGAGATGCCGATAATGTCACAACCAACACCCTCAAGTTTACTCACATTGACGAGTACAAAAACTGAGCACATAGCGGCTTTGATGAGGGATCCGAAGAGGAAAAGATGTAACGGAGCGAGAGGATGATATTGACCAACTTGAAAACAATGAAGAAGAAGTTGAACCGAGAAACTACATGCATTAATTTTGCTGCCATCGATCTCAACGCAAACCCGACCTCATCACGAAGGAACATGTGGTACAGACACCAAACAAGTTAGCAGATGATAGCACTTGCAGTGAAGAATCAGAATCCAAACTAGAAGAAAATAGGAGGAAGGAGTTCTTGAAGTATGTTGGCACCGAGATACACAAAGAGCTCGAATTTCCTTTGTTCGAAGAACCCGAGTTCGTTGATATCGGCACACCTATTCTAGATAGGTTTCGGTTAATGAAGAACATACCACAAATGGAACCTTCAATGGATGGGCTGGAAGCTGTGCATGATGCTATTCTGAGGCCTGAGTGCCAACAAATTCTTGCTCAAATGGAGCCTAAAATTATACCAAAGAAAAGGAAAGATGTAAGGTTTGTTGACAAAAAAGACAAGAGAACCAAAGTTGAGGAAACCAATGTAACATCACCAGGCAGGTACCGAACTAGGTCTGCTGTGCGTCAAGAGCTCAAAAACAGTCCTATGAAGGATGGAATAGGCACAACACCAAGGAAAAATGCAAGCCGAATCGGGAGGCAGCCCAAGCGGTAGCAATTCGCGCGAGTGCGACTAGGTCACAAGTTGCTTGCAGCTATCAAATCGAGAGAAGGAAAATTCAGGACCAAGGACACTGACGACAGATGTGCCCCAATCCGCTGCACATGATCCTATGAATAGAAAGCTTGACTTCGAAAGCTCTGAATCGAATAAAAGGGAAGAAGCAATCAGACGGGCTGCAGATCCTCCACTATTTGATCTCGACACTCCTCCAGATGTCAATGACATAGGCGAAGGAACTGAAAACGAACAGAAAAATCTTGATGGAACTGAAGCTAGGAAGGAAGAGGTAGCTCAAGATCGCATGAATCCAAAATCGAAACAACCAGCATCTAGCATTACACCGAGTGGCTCATGAGTATGAAAAGAGGATTTCCAAGCCAGGACAGTATGCAAAATCGCCTTTTGTCAACTCACAAACTAGTAGAACATTTCATGTCAACAAGTCTGTTGACGAGGTGTATAGCATGGTCTGCCAGCATGGATGGAAACATGCACCAAGGGACCCTTTCAACAAGGAAATAGTTATAGACCTGGATGACATATATGTTAGTCTCGGTGACCTTGCTGAATCTGTTAGGCCAAGGAACAAGTTGTACAACACTGTTGCGAAATTGGAATCAACATCATCAAAAGGGAAAATCAAAACCCCAAAAAGGTCATTATGCCTCCGCGTATAGCTTGTAAGTTATGTCCAATTTTGTTCTCTTTCTCTTCTTTTGGATAATCGAGATAGAACTTGAAATTAGTGGAACACATGTGCACCTAATTGTTCTTTACGTTTTTGTCAAGTCAATAGTAATTGGTTTTTACTTTTTATCTCGTTCAAACGAGTCATACCTAATTGAGGGACGTGATAATCTCAAGGAAGTAACCCGATGTTTCGAAAACAGTCCATCAAACAGATTGGATCACAAAGACATTGTAAGTGCTAACCTGATTTTTTTATTACTAATCATTTTCCTGATCAAACATTTTTATTACTAGAATGTTTTTCTATCTTTTCTGATTCCTCATCACAATTCCACATCTATATTTTTTGTTACATTACAGGTTTGTTTCCCTACACTTCAAGCTTTCCTGGAACACCAAAGGATGCATCAGGCCATTACTGGCTTGTTAACCTGAACATCAAAGCTCAGAGGTTCGAGATATATGATTCACTAGGAAACAATTCCGAGCCAGTAAACATGCACGCTTGCCACTTGCTAATTGTTGGCTTTAAGACTAACTGGACCAGACAGTACTCCAACTCAAAGATAAAGATCATGGACTGGCCTATAGAGATAATTGATAGCCCGCGCCAAAACAATGGGTAAGCTTCATAATTCTTTTAAATTCAAGTGTATAACGCATTTTTTATATTTTTTTTTTGGAACAATGTAACTTCACTTTTTACTGTAGGTTTTTCATTTCTGCTGTTTTCTAACAGTCTGACTGAACACACTATCTGTGTTTCATCTCCCAGGTATGACTGTGGTTTTTTCACACTGAAGAATCTTGAAGCATGCCCAAGCAGGACCCCAGCAACGTACTCGCAGAAAGACATTCCAAACATCAGGAAGTTGTACACAGATAAATGGTTACGTTTCACGAAGAAAGCAAATTGGCAGTTATTTGTCTAGCAAATGTGTCAAGTGGTAATTCATATCTCTAACCATGCTCTTTTTTTTCATTTTTTAATGTTACATATGTTTCAATACTGACTTTACATAGTTACTTTATTATTACTCTATCGAAAAGAATTCAGCAAATGCAATAAAGTATAAGTTGACAATCATAAGATACATTTTTTTCGCATCAGAAAACATACTGTCTCAAAAATCATTTAAATATTCGCAAAAAGGTCTCGTACAAATTTGTTCGACAAGGTAACATGAGCCACATAATTTTTAAATCAAACACAATGTCCTTCACTTCTTATATTTTTTCCTTCTTTTTTTCAAATCAATGAAAAAGGCCCAACAAACTGTACTTCTCTGGGTTTGCTAGTCGCACCTCGCACGTACGAGCATCGTGACCTGGTTGCTTGCACACACCACGAGACCTTGTTTTGGTTTCGCAGACTCGTAGACCACCTTTCTTTCTTTTTGAACACGGGCGCCCTTTTGTCGCCGACATTGGTGGGTTCCTAGCTTTCCGATTCTCCACGAGTAGCAGCATCTTCTTCCATAGGCACACTTTCTTGTGAATCATTAGCCAGTGTTGGTGTTTACTGCATGCTTGGCGCTCTTCCTTTTTTTGAGTGCATCAGCATTTGCCTTTTTCAAATCTGCCATCTCTTTCTCCATTGCTCTCATGTGCCGTTCAGCTATTTCATTAGTTTTCTCTGAGGCCGCTAAACCAACAGCAAGCTTAGCAAAATCACTGCAGAGGTTACCATATCTAAGCAATCTCATATCTTTTCTAGATAGCTTCTGGCCAACAGGCTTTTCTTGTCTCTCATCCCGCGGTGCAACTATGTCGGGAGGGGGTAGACACCACACTGGGTAGGATGTAGTGCTCTGGGTATTTTGTAACCATCCCTAGATGTGTCATAACTTTCAATGCATGGCAGCACGGGATACCATCCCTGTTAATTTTGCAACATTCACAATTGTAGATTCCATTAGCTACATCAGCATCGACACGATAACTCCTCCTACCGTACCCGCGCACGGATCCTTGTATTGGGAAAACCTCATGAATGCTCCCTTGTTCAGTAACACCAATGTCACGAACATTATAGGATGTAATCTTCCGAAGCTCAAGCTGAAAGCGGTGGTAGATGGGCATGGTGTATGTCTGAAGGATCTGCTTCTCCATGGGAAAGTCCCCCCAAAGCCCGACTGTCTTCTCATCACCATCAAACTCATGAGCATCTTCTGTTACATCAATTCTTTCCTGTAGTTTCATGTAATGCTTGAAGAAACGAACAAGGCTATCATGTGGATGAACATACTGCTTAAGAACAGCATTAAACCCTTCACTTCTAGATGTAGTTTGAAGGAATGGGAAAAATCGGTGGCGGAAATATGCTGGCACAAAATACTCACGCAAATCATAGAGGTCAAGAAAATGTGTGTTATCTGCAACCCCATGCGTTTCCACCATATTTGCCCACCGCTGTTCAAACTCTTCCGGTGTCATGCTGTAGTCAATCACATCATTGAACTCTAAACGCAAGTCTTCTCTCTGAGCAACAAAAGTACCAAGTTTTTCCTGTACTTTTTGCATTATATGCCACCTGCGAGAACCTGTGTATGATGCCAATGAACACCATGAGGATAGCAGTTCGATTAGCTGCATCTTGATCCGTAATGATGTTCAATGGATGTAGTCCATCCATTGCCTCTAAAAACCGCTCAAACAACCACACAAAGTTCACGAGAAGATTCATTCCTCACAAAACCACAACCAAGTTGGATGGATTGACCATATCTATTTATTCCAATGAAAGGAGCACATGGCATGCTTTGTCTTGGTTTGTCATGAATGTTGTATCAAAAGAAATACAATCATTGTACGGGGGTAGACATCTCTTGCTTTGCTATCCACCCGAAACGGGTTCTCCACTTTATTTTACGCATCTAGCTTGAACCTGTAGAAAAATGCGGGATCATCTTTCTTGATTTCTTCAAAGTACTCTAGCAGCTCCGGGATATCTTTAATCCTGTCATAGGTCCCTAGTTTTGCAGTGTAGTTACTAACTGTTTCTGCTGTTGTATGGGACATTCTGCTTGCTCCCATATAGCTCCCCCATGATTTCCATGATTCTTCCCGAAGTAAGGTTGACTTCATGCAACAAGTCAATGAACTTTTTCTCTTCTCGTAGGGATCTTGTTGTGTGATCTCAAGTACTTCTTCAAGCGCAAACTTGTCAATCACCTCATGTGTATGCACCTCGACAAACCGAGTAACTTTCCATCTAGCACCATCACGTTTTACTCGAAGCTTTGCTTTGCGGTCGGTCGAGCACAGCTTAGCTTACGGTTCCTCTGCTTAACTGGGACTGCTTCTTCTTCTCTAGGCTTCCCAGATTTGTTGCAGACATAAACAAATTTATCTAGCTCACCATCTTTAGCACATCTCCTAGATGATTCTATCTTCACTGAAAAACCAATGTGGTGAGCATATCTATTGTAGTGTTGCAAAGCTAGTTCAGGTGTGTCAAACATCATGCCAACAAATGGAACCTTTGGAACATATCCTTCAGGCGTTGACTCAACCTCAGCTTCACCATCGCTTTCCTCATCTGGAAAGTGTAACACCGATCCGTGCACGCGAATCAGCTTGCCGATCATTGTTTGAAGGACCTGCTTCATCTCCTTGGGGATCGACACGATGGCCTCCGACTTCGGCGGCTGCCCCAGCATGTTGATCAGTTGATGTACTAGCTTCAGGAGTTGCATTGAGATCAATGCCACCAAACCAGTATTCAAATCCGCGAGCCCTTGGCATTATTCTTCAAAAACAAATATCTGCATGGAATCAATGACATGAATCATTAAGATTTTTTGGTTGCACAACATTTTTTCTAAAGTAAATTTACATCTGTTTTTTACCATCTTCAGTTAAATAACATTCTCCCTTTTTATTTTTTCCCCTGTGTGTTTTACAGGTGCAAGTTGTAAATATCTTCCGCAGAAAACCAAGGCAATACCAGGGGAAAGATCATGTGACTGTCATGGCAACCAGTATGGCCAAATATTATGCAGTACTACCTTTACTAATGGGAAACCAGTATGAACTGATAACCAGTATTAGCATGTAGAGGTGCAGTCTAGTGTTCTCTCATGTAGCTCTGCCCTAACTTTGTGTTCTACCAGTTACATGCTTTTTTATTTTTTGTGTTCTACATGGTTGTCCTACCTTTTTGTGTTCTACCAGTTACATGCTATCTACATGCTATCTACTTTTGTGTGTTCCATCTTTTTTGTGTGTGTTATATCCTGTGTTCTAGCATGCTATCTTTGTGTTCTATGCTCTTTTTTAAAACTTGTTACTTTTTGTTTGTCCTATAGTTACATTAGTGGCACATGTAACATAGCAGTAATTTATTTTCTGGCACATGAAACGTGGGGCATGTAACTATAGTTACATTAGTGGCAACTACTTTTGTCTGAAGGCAGTAGATAAGTCACCTACTAAGTGCATGTAACATACATTAGTGGCAGCTATAGCTGTTTTAAAGACTTGATGATGCCATATTTTTCACTAGATGTAGCAAAGGGAAAGGTTCATGTAACTGAATCTGGTCAAGATAATACCTCCAGTCAACTGAATTTTGCAGAGGGATAGACGATGTAGCAGGGGGGGTTGGAGGTGATTTCCCTGGACCTGCTAGTCGTCAGATGTAGCAGATCCCTCCCTCAATGTAGCAGATTTTCTCCCTATATGTATGTAGCAGATCTGAAACAAGCAAGTATGTAGCAGATCTATTCCTCAATGTAGCAGATCTCTCAGTCAAGCTGATTGAATCGATGTAGCAGATTGACTGGTGGCAGGAACTGGACGAGAGGAGAGGAGGTTTTTTCTCAAGAATCTGGATGTGACTGTTCTTCCCTGGTTCATCCTTGTTCTTGGCGTGTTGAAGAAGAAGATGGGGATCCAACGCACATGTAGCGGGTAAGAAGAAGATGGGATCCGATGTAGATGTAGCTTTATGGTGCGGTCCCCAAAAAAAAGTGGCGTTCACGTGGGAGTTGCGGGGAGATGCTCGTATGCTGCGGGGGGTCCCCACGGTGGGCCAAAAAAAAAGGAAAGTGCATGGTCCCCACGCTGGGCCAGAAAAGGAAAGTCCACCTGGTCGGACTGACCTCGTTTTACCAGGAATCGAGGTCGACCTCGATGTAGCACGGCCCTTCTTGGTATTCGGTAGATCGATTATGTGCCTACGGCAATAACAATACTGTTCCAATTCAATCATAACTTCCAAATAAACACACATGCAAACCTGGTGCTATGTTTATTAAGATCAAAGCTTTAATTTAAAATTGCACACAACAGGTAGGCAAATTCACTCCCCGATGAGAAGAATGATCATATCTTCCTCAGCACAATTGGAGCACCATGCTGCGGGTGGAGGGTTAACACGGTGTACGGAGCATGGGTGTAGGACGGCGATAGCTCGAAGGAGAAGCGCTGGAGGATGGTGCTGAGAGCCATCTTGGCTTCCAGTAGTGCAAAGTTCTGGCCGATGCAAATACGAGGACCCCCTCCAAATGGGAAGAACGCAGCCGGATGCTTCACGGCATTTGAGATACCATCAGCAAACCTCTGTGGATTGAACTCGCTTGCATCTTTTCCCCATATATTGGGGTCATGGTGGATAAAGAGAATGGGCAACATAAGGTTCACTCCTGCCGGATATGTGATGCCACCAAGCTCCATTGCCTTGTATGTTCTTCTGGTAACAAAGATTGCTGGCGGGTACAACCTAAGAACCTCATATAGAACCATCGTTACCTGGAAATAGCAGACAAGATCATGATCGCTCAGTTTAGACATAAAACATCATATCTTTCTGGTTTGCTTCATATAAATCCTTTTTGGTTCCACAACTAGAGATTCATAAGTATTTCCTTCACTAACATATATATGCGGACATCCAGTAAAAAAAATAGGGGTATGCATATTTGACAGTTTGTATTCCTGGTTACTTTGTTTGCCATTCAGATGAAGCGCTTTAGCTTTTATATTTGGTTGGAAACCTGTGCATTCGGCAGTAGCACTGTAACATAAAATATGCATTTCACTTACTATCTTCAGCCGACTCAAGTTCTCAAAGTCTGGTGTGGTTCTTCCAAAGTGGTGCAACACTTCCTTTCTTGCCTGCTCTTGCCACTCCGGGTGCATGCTTAGCACAATTAGTGTCCATGTGAGCAATACTGATGTTGTCTCCATACCTGCAAAGTAAAATAGCTTGCATTCCTCAATTATGTCTTCGGTACTCATTCCTAGGTCTGCTTTCCCATTGGATTCCCGTCTATTTGACTCCAACAGCAATCCTAGCAAGTCATCACTGCTAGCTTCACCACTTTTAATAGCTCTGTCTTTTTTCTCAATAATTCCTCGCAGAATGGTGCAGATCTCACGGTCAATTTCTCTCATTCTTCTGTTGTTTTTAGTTGGTAAGAACCTGAAAATGTTCTTGATATGTTACAAACTCACGACAAAATAATATTAGTCGGTACTATTTAAGCTTAACATGGAAAATATTTCATTAGTCAATTAATTTTCTTACTGATCCAGTTTGAGCACCTGTACGCAGACTAAACAGCATGAGCCTAAATCCACATTTTTCATCAAAAACCACAGGTCACCTATGGACTGCTGCATTTTGCTAGAAGTGATTTGAGAATTTCTTATATGAAAGTGATAGCTTCTCTTCTAAGAACAGAATAGGTGTGTTGAATCGCTTGAAAGTGCAACACCAAAAGGGTCTTATTTTTGTCTGTTGTGCAAGGATAAAGAAGCTTACCAATAGCCTGGGATAAAAAGTGTCTGAAAAGCTTGCATTAGCCGTTCAGCTTGCTCCCCTTGCAGCTGGAATATTTTCGTCCCCTCCTGATAACTGCTACCGAACGCTGTTCTCGAGATGACATCTCCGGTCAGATTCTGGAACTCAGGCCAGACGTCAACCTCAGATACTCCTTGGGAGGACATTGAATTCTCCCATCTCGTAATCATTTCTTCGCTACAGGCAGAAAAAACTGGCAACATCCTCTGCAAATGAAAAGTACGATGAGTCTATATATGTAGAGAGTTCAATATCCTGCACGTCGCACGATGTGCCTTAAACCGAGAAAACAGTGAAAGCCAGGAATACAATCATTGAGCAATAATTTTTTTTTTCGATAAAGCATTGAGCAAGAATGACCTTTATCTTCTCATGGTGAAAGGCAGGATTTAGGATTCTCCTGTGCTTTGCCCATTTCTCTCTTGATGATTGACAAGCCCGTTGGCTAGCAGCTTGCCAAAACGGCTACTCCTTGGTTTGCCATAGTGTCCAAACTTGTTGGACAGAATTTCTCTAACTGATTCTGGGTCAAGAATGGTCACCCTTGGTTCGGGGCCAAACCAAGTGAAGGACAATTTTCCTGCATTTGTAAGGGATCTCATGTTACATGGCAAACAAAGTGTGTCTAACAGTTTGTTAGTTGATCATGCTATGCATCAGTAGTTCAGAAAATATCCCCGAGAAAAAAAAAATTCAGAGCGTTTGAGAAGTTCAGACATGGTGTGGACTGTAAGCCTGCAACCCAGGTTTCAGCAACCTATTTCTTACTATCAAAAAAAAAATCCTATTTCTTACATGCAAATAGTTCAGGCGTGAATCCTAGCAAGTGATGTGTTGTCAATGCTAACACTAAAGGTTCCGAAGTCACAAAAATGAGAAGGGCGGCCGGAATTGCTGAATTTCTCACCGTTCTCTTTGATGGCGTTGCTGATCATGGGCTGCACGCGAGGGATGATGTCATGCGAGCCGAGAGGCAGGGGCTTGGACCGGGCCTCTTTGTTGAGCCGGGCGTTCTCCGGCACGTCGCCGGTGAACAGACGGTATCGGGTGCCCTTGAGGCCCTGAGCCTCCAGGGCCCGACCCAGCCGCCGCGGGGTCCACCATGCCCACTCAAGAATCCAGGCGGCCAGCCACAGCACCGCCATGGCCGCCGCCGCACATGCTAGGTTCCACGGAGAGGCCTCCCCCAGCATCTGGAGAGCCCGGGTCGCCATCGGGGCGGTGAACTAGAGGAAACTCAGCCGCTCAGGTTTTGTTGTAGTCGTAGATCGTATCGCGTATCCACAGGACGGGCTGTGCCTGCGCGTGGAGTAAATATAGACCGGTGGTCTGCCACGTATGCAGCTTGTTGAGTGCTGGTCTGAAGGTTTTCTCTCCCACTCCTGTAGACCTGTGCTGGTCTGATGGGTTATTCCCATTTGTCTGTATCTGTTGGTGGAAGGTACGTATATGAACGAGGGAAATGAATAAGTGGAATCGAGAAATAAAAGCTCGAAAACAAAAAGAACTGGGCTATTATGTTTGTTGTAAAGTATAGCTATGGTATTCTCGGCCAATCAGGTTTTTGAAAGTATAGCTATGGTATAGCTACTCTAAAGTATAGCTATGGTACCCCACAAAGAGAAAGTATGAAAGAGGGAGATGAACCCCGCCTCTTGTAAAAACGACGTGGTCTGACGACAAGTTCCCGAATGACGATCTTAACATGGGGGACGACACCGATGCTGCTGTTGCCGCCAACACCGCTGCTGCTCAAGCTACACCGTATGTGATTTCTCTCTCTCTCTCTCTCTCCCTCTCCCTCTCCCTCTCCCTCTCCCTCTCTCTCTCTCTCTCAGATCTTACTAGAGTTGCTAGTTCTGCTGCTTGGAGTAATGCAATAGGTTTCTCTTGTTTAGATGCTACCAGTTTTTCTAATCTGTTAGTCTGTATGATTAGTGTTCAGGCTATTTCTGTAGTCATGATTTATCAATTATTTATCCCGAATTAAATCATATAGTAATTTTTTAATATATTCAACGCATATGATGACTTAGAAGGATCTTGATGTAATTTTAGTTGTATCACATTCTTTGTTTTTGTTTCAGATTGTTCGACCCGATGTACTCTATTAGTTAGTTGATCAATAAACTCCGATGTTCGTAAAAAAGTGTTTCCTCCGAAAAGTAATGATGGTTCACTTGCAACAAACCGCAAACATCTTTAGCTAAAGATGGACAAGAACATTTGTGCATCATATAACTAGCATCACATACCATTATGGGTGGTGGGTTGGGTAAAGGAAAACACCGATGATGCGATGCCCTTTAACAAGTCCTTCGGAGGTGGTACCGTGGTGGCCTGATTCTACACGACCTATATGGTTCCTTCATGGACTCATGGTGGGAGAGCCTTTTTTCCCTTCTGTTAGAGATGAGAGAGGGCATAACTTCAGGCTTGCAGATGTGCGGTGAAGCTGGCTAGTAAAATGGGAGCGAGGAAAGTTGATCCTGGAGTTAGATTGCTTAGGAGCCATATCTAAACTGGGGAGCTTAGAGTTAAACCCCTTAGTCAATGTCCCACTAGTCGAGGAGATGAAGGCGCTTCTTCGAGGCTTTGGGGCGCGTTTGGTAGCATGAGCCCGAATCCTGGCTCACTGGCGCAGTGGTGCAAGCACATCTACGCGTCTAGAACGAGCCATAGGTTGGAATTGGCATGTTGTTTGGTAGGTCGGGCTGCATCAGTTGGGCCGAAAAGGACTTTTTGTTTGTTTGCCTGCATCTAACCAAAAATCTCGATGGAGATGAGATTAGACCTGTTTGGTACCATCCACGCATGCCTAATGTTACCTCATCTGTACAACTGGTAGCCTTACCATGCTCTCACCTCCCATCACACAGATATCAGTTGATGACAGTTGCAGACTAGCGAAGCTACCAGTTCGCGAAATCAGCCCTAGCTAGTACGAATGGTAGTTCATAACACGATGCTCCCTAGCTACTACGAATCGCAGTTTATCATCACGGGGTCGTTCAACATGCGGGGATCGAATAGGGGTTCTTCACTTCTTCTTCATTTCTTCACTTCTTCACTTCTTCTCAGATGGTGGTGTTGCCTCACTTCTTCTTCATTTCTTCACTTCTTCACTTCTTCTCAGATGGTGGTGTTGCCTCTGGCTTCCCACATTGCGTCTGCTTACTCTTGCCTCTTCTCCTTCCAGGCATTATTGTCGCCTACGTCCACGCCATGGCCGGTCTCTACTTCATCAAAAATGACAACCTCTTCGAAGAACTCATCCTTGCCCCAACCTAGGGTCCAGTTGTGAAGAATGCAGCAAGCAAGGACCAGCTTTACTTGAGTGTCAAAAGTGTGGAACGGTTTCTAGTCAAGGACCTTGAACCTGTTCTTCAATGCAGCAAAGGCCCTCTCAGTGGTCACTATGGCTTGAGTGCCTCAGATTGAACAACTCTTTCACATTATGGAAGAATATGGTGGTTTAACCATGTGACTTTTCTAAAACACATGGTGGTTTAACCATGAGACCTTTTACGACATCATTTCAAGAATTATAAAATGTTTTGTTTTAAATAAAATATAGGATAAAATTAGCTTTATGCAAATTAGCCTAAGACTCCACAAGCCAAATATCATGTAGATAGTCTTTTCACAATTGCCAAATAAGTGTTATTTGCCAGTACATCATTGTACTGACCTCCATTCGTGGGGCTGCATATTCAAATGTGCAGGATTTTCTGATGAAGAGTAATTGGTAGGGTCTCGAGTCTACATTCCAACATGTCTGCATGTGGCACATGAAGATGATGAAGGCTCAATGAAGATTTATTTTCCGGTGTGTTTGATTTGAAACAATTTATTTGAGCTAGTCTACGTGACTATGCAATTTGTAAGGTTTTAATACTTTTCCCTTTGGATCAACGATGTAGTAAATTGATACTATTGCAATAATTACTATATTTTGTAATATATGTGCTACCAGTGATCCCGTAAATAGCACGTTACACAGGTATGTTACCTTTATTAAAAGGTAGGGTGCTACACCCGGTTACCTGTTGAACTCTTTGGATGTTGATGTTCGTGTTTGAATAAAAGTTGCAGCAATTTGATCTAAAAACACAATTCATAAAAACGGTCAACTATGTTCACCAATCACATAGTTATGCATGAAAATGTAGTTATCTTCTACAATGTTACATTTTTATATTTTAAATGTAGTAATACTACAATCAAATCAACCTTTAGCATTTGAATGCTTTCATGCAATTCAAACCAACAAGAAACCTGAAGGTTTCTGTGCATACAAACTCGATCTAACCAAAGCTTATGAAAGAGTGGATTGGCAATATTTGAAGACTATACTTCTGAAATTTGGTTTTGACCCAAAGTTCGTTGGTTGGATCATGAGCTGCATTTCCTCAGTTCATTACAAAGTGAGAATCAATGGAAAATTGACCAAAGGTTTTAAACCCACAAGAGGAATTAGACAAGGTGACCCGTTGTCCCCATATTTATTTCTTTTTGTCGCAGAAGGCCTTTCCAAAGTGTTACAAAGGGCAGTTTATTTACAAGAGCTTTGTGAATTAAAGATCAGTAGGAGAGGACCAGGAGTGTCTCATCTCCTTTTTGCCGACGATAGTCTGCTGTTCCTAAAAGCTAACACTAGTCAAGCTGGAGTGATAAAGGCTGCTATCAATATATTTGAAATTGGATCTGGCCAACTAATAAACCCTTCCAAGTGCTCAATCTTGTTCAACGCACAGGAAACACAAAACAACATCAAAGCAATACTTGAAGTTGAACACAACTCTTTTGAAGAGAAATACCTGGGATTCCCGACACCACAAGGAAGAATGAAGGCATCTAGATTTCAACCAATAAAAGAAAGATTCAGGAAAAGATTGTCGACTTGGTCTGAAAAGTTCATGGCTATGGCGGCAAAGGAAATTTTAATTAAGAATGTAGCTCAATCTTTGACAAATCATGTTATGGGTGTGTTCAAAATGAATGACAGCTTCCATGATGATTATATGAGAATGATAGGAAATTCTGGTGGGGAGAAGACGAAGATCAAAGAAAAGTTCACTGGGCTTCGTGGGACCTGTTAACTCAACCAAAATGCAAGGGTGGTATGGGATTCAGAGACTCCAAACTTTTCAACCAAGCGATGTTGGCAAGACAAGCATGGAGACTGCTTCAAAAACCAAATTCCCTTTGTGCAAGAATACTAAAATCAAAATATTACCCAAATGGCAACCTCCTTGACACAGTCTTCACAAAAGATAGCTCGGCAAGCTGGAAAGGAGTGGAACATGGCCTTGAACTCCTAAAGCAAGGAGTTCTCTGGCGTATTGGAAATGGATCAAACATTCAAGTGTGGAGAGATAATTGGATCAGTCGAGATGGAGGACTAAAAATCACAGGAAGGAGAAAATTTACCAGAATTAAATGGGTTAAAAGTTTGCTAGGAAATGGTCACAATGGATGGAATGTCAGACTGGTGCAAGAATTTTTTTACCTCACGATGCGGAAGAGATTCTAAAAATCAAGATACCAAACCAAACTACGTATGACAAGATTGCCTAGCACTATGAGAAAGATGGAAATTTTAGTGTGAGAAATGCTTACAAATTAGCCTATACTATAAGAGAGGGAATTGGGAATAGCACAAGCAACAACCCGAACGGTGAAAGGAAAATCTGGACTAACATTTGGAAAGCCTCGATTCCAAATAAAGTCTAGGTTTTCAGTTGGAGACTGGCCTCGGACAACCTGCCAACACAAATAAACAAATGGAGGAGAACACTTGAGATTCACAACATGTGTCCTATATGTGGAAATGGAGTCGAAGATAGCTTCCATGCGACTGTAGAATGTACAAAAGCTAAAGCCCTACGCCACAGCATGAGACAAATTTGGGAGCTACCTAATGAGAAGAAGTTCACTAGAACAGGTAAAGATTGGCTTCTTGTGTTACTAGACAGCACCCACAAGAGAATGAATCGAGCCATTCTGCTGTTATTATGGAGATCCTGGGAATTAAGGAACGACATCTACCACGGAAAAGGAAAGTCCACAATACACCATTCTATTGACTTTGTTATTACGTATGGCAACACCTGGAACTCTAATCCTACGGATGCTACAGACCAGGCTAACACAGATTTAAAGGGCAAGAAAGCAATCCTCGACATGAAGAATGAAGAAGAGAAATCCAAAGCAAAAGACTACTGGGAACCCCCACCACGAGGTTGGCTCAAGGTAAATATAGATGGCTTTTTTGTGCAGGAAACAGAAAATGGAGCTACCGGAGTGGTTATTAGAGATCACATGGGACACACAATTTTGGCGGGAGACTCAATCATTACAAAATGCCACAGTGCAGAGGAAGCTGAAGCCAACACCCTATTGGATGGATGCCGTCTGGCGATGAACTGGACAAAACAACCGATCATTTTTGAATCGGATTGCCTGACACTAGTGAATTCTATCCATCGGAAGAATGATTGCCAGTCCAAGATGAGGAGTTTTGTCTCTGATTTTTTCATAATAGTTCCAACTTCCCAGGATGGAATTGTATGTTTGTTAAAAGAGATCGAAATGCTGCAGCACATGCTTGTGCCGATTATGTTAGGAGATTAGGATCTGGAACTCTTTGGAACAATATGTTTCCAGAACAGATCAATAGAGCCCTGAACAATGATTGTAATCGGGATCTTGTTTTTTATGAATGAATGAGATACGTTAACCTCAAAAAAAAAATCAACCTTTAGCATGCTTGACCTTTTAACCGCGGTATATATATTAGATATAAGGTACATGGGAAATTACGGTACAATTTACCACATTTCTTTTGTTACACGATGTTGCTTATACAATAATATCTTTATAGCACTTCAGGCAATAGTTTTGATTAACTAGTATATTCAATTAATATTTAATGCAACGCAATGAAACAAATAACTTCTATTTACTTTTCACACATCAACTTTTATAAGTTTTTTTTGTGTGCAAATATCAACTTTTATAAGTTAAGATTTGATCTAGAAAAGTGGAATACTCTCATACAACAACATTTGTTCAATGGTACAAAATTGTTGATTATTTTTTGGTTCCAAGCATGAACATATATATAGAAGCGCCCAATTTTAGTAATACTTTATTTGCTCTTGGTATGCTTATATTTACATGCCCAAAAAAATGGATTGTCTTGATTTAATGTATGGAGAGGGATAAAATCTTAGTAGTTACATTAACTAGCAAAAGCAAGATATCTCAAATGGCTTTTACCATCACACATTCTCCTACTTTCTTATTATTTATTGAAAACTTAATAATAGATGATACAGATGATGTCCACGCATGTACGAGCTTTCCCAGTGTAATAGTTCGTGTAGCGCGAAAAGAGTGCTCCTTCCCATCCATAGTAATTATTGTGGTTTTAGTTCAAATTTAAAAAATGAACTAAACCACGACACTGTTATAAATCAGAGGGGTACTATTTTTCAATTTGAGGAGAATCACTTGATGAGTTTAGCTAACAAGGTGACTTTTTTTATGAGAAATAGAGTACAAATGTAGACTCTCACATACACGCACATACACTCACCCCTATGAACGCACACATCCTACCTATGACCATCTCCAAAAGACTGAGCTAGCGGATTGGATCTTAAAATTGACGAAGTTACCACAGGCGCCTCGCTTCGACGGGAACGTCGCTTCGCACTGAATGAATATTCCGCCTTTATGAGACACACATAAGTCAAAGCTTGGGTTTAAACTCTGGTGGACTGGGGTGCAACCACCCAATCTCAGGTTGATTCTCTCTAACAAGGTGATTTCACCAGCTCTGAAGGATTAAAAGTTCCAAGTTTAAGCTTGACAATAACAGATGACAAGTAAGTAAATGAGCATTGTATAGTTGCTGGTGGTGACAGGGAATGTATAATTAACTGGGCAGTCTAGAAGCCAAAGCCATATGGCACCCAGTGACTGCATCAATCATCGAGGGGCGCTTGTGATCACGGAGAAGCTGTCGATCGACCACACACGATCTAGCCAATGCGATCCATACTTAGCTCTTTTTTCCGAATCAATACTCTCTCCGTATAGAAATATAAGATGTTAAAATACTTTTTTTTAGTTCACCTACTTTAATTTGTATCTAGCCTATTTTTAGTATATAGGTTCACTCACTTTACTTTGTAGCTAGTTTATATTTTATAAACATATAAAACATCTTACATTTCAAAAAAAAGGGATTATTCAGAAGATAAAATCGTTGATGACTACGTCAACTATGACAGCGAGTGTCCGGGAAATGCTCAGATTTCTTAGGGGCCAAGCACCGGTCTGCCTAGTGTGGCGTCCTGCTTTACACTCGCCAATCGTACAATTCTGCTACCACAATAATTCGGCTGGTCTCACTATGCAGTCAGGCAATACGTCACGGCAGCCAACGGAAGCTTCGAATTAACAACCTTGCATGCCAGTCCTTTCCCCTTATGTAAGGCGAGCATAGAGATGACCGAAGCACTTACGTAAGAGTTCTTGTCCAGCTCTCTTGGCCGCATCGCCTCCTTAGACAACTTTTGTCGCGCTATAAGAGCATCTTCAACATGCGTTGTATCTAGAAAAAGCGACTAGTTTAGTACCCGATGTAAATTGTTGCTCCAACAGATGATGTAACCGGTGCTGTAAAGTGGAACGTGCTGCAAACACGCTATCTGGTGTACTATATTTAGGGTGCCAGAAAGAACATGCTGTACAAATCGTGCGTAAAAACAACTATCCAGTTTTACACCTCCAAAATTTAGAGCTTCTACCGGAGGAGAATATAACCTCACACGCGAAATAGGAATGGAGCATGCTGACAGTGCCAAAATTTGGTGCGGATGTTGGAGATGCTCTAAGCACGAAACAAGAGCCCAGTGCACACCACATGTGGTGGGTGAGGCATCACGCGAAGCAAGCACGTCACGTGTATCAACGCCCAACGCCACGGCCCTTGGGTCGCTGCTTTGGCAACCATATTTATGTTAGATTTTGTGGTATACATTTTTTTATATAAATTTAGAAGCCTTAACATACGCACACTCACTCCTATGAACGCACTCACGCACAATCTATCTCTATGAGCATCTTCGAGAGATTAAGTAAAAAAATTATTTAACGGATCATGAGATTGAAGAAGTCACCACAGGCATCTCGCTATCGACAGAAACGTCGCCTCTCACTGAAGAATATTTCATCTTTATTAGATACCAAATTGTCAAACCTGAGGTTTAAACTCTGGTGAGCTAGGTGTGCCTCTGCCCCTGCTAGCCACTCAACCATAGGTTGGTTCTGTAACTTCTGTGTATATCTATGTGTATTTATACCTTAATTTGTACCTTTGTGTACCCTATATAAATAAGATAAGCCACGCCCCAGAGCATTAAGTTGGTTATCCCAAAATCTGTTGTTTAAATGGTATCACACTAGGTTACGATTTCATTAGTTTCTTCTTTTTCATCGCCGCCAACACTTAAATGGTCGCCGCCACCACTCCCTCCATTACGCCTGCGATCTCACCATTCCTCGTCAATCTTCTCGCGGGCGGTTCTGTCTCGGCCAGCTCGTTTGAGCTGCAATCTCATAGCATCACCACCCTCTACACCGGGCTGATGTTCCTCTTCGGGTGCACCCGAGCCCTTAGTGGCGCTCTCTGCCACCATGTACAAGCCTCCATCGGTTGTGCCCGCACCCTATGTGGAGTCCCCTCCTGCTGCGTACGCATCACCCGCTGACTCTACGACGCATGCGCCTCCAACGGTCCTTGTGGCTCATGCCGCACTAGGCGACTACCGTCGAATCCGCCACACCGTTGGCCCCATACATGTTCTCCCATTTGCTGACGGTGAAGCTCTTGGCGGACAACTGCCTCCTTTGTCACACCCATGCCCTAACCTTGCTGTGCAACCAATACCTTGACGGGTTTGTCGATGGCACACTATTGTATCGCCTGAACATGGTGCACATGACCTCGGCCACCGGTGCTCCTGCCTCGGTAACCAATCTCGGACATCGTTAGTGGTGGCTCAAAATCAGGCTATTCTTAGCACCCTCCAGTCGTCCCCGACTCCCTAGGTGGTCGTCATGGTGGTCTTCGCCGCTACGTTAAGGGATGTGTGGGCCATAGTTAAGTCCAACTTCTCATCGCAATATATGGCAAGTTCTATGGCTATTCGCAACCAGCTAGGCGAGATAAGAAATGTGATCTCCCCATCGTGGCCTTCTTCAACAAGATCAAGGCGTTGGCTGATATGCTCTCCTCTATTGGGCAACCCCTTCGCGATGAGAAATCTACCCAGTTCATCCTTATTGGGCTAGTGAGTGACTACAACTCACTTGTGAGAACGGCATGGAACGTGACACGCTGATACCGCCACGAGATATGTATATGTGCCTACTTAGTATGGAGTAACGTTTTGAGGCTCGCCACACGGCCAAGGTCTACACCAACAGTTCCTTGGTTAATGTGGCCTATCACAGTAGCTTTTGCTCGTTGTACTTCCCGTTCGATGGAGGCAAACCGGACGCGCCGCCTCCACCTCCAATAAAATAGTAGTAAAGCTCGCCTGCCCCTTCTCCAACAATAACAGGGGCGGGGTTCCCGGGCGTGTTTCTCAGCCTATGGCGCCAAGGTTCCATGCCAACTATGTGGTCTAAGGGACACCTTGCGGCTCGCTATCATTGATGCATCAGATGTGATATCCTAGGCATTGGAAACATTGGAAAAGACAATGAACTAAAAGTTGCGATTGCAATGTAAGGATACATGCCATCTTATCATGTTGATAGAAGTTGGTACATGGATAAAGGTGCCACTGATCATCTCATCTCACGGGAGATCATGTCACCACTATAAAGAGGCTTATTAGTAGTGCACTGATTTTGGCTATCAGTGGTGCACCTGGGTGCGCTACTGCTATCATGCCACTGCTAACTGTTAGCAATGGCGCACTGGTGTGCCACTTCTATGTCTCCTACTAGTGGCGCACCACTGCACTATTTTTGGTGCACCACTACTATTTTTTAATTTTGAAATTTAATTTTTTTTCATTTTTTGAATTTCTGTCTACTCTAGTGCGCCAGTGGCACTATTTTTGGTGCGCCACTGCTGCTAATTTTTTTATTTTTTTTATTTTTTTGAAATATGTTCTTCTCTGTGAAGAGCTGGAGCATGGCCGATGACCAGGGAGCAGGGGTGGCGCCGGAGAGGGGAGGATTGAGAGAGGATGAAGGACATGAAAGGAAGGAGAAGTGAGAAGTGAGGAAGATGGCCAGCGGAGGAGATGGTGATACGTCTCCGACGTATCGATAATTTCTTATGTTCCATGCCACATTATTGATGATATCTACATGTTTTATACATACTTTATGTCATATTTATGCGTTTTCCGGAACTAACCTATTGACGAGATGCCGAAGGGCCAGTTCCTGTTTTCTGCTGTTTTTGGTTTCAGAAATCCTAGTAAAGAAATATTCTCGGAATTGGACGAAATCAACGCCCAGGGGCCTATTTTTACACGAAGCTTCCGTAAGACCGGAGGGAGACGAAGTGGGGCCACGGGCGCCGCCACACTAGGGCGGCGCGGCCCGGAGGGGGCCCGCGCGGCCCTAGCGTGTGGGGCCCCCGTGACTCTCCCGACTCCGCCCTTCCGCCTACTTAAAGCCTCCGTCGCGAAACCCCCAAGCACCGAGAGCCACGATACGGAAAACCTTACCGAGACGCCGCCGCCGCCAATCCCATCTCGGGGATTCCGGAGATCACCTCCGGCACCCGCCGGAGAGGGGATTCATCTCCCGGAGGACTCTTCACCGCCATGGTCGCCTCCGGAGTGATGAGTGAGTAGTTCACCCCTGGACTATGGGTCCATAGCAGTAGCTAGATGGTTGTCTTCTCCTCATGTGCTTCATTGTCGGATCTTGTGAGCTGCCTAACATGATCAAGATCATCTATCTCGTAATTCTATATGTTGTGTTTGTCGGGATTCGATGGATAGAGAATACTATGTTATGTTGATTATCAATCTATTACCTATGTGTTGTTTATGATCTTGCATGCTCTCCGTTATTAGTAGAGGCTCGGCCAAGTTTTTGCTCTTAACTCCAAGAGGGAGTATTTATGCTCGATAGTGGGTTCATGCCTCCATTAAATCGGGACGAGTGACGGAAAGTTCTAAGGTTGTGGATGTGCTCGTTGCCACTAGGGATAAAACATTGATGCTATGTTCAAGGATGTAGTTATTGATTACATTACGCACCATACTTAATGCAATTGTCTCGTTGTTTTGCAACTTAATACTGGAAGGGGTTCGGATGATAACCTCGAAGGTGGACTTTTTAGGCATAGATGCATGTCGGATAGCGGTCTATGTACTTTGTCGTAATGCCCAATTAAATCTCACAATACTCATCATATCATGTATGTGCATTGTCATGCTCTCTTTATTTGTCAATTGCCCGACTGTAATTTGTTCACCCAACATGCTATCTATCTTATGGGAGAGACACCTCTAGTGAACTGTGGACCCCGGTCCTATTCTTTACATCTGAAATACAAATCTGCTGCTATTGTTCTTTACTGTTCTTGCAAACAATCATCATCCACACTATACATCTAATCCTTTGTTACAGCAAGCCGGTGAGATTGACAACCTCACTGTTTCGTTGGGGCAAAGTACTTTGGTTGTGTTGTGCAGGTTCCACGTTGGCGCCGGAATCCCCGGTGTTGTGCCGCACTACATCCCGCCGCCATCAACCTTCGACGTGCTTCTTGACTCCTACTCGGTTCGATAAACCTTGGTTTCTTACCGAGGGAAACTTGCTGCTGTACGCATCACACCTTCCACTTGGGGTTCCCAATGGGCGTGTCCTTTACGCGTCATCAAGCTAAATTTCCGGCGCCGTTGTCGGGAGATCAAGACACGCCGCAAGGGGAGTCTCCTCAATCCAATCTCTTTACTTTGTTTTTGTCTTGCTTTATTTTATTTACTACTTTGTTTGCTGCATTATATCAAAACACAAAAAAAATTAGTTGCTAGTTTTACTTTATTTACTGTCTTGCACTCTATATCAAAAACACAAAAAAAATTAGTTTACTTGCATTTACTTTATCTAGTTTGCTTTATTTACTACTGCTAAAATGGCCACTCCTGAAAATACTAAGTTTTGTGACTTCACAACCACAAATAATAATGATTTCTTATGCACACCTATTGCTCCACCTGCTACTACAGCGAGAATTCTTTGAAATTAAACCCGCTTTATCGAATCTTGTTATGCGAGAGCAATTTTCTGGTGTTAGTTTTGATGATGCTGCTGCCCATCTCAATAATTTTGTTGAATTGTGTGAAATGCAAAAGTATAAAGATGTAGATGGTGACATTATAAAATTAAAATTGTTTCCTTTCTCATTAAGAGGAAGAGCTAAAGATTGGTTGCTATCTCTGCCTAAGAATGGTATTGATTCATGGACTAAATGCAAGGATGCTTTTATTGGTAGATATTATCCCCCTGCTAAAATTATATCTTTGAGAAGTAGCATAATGAATTTCAAGCAATTAGATAATGAACATGTTGCACAAGCTTGGGAAAGAATGAAATCTTTGGTTAAAAATTGCCCAACCCATGGACTGACTACTTGGATGATCATCCAAACCTTTTATGCAGAACTGAACTTTTCTTCGCGGAACCTATTGGATTCAGCTGCTGGAGGTACCTTTATGTCCATCACTCTTGGTGAAGCAACACAGCTCCTTGATAATATGATGATTAATTACTCTGAATGGCACACGGAAAGAGCTCCACAAGGTAAGAAGGTAAATTCTGTCGAAGAATCCTCTTCCTTGAATGATAAGATTGATGCTATTATGTCTATGCTTGTGAATGGTAGGACTAATGTTGATCCCCATAATGTTCCGTTAGCTTCATTGGTTGCTCAAAATTCTAGGCCATATCCTCGCTAATGGTAACTCTTATGGTAGATATGTTTCACCTAATGAGGAAAAGATGTTAGAAATTGAAAGATCCACCAAGAACTTTATGCAATCACAATATGAGCAAAACAAATTGTTTACTAAAACTATGAATGAACAATCTACCTTGTTGAAGAATATAGGAAATCAACTTGAAAATCTGAATATGGAGATTTCTGGGTTGCAAACTAAACTTGCAAATGCTGAAAACCGAATCTCATACATGTCTGCATCACAATCTTCTTTAATTAATAAAATGGCTGATAAACCTGAGGATATTGAAAATAAAAATTTTACTACAACAAATGCCATCCAAGTTAGAATTAATGAGAATATAAGATTGATGGCTGAATTGCATGCTAGGTGGGAAAGAGAAGAAAATGAAAAACTAGCTAAAGAGAACAATGTAGCTAAAGTTTGGACTATTACCACCACTAGTAATGTTAATGATCCACATGTTGCTGCACCTCCTACTATTAATGGTAAAATAATTGGTGTTGGCGATGTTACTACTCCTAGTGCAAAGCGTGCAAAATTGCTCGAAACCGTTAAAACCGCTGAAACCGCCTGTGATAAAACTGCTGAAATTTTTTCCAACATTGGGGATGATGATCCCATTGCTTTAGATTGTAATGGTTTGGATTTTGATGATTGCCACATCTCTGAAGTTATAAAGTTCTTACAAAAACTTGCTAAGAGTCCCAATGCTAGTGCTGTAAACTTGGCTTTCACAAAACATATTACAAATGCTCTCATAGAAGCTAGAGAAGAGAAACTAAAACTTGAAACTTCTATTCCTAGGAAGCTAGAGGATGGTTGGGAGCCCATCATTAAGATGAAGGTCAATGACTTTGATTGTAATGCTTTATGTGATCTTGGTGCAAGTATTTCCGTTATGCCTAAGAAAATCTATGATATGCTTGACTTGCCACCATTGAAAAAATGTTATTTGGATGTTAATCTTGTTGATAGTGCTATAAAGAAACCTTTGGGGAGAGTTGATAATGTTCGCATTACCGTTAACAATAACCTTGTCCCCGTTGATTTTGTTGTCTTGGATATTGAATGCAATGCATCTTGTCCCATTATATCGGGAAGACCTTTTCTTCGAACCTGTTGGTGCTACCATTGATATGAAGGAAGGTAATATTAAATATCAATTTCCTCTCAAGAAAGGTATGGAACACTTCCCTAGAAAGAGAATGAAGTTACCTTTTGATTCTATTATTAGAACAACTTATGATGTTGATACTTCATCTCTCGATAATACTTGATATACACTTTCTGCACCTAGCTGAAATGCGTTAAAGAAAAGCGCTTATGGGAGACAACCCATGTTTTTACTACAGTATTTTTGTTTTATATTTGAGTCTTGGAAGTTGTTTACTACTGTAGCAACCTCTCCTTATCTTAGTTTTATGTTTTGTTGTGCCAAGTAAAGTCTTTGATAGTAAGGTTCATACTAGATTTGGATTACTGCGCGAGTTACTGATTTCTTTGCTGTCACGAATTTCGACCTGCCTCCCTGTAGGTAGCTCAGAAAATTAAACCAATTTACGTGCGTGATCCTCAGATATGTACGCAACTTTCATTCAATTTGGGCATTTTCATTTGAGCAAGTCTGGTGCCTCAATAAAATCCATCTTTACGGACTGTTCTGTTTTGACAGATTCTGCCTTTTTATTTCGCATTGCCTCTTTTGCTATGTTGGATGAATTTCTTTGATCCATTAATGTCCAGTAGCTTTATGCAATGTCCAGAAGTGTTAAGAATGATTGTGTCACCTCTGAACATGTTAATTTTTATTGTGCACTAACCCTCTAATGAGTTGTTTCGAGTTTGGTGTGGAGGAAGTTTTCAAGGATCAAGAGAGGAGAATGATGCAATATGATCAAGGAGAGTGAAACTCTAAGCTTGGGGATGCCCCGGTGGTTCACCCCTGCATATTTTAAGAAGACTCAAGCGTCTAAGCTTGGGGATGCCCAAGGCATCCCCTTCTTCATCGACAACATTATCGGGTTCCTCCCCGAAACTATATTTTTATTCCGTCACATCTTATGTACTTTGCTTGGAGCGTCGGTTTGTTTTTGTTTTTTGTTTTGTTTGAATAAAATGGATCCTAGCATTCATTGTGTGGGAGAGAGACACGCTCCGCTGTTGCATATGGACAAGTATGTCCTTAGGCTTTACTCATAGTATTCGTGGCGAAGGTTGAATCTTCTTCGTTAAATGGTTATATGGTTGGAATTGGGAAATGCTACATGTAGTAATTCTAAAATGTCTTGAATAATTTGATACTTGGCAATTGTTGTGCTCATGTTTAAGCTCTTGCATCATATACTTTGCACCCATTAATGAAGAAACACCTAGAGCTTGCTAATTTGGTTTGCATATTTGGTCTCTCTAAAGTCTAGACAATTTCTAGTATTGAGTTTTGAACAACAAGGAAGACGGTGTAGAGTCTTATAATGTTTACAATATGTCTTTTATGTGAGTTTTGCTGCACCGGTTCATCCTTGTGTTTGTTTCAAATAAACCTTGCTAGCCTAAACCTTGTATCGAGAGGGAATACTTCTCATGCATCCAAAATCCTTGAGCCAACCACTATGCCATTTGTGTCCACCATACCTACCTACTACATGGTATTTCTCCGCCATTCCAAAGTAAATTGCTTGAGTGCTACCTTTAAAATTTCCATTCTTTACCTTTGCAATATATAGCTCATGGGACAAATAGCTTAAAAACTATTGTGGTATTGAATATGTACTTATGCACTTTATCTCTTATTAAGTTGCTTGTTGTGCGATAACCATGTTCCTGGGGACGCCATCAACTACTCTTTGTTGAATATCATGTGAGCTGCTATGCATGTCCGTCTTGTCTGAAGTAAGAGAGATCTACCACCTTAATGGTTGGAGCATGCATATTGTTAGAGAAGAACATTGGGCCGCTAACTAAAGCCATGAATCATGGTGGAAGTTTCAATTTTGGACATATATCCTCAATCTCATATGAGAACACTAATTGTTGCTACATGCTTATGCATTAAAGAGGAGTCCATTATCTCGTTGTCCATGTTGTCCCGGTATGGATGTCTAAGTTGAGAATAATCAAAAGCGAGAAATCCAAAATGCGAGCTTTCTCCTTAGACCTTTGTACGAGCGGCATGGAGGTACCCCTTTGTGACACTTGGTTAAAACATGTGTATTGCGATGATCCGGTAGTCCAAGCTAATTAGGACAAGGTGCGGGCACTATTAGTATACTATGCATGAGGCTTGCAACTTGTAAGATATAATTTACATGATACATATGCTTTATTACTACCGTTGACAAAATTGTTTCTTGTTTTCAAAATAAAAGCTCTAGCACAAATATAGCAATCGATGCTTTCCTCTTTGAAGGACCTTTCTTTTACTTTTATGTTGAGTCAGTTCACCTATTTCTCTCCACCTCAAGAAGCAAACACTTGTGTGAACCGTGCATTGATTCCTACATACTTGCATATTGCACTTGTTATATTACTCTATGTTGACAATTATCCATGAGATATACATGTTATAAGTTGAAAGCAACCGCTGAAACTTAATCTTCCTTTGTGTTACTTCAATACCTTTACTTTGATTTATTGCTTTATGAGTTAACTCTTATGCAAGACTTATTGATGCTTGTCTTGAAATGCTATTCATGAAAAGTCTTTGCTTTATGATTCAGTTGTTTACTCATGTCATTACCATTGTTTTGATCGCTGCATTCATTACATATGTTTACAATAGTATGATCAAGGTTATGATGGCATGTCACTCCAGCAATTATCTGTGTTATCGTTTACCTGCTCGGGACGAGCAGGAGCTAAGCTTGGGGATGCTGATACGTCTCCGACGTATCGATAATTTCTTATGTTCCATGCCACATTATTGATGATATCTACATGTTTTATACATACTTTATGTCATATTTATGCGTTTTCCGGAACTAACCTATTGACGAGATGCCGAAGGGCCGGTTCTCGTTTTCTGCTGTTTTTGGTTTCGAAATCCCGAGTAAAGAAATATTCTCGGAATTGGACGAAATCAACGCCCGGGGGCCTATTTTTACACGAAGCTTCCAGAAGACCGGAGGGGAGACGAAGTGGGGCCACGGGGCGCCGCCACACTAGGGCGGCGCGGCCTGGAGGGGGCCCGTGCGGCCCTAGCGTGTGGGGCCCCCGTGACTCTCCCGACTCCGCCCTTCCGCCTACTTAAAGCCTCCGTCGCGAAATCCCCAGTACCGAGAGCCACGATACGGAAAACCTTACTGAGACGCCGCCGCCGCCAATCCCATCTCGGGGGATTCTGGAGATCACCTCCGACACCCTGCCGGAGAGGGGATTCATCTCCCGGAGGACTCTTCACCGCCATGGTCGCCTCCGGAGTGATGAGTGAGTAGTTCACCCCTGGACTATGGTTCCATAGCAGTAGCTAGATGGTTGTCTTCTCCTCATGTGCTTCATTGTCGGATCTTGTGAGCTGCCTAACATGATCAAGATCATCTATTTGTAATTCTATATGTTGTGTTTGTCGGGATCCGATGGATAGAGAATACTATGTTATGTTGATTATCAATCTATTACCTATGTGTTGTTTATGATCTTGCATGCTCTCCGTTATTAGTAGAGGCTCGGCCAAGTTTTTGCTCTTAACTCCAAGAGGGAGTATTTATGCTCGATAGTGGGTTCATGCCTCCATTAAATGCGGGACGAGTGACGGAAAGTTCTAAGGTTGTGGATGTGCTTGTTGCCACTAGGGATAAAACATTGATGCTATGTCCAAGGATGTAGTTATTGATTACATTACGCACCATACTTAATGCAATTGTCCGTTGTTTTGCAACTTAATACTGGAAGGGGTTCGGATGATAACTCTGAAGGTGGACTTTTTAGGCATAGATGCATGCTTGGATAGCGGTCTATGTACTTTGTCGTAATGCCCAATTAAATCTCACAATACTCATCATATCATGTATGTGCATTGTCATGCTCTCTTTATTTGTCAATTTCCCGATCGTAATTTGTTCACCCAACATGCTATCTATCTTATGGGAGAGACACCTCTAGTGAACTGTGGACCCCGGTCCTATTCTTTACATCTGAAATACAAATCTGCTGCTATTGTTCTTTACTGTTCTTGCAAACAATCATCATCCGCACTATACATCCAATCCTTTGTTACAGCAAGCCGGTGAGATTGACAACCTCACTATTTCGTTGGGGCAAAGTACTTTGGTTGTGTTGTGCAGGTTCCACGTTGGCGCCGGAATCCCTGGTGTTGCGCCGCACTACATCCCGCCGCCATCAACCTTCGACGTGCTTCTTGACTCCTACTGGTTCGATAAACCTTGGTTTCTTACTGAGGGAAACTTGCTGCTGTACGCATCACACCTTCCACTTGGGGTTCCCAACGGGCGTGTGCTTTACGCGTCATCAATGGCGGGAGGAGGTTCTTTGCCGGCATAGAAGATGGCCGGAGGAGAGACTTTGGCCAGCGGAGAAGATGGCCAGATGAGGTTCTTTGGCCGGCCGGCGGAGAAGATGGCCAGAGGAGGTGCTTCGGCTGTCAGAGAAGATGGCTGGAGGAGATGGCCATAGGAGGTACTTCGTTCATCTTGTTCCTCCATCGGGAGAAGTGAGGGAGCAGAGGAGGAAGGAGAAGTGAGGAAGGAGAAGGAAGGATGAAGGAGAAGGAAAGAGGAAGCAGGAAGCAGGATAAGGGATGAAAGGGAGGGATTGGACTTGACCAATAAGAACGCGGGAATAAGGAGAACATGGATCTTGTGTTTGTTTACACACGCTGTGAGCCGTCGGATCATGCATCGTTATCTGGGGTTGTCGAACATAGCAGTGGCACACCAAGGCATGATGCACAATTCCTATTTTTCTTTTATTTTTTTGAAATTTCTTCTTGAAATCTAAAAACTAAAAAAATTCATGTTTCCTTTTCGATTTTTGGGAATCTAAAATTGTCTAAACGCCCGAGGGTGTTGAAATCGGATGTAAAATTTAACGTAGATACATCTTCATATAAAAAATATTTTCATCGGAGGTCGTTGCATAGAAGTCCCATTTTACCGAAACATCACGTCATTTTGCAAAAAAAAGTCAAAATTCATGTTTTGGGCATCTCGAAGGGATTTATTTTGTGAAATTGCTATATATTTCTTTTAGTTTTTCAAAACCGAAAAGGAGATCCACGTGGGGAGGGCGATGGGATGGTGGTGGGAATTTTTTGCGGGAGTTACCAGTGGCGCATTACATATAGATGCGCCACAGGTAGCAGTGGCGCACCTATGTATGTGGCCTCACCAACACACTTAGCAATGTCGCACCAAGCATAGGTGTGCCACTGCTACCTGGAATAGGTGCGCCACTGCTACCTCAAATAGCAGTGGCGCACCTATGCTTGGCGTGCCATTGCTAAATGTGGGGGTGGTTAAACCATGGCCATGCATAGTAGTGGCGCACTACCTCACCAGGTGCGTCGTTGGTAGTTTACAAGCAGCGGAGCACCTCTTTGTCGTGCGCCACTGCTATATAGAAGTGGCGCACCAGTGTAGTGGTGTGCCGCTGCTAATCATCCTACGGCTAGGCCTTTTTCTACTACTGCAGGCTTCACTCGTGGGAGCCCTACCACGGGCATGGTAAGGTCCACACTGCTGATGGGTCAAATATATATATGCATATCTCTCATATTGGTCATGCATCACTTCTTACATGTACATCTAGGAAACATCACCTTAACAATGTTTTATGTGTTCCATCCGTCACCCACAACTTTCTATTTACTTTTAACTTTACTCGCAACATTGATGTTTTTTTTGTTGAATTTCACCCTTTTGATCTCTTCGTCAAGGACCGAGCCACGAGGGACTGATGCATGTAAAATGCATACATGACCTTTATCCTTTATTATATTGAATTCTCACATATTTGCAACATATATGACGATAATACCATATTTTACATTGATTTGCCATGATTTACGAATGATCTCCTTTATTTGGTTTATAACCCTGCAGAACAGGAAAACCATGTTTCGCGTATTTTTCACTTTTAGAGACCTATACTGAGCCAAATTAACCTGGGATTTTTGGAGCATCATTTTTTTATCGTGAGGAACACAATGGATTTTTGAAGCACACCTGAAGAGGCCCGAGGGCCAAACAAGGCCAGGTGGCGCGGCCCAGAAGTCTGGCCGCGCCAACCACCTCCATTCAGCCCTCGAGCGTCCGTCTGCCCTAATTCTTTCGCGAACCGACTTGTTTTGCCCTAAATATCCCTATATATATGGCCCCGAAGAGTTCTCGGGAGGAGAGCGCCTGTAAGGGTACATTGCCCCTATGTGTGGTTTCGGTAATTAATGACAACCCCTATGGACTAATGTTTTCATTGAGTTTATATGAAGGAATATTCCATAGGTACTACTTGCTCTCCATGTGTTGGATTCAAGTATGGATGCCATGAAGATAAAGGTATACCTGGTGTATTGGCATCAAGATCATCGGTATGAAGATATATATATATGTGATATGATCAAGAAGAAGAAATGAAGATGGAGTTCTTATGTGGAACTCAATATTAGCCATGCTCTATCTTATGTGAGTATGAGAAGATACAAGGTTGAGTTGGGCAAGTTCAAGATGAGCATCTTGAGCGGATCACATGCTTGAAGCTTGCCGTCCATTTGGTGATAGTGGACATGTGAAGATGTGCATCAATGAAGCTTTCCCATCATTGTGTATGGGGGAGCATTTGTGAGTATACACGAAGCGACAATGATCAAGTGATGGGATGCGCAAGGCAAAGGTATGACCTTGATAGGTTTTCCTTTTACCGGTCTCGAGGTGGTTGATGGGAGACCGGATTATAGGATAGATAGCCGCACTATCAAGAGGGGCTTCCGGTTGGGTAACTTGATCACATCGTCTTAGGGAGCTCAATCCTTGCATGCGTTGCATATTCTTATTGCTTCTTGGTATTTCTCGGTGTGAGGTTCTTGAGCTTGTTGCTAGCTTTACAACAAGCCCAAGTTCATCGAAAACGGAGTTCACATGCATCTTCTATTGCGTTTTCGAGGTTGGGTGATTTTACCGGTTATTCATGATATAAGGTTCTACCTTTTATATTCATGATAAAATCCCCTCCTACATATTCTTGGGTTTTCACTTTCTATAAGATAGCATTTGTTGTTATCTTCCAAACAAAATTGGTTTCATGCGATTCGGAGTTCGGGAGCATTAGTTATTAAAGAAAAAGGAGAAGGAGAAAAGAATAAAAGGAAAAAGAAAAAAGAAAAAAAAAGGGGCCAGCCGTCCGGCCGGTCTGACCGGACCGGCAACCGGCCCACCCGGTCCGAAACCGGATCCGGCGCTGGTGCCTTCCGGCCGCGGTCCAGGGGGCTTTTGGCCCGTAACCGGCCACGGGCCCGGTCCGTGACCGGCCTGCCTGGCGCAGCCCCCGGTCCGACCGGATCCCTTGCTGGGCCGCCTCCGCCCCACCGGCCCACACGGCCACCGCTGCCCCGCGCGGCCCAGGCGGCCTGCGCTGCCCGCGCGCGTTCCACGCCTACCTGCCGCTCTGCGGCTCGCCCCGCCTGGGCTGGTCGCCTCCACGCGGCCCGGCTTGCTCCGCCCGGCTGGCTGGCCGGCTCGGCCGGACAGGGAACCGGCCTCCTCAGCCCGGGTTCCGGCCAGCCGGCCGGGCCGCCGGCCTCGGGGTGTTTTTCTGCCCGATTTCCTTTGTTTTTTTCCTGTCTTTTTCCCCCAACAGCTCTATTTCTCCCTTTGCTATAAATAGGCTTCTTCCACCTTGAGCCAAACTAGTTCTTCCCATTCTCTCACCTCCATTGTTGCTATTTGAAGAACTTGCTCTCCCCTTGATTCCTCCAACCATTCTTGCTCATATTTGAGGATTTGAGAGAGGAGATCTAGATCTACACTTCCACCAAACCATTTCTTCTCTAAGTGAGGGAATCTCTTGGGATCTAGATCTTGGAGTCTTTGGTTGACTTTCCCCTTGTTCTTCCTCTCCAATCTCATCCTAGCATTCGTTGCTTTGGTGGGATTTGAGTGTGAAGGACTTGAACACCTCCGGTGTTCTTGCTTTGTATCATTGCATAGTGTTGAGCTCTCCACCACGATTTGTTCGAGTGAGAGACCGTGAGCTTGTTACTCTTGGAGGGTGACCTCCTAGTTGGCTTGGTGATTGGTGCTCCGGTGATCTCTTCAAGAAGATTGTGAAGAGGCCCGGGCTTCTCCTTCGTGGAGCTTGTGAAGTGGTTGTGGAGCTTGCCATCTCCGGAGCGGAGGAAAAGCTAACCATAAGGAAAGGGCCATTATCCTTCGTGGGTGTGGTTCGGAGAATAGGGTGAGCCTTCGTGGCGCGGGGAATCCTTCGTGGGACCTCCACTCCTCCAAACGTGACGTACCTTGTTGCAAAGCAAGGGAACACGGGAATACATCCTCGTCTCCGCGTGCCTCGGTTATTTCTATACCCGAGCTCTCTTTCCTTGTGATAGCCATCGTGCTTGAAGTACATATATCTTGCTATCACTTGTGCTACATATATCTTGTGCCTATCTTGCTTAGCTCTAGTTGCTATTGTTACACTTAGTTGAGCATAGCATATTTAGGGTTTGTGCTTGTAAACTAAACGATAGTTTAATTCCGCATTCCTACAAGACAAATCCGCAAGAGTTTGGAATTGCCTATTCACTCCCCCTCTAGGCGACATCTCGATCTTTCAATTGGTATCGAGCAAGGTCTCTCCTTGTTTTAGGCTTCACCGCCTTGAGAGTAAAGATGTCGGCTAGTAATTTAGTGCACAATGACACAATTATCTTTGTTGGCACAAATTATCATTTGTGGCGAAATTGCTTGCTTTGTAAACTTCGGACCTTGTGTCCAAACATTGAGCAATTTCTAGATGTAGGTTTTTCTCCTCCGATGGATTCTCAAAATCTATCTTTAGAGGATGAGAAAAACTTACATCTTGAAGCTCAAGTATCTAATGAGCTTTTATTCTCTTTGCGACCCGCTTTTCGTAGGTTCTTGATATATATAAAGCGAAAATCGTCTCATGAGATGTGGATCAAGCTTAAGGAAATGTTTGGTGGATCCACTTCTCAATTGGTCGGTGGTGACTCCGAGGAGCTCTCTTCCCCTTCACATCATGAAGAGCTCCAAGTTGCTTCCACCTCCGGTCGTGATGATATATCATCTTCTTCCACTTCACCAACGTGTTGCAAGACACAAGGTAATGATATGGTGAGTTGTGAGGGAAATTGCAATGTTGATATTGTGCTCATTAGTGATGACTCTTCATCTCTATCCCATTGCAATGGTTCCTCTTTGGACTTAAACACATCTTGCATTGAAAATAATCTACATGCTTGTGTTGATAGTCCTTGCATATCATGTGTAAATTGCTTACATAGATCTCATGAGGATATGCTTGCCTTGTCTTGCTCCCATAATCAAAATGCTTATATTTCCTCTAGTTGCTTGTTGACTAACAATGTAGAGGAAACCAAACACTCTATGGATCAAGACACGTTTTCAAATGAGGATTCAAGAATATCTTCATCTTCATCCTCCGGTATGCACATGTGTCTTATGGCAAATGGATCAAAGGTATCTCCTACTTTGACTCCTAACACATCCTCTAATGATGAGAATGATGATGATAATAATGATGAAGAATATAATACCTTGGTGCATAATATGGCAATAGTATATGCTTCTCTTCATGGTAATAAAGAAGCTCGTGCTAATCTCGAACACTCTATGGATACCTTGAATAAATATAGGGAAACCATAGTGAAGTTGGAGTCCCATGTTGAAAATGAGGAAATGAGATTCACTCTCCTCAAGCATGAGCTAAAAGATGAGAAGCATACTAATTTTATGCTTACACAAAAAATTGAATCCTATATGCATGAAAATGAGAAAACTATTGTTGATGCTTGTGCTACTAACTCTAATTCTTGTGAAGCATCTACCTTAGAGGAGAATGTTGAGCTAAGGGCTCAACTTGAGTTGCTAACTAGCAATTATAGGGAATTGGAAGAAAATCATAAAAAGCTCTCAAGCTCTCATGATGATCTTCTAATTTCCTATGATGGGCTAAAGTTAGCTTATGAGGCAAGTATCACTAAGGTAACATCTTGTGAGCCTCATATGGATGTTAGCACAATCTCTACTACAAATGTTATATTGCCATGTGCTAGTCCTTGTAATCCATCTAGTCAAACTAGTGATACACCTTGTGTTGGATTACTCACTTTGCCTTGTTGCTCTAACAATGAAGCTTCTACTTCCTCTAGTACTTGTATTTCTACTAACCATGTAGAGGAAATCAAAGAGCTCGAGGCCCAAGTCCTTTCTTTGAAGAAAGACTTGGAAAAGCGTCATGAAGGGAAATCCGCACTTGACAAGATGCTAAGTGTGCAACAATCCCCCAATGACAAGAGTGGACTTGGATTCAACTCCAATAACAAGAACAAGTCCAAGAGCAAGAGCAACAAGAAGAAGGGCCAAGACAAAGTCAAGGATCCGGCCAAGTTGGTTTGTTTCAAGTGCAAGGTTGAAGGGCATCATGTTAGATCATGCCCATTGAAGAAGAAGAAGAAGCACTTGAGTGAGAAACAACAAGGGAAACGGCCACAAGGTGAAGGTCAAGCTCATGCTCGACCTCAAGTTGAAGATAGGCCACTTCCCAAGAAGAATCAAGATATTGTTCCCCAAGAGAAGAAATCAATAAAGAAGAGAAAGGGGAACACTTGCTACTTATGCCGTGAGAAGGGGCACTTTGCTTCTTCTTGCTTAGGTGGTACCTTATCTAACCCTATAATTGTTGATGATGATTATTCTCTAGGGAAGGATAAGGATGGCAATATGTTTGCCAAGTTTGTTGGAACTCAAAGTGGTTTCAAGAAAAGAACCATTTGGGTTGCCAAGCCTATTATGACTAATCTCTTAGGACCCAACTTGGTTGGGGACCAACAATCTCAAACTTGATCAATAGGTACAAGTGGAGGGCATTGGAGATTTGGCTACTTCATGAAGAATTAAGGGATCTTCATATATTGTGTTTTTACCAAGCCAAGTCGTATGGATTATCATCTATATCTTATATCCAATGTTCCTCTTTGCGGTAACTTATACTTAAACTCTTCATGTTTATTGTAAGTTACTTGCCCCTTTGCATGTTTGGTTTTGTACCAAATATGTGTATGTATGTGTTGTGTCTTACTTGCTTATCTTGTGTATTCAAGTATGTTTGTTTGACTCATCATATACTTATGTATTGTTTTGAGCCTAATGCATCTTGATGATATCTTATTTGGCTCTCTTTGAGTGATTAATGGAGCATCCCATTTTGGGGGAGTGATATGCTTTGTGCATCTCTCTTTCTATAAAATGTGTGTGTATGGGTAGCACCACTTAGTATTGATATTGCAAGATTATCTAGTCACTATGTGGTGTGTCATACTCATGAGAAATTCAAATTCTAAATATCCATTAATCATCTCTAGTTGAATTTTAGTTGCCTCTTATTTAGAAGAAATGTTTTATCACATTATGAGGGAGTAATATGTTTTGTACATATCACAAGCCTAGAAAATGTGAACATATGAGGTTATGCCACTTAGAGTTGATGCTCTTAATTATCTTGTTCCTAGGTGGCATGTTTGCTCAAACAAGCTTCACTTCTATTGAAAAGTTTCTATTGGCTCATCTTATGGATTCTTGTTTGAGTAAGAAATTCTTGGTACGGTTTTTCCTCAAATACATATCTCTATATCTTATTTGGGACACCGCTTGCTTCAAGTTATTCTAATCATTGCCGTGCGTGATTGTTTGACTAGTTGAAGCTATCAAGAATCTTCATCCGTGCATAGTGCTTAATTCTATATACTTATCCTATGCCTTTTATTGTGAAGTTGATCCTTACTACCATTGTCATTTCACCACCGGAAATTATTTCCAATATACTCATTGTCTTTGACAATTGATAACCTTGTATGTGGTTGAATTCATGGATCATCTTCACCTTGGATTGCTTCTTATTTACTTATTTTATTTCCAAGAAATCTTTGTTGCTCCCATTTGTCTTCCTTGTCCCTTTGAAAAATCTTTTGATAAATTCTCTTAATTCATATCAAGTGTTTGTTTTGGAAGACAAACCTTTTCCTTACGGTACATTGTGACATTGTGAAAAGTGTAGAGGGTTTGGTTAATTTGTTTGAACCTTGCTCTTTTGGGGAGTTTTTGCTATCTCATTCCTTCTTCTATGCTTTATTTGTTGAATGAGATAAATCTTTGAGCATGTTTGCCTTATTTCATCCTTTATGCTCAACGGTTTCTTCTTAGTTCATTTGTTGAACTTTGTTGAACAAATCTTTTGAGATTTGCTTCTTGGATATAATTTGGACAACAAATTTGTTTTGTAACACCTCTATGCCTTATTTAATTCTTTTGGTGTTTTCTCCAAAGTATATCTTTCTTGGATCTTTAAAAGTTTTGGTGCATGCTTATATGTAATTTGTTTATACTTGTAGCATGCTTGCTTTCTTTTGATCCATTATGTAGGATACACTCCATCAAATCCTAAATGGCTAAGATGTGCATGAAATTCAAATTTCATCTAAGTATGCACATGTTTATATGGAGTGTGTCCTATATATTGTGGTTAGTCTAACCATGTTGGACCCAATAAGTTTGGGGACCAAGATGTACTTGAAAAATGTTTTAGGTACATTGGAGATGCAATGGAGGCTTGTCTCATCTATAAGGAAGGTGTTGTCACCATATGAGAATTGGAGTCAAGCTAGGATGATCGATGAACTCTTATCTACTACATCAAGCCATTGCTATCTCGGTAACAAGTATCTCATTCATGCATTCTCATATAGCATCCAACCTCTTGTAGGTTGTATCTTGGCATGAAATTATTTATTTCGAAAATATTGCGGTTCTTGAAAAACCCTTTTTAAGTAAAACTTCTTATTGAACACTTGAGTAATTTGAGAAGATGCATATGATAGGTTATATATATATATATATATCATATTTTATGATTCACCTATCACAAATATGCCCTCTAGCAATTTATTGCATATCAATTCCTCAAAGAGCTCTTGTGTACAATATTGATGAAATTGTGAAATAAATCCGTATTTGTGATAGTTGTTGCCTCCCTCAAAACATTCCAACTAGCTTTACTTCCCTTATTGTTAGTTGTGATGTTTTTGAGATTTTCTTGGTTGAAGCTCATTCATATAACACAAGTGTGTAAATTGGAGCCATAGGCTATATATTCTTTTTAAGCAAACATCCTTGGTATATTTTATGACTTCATCTTGGATATCATGTCTTATTTATTTTGTTAACCTCTTGTGTGTGCATGTTTCTTTATGGATCACTATGTCCACTTTAGAAACTTATATACATGAGAGCGTTAATCCATCAACTTGATATCCTTGTTCTTTGCCGGCCATCTTTTACCCCTTTTTGTTTTTAGTGGGTTGGTAAAGAAAATTTATGAGTGCTTGGTTTATTTATTTTCTTCATGCACTCATATCTCGTAATTGTTGGACTCAAGTTGTTTCTTGATAAGCATACTCTCTTTATCTTAGTTGTGTTCTAAATGATATATAGGGAGTGAGGATTCCATGTTTGTGCATATTGCATTCAAATGCAAACATTATAAATTGTGCACGAACCTTGGGGAGCTTTCTTATTTTTAGAGCACTATATCTTTCTTATCATGATATCTTTGTTTGTCTAATTGGATCTTTGATTGCTTGCTTTATTTGTTGAAGCTCACTTCACCATGTTTTTTTTTGCAATCTTTGATCCTCAATATAGTTTGATTTCCTTCAAGTATTCATCATTGGATATGTGCACTTGATTCCACTCAAATTATGAGAAGTGCACACTTTGGGGAGGAACTCACATTATATTGGCCTTCTAAATTTTTCACCCATTTTGACAATCGATGCCAATGGGGAGAAGTTTAGAGGGTTTAAGGGAATGGTTTTATACTTAAGCTTGGTTTGTGCTTAAGTGTTTTGCCTCTCATGCATTCCATATTTATATGTCTTGCATGGTTGTATATAAATAGTGCAAACTATCCCAAAGGTTAATCTTGACAATGTATGCAATGAATTCATGTTCATCACACGTGCATACATTGTGGGGGAGTTTTCTCTATATATATTGGTTCTACTCACATCCATTGCATTTGTTGTACTTGTGTGAGTAGAGCCGGTTTTGATATGGGCTAGTAGCTTTGTGTTACTTGACCATATCAAATACAACCTCTTGTATACAACTTACTCTCGGATAAGTTGCGTACTTGTCACTAATATTCATTATATAAACCCTCTTATTGTGGTTGTCATCAATTACCAAAATGGGGGAGATTGTAAGGGTACATTGCCCCTATGTGTGGTTTCGGTAATTAATGACAACCCCTATGGACTAATGTTTTCATTGAGTTTATATGAAGGAATATTCCATAGGTACTACTTGCTCTCCATGTGTTGGATTCAAGTATGGATGCCATGAAGATAAAGGTATACCTGGTGTATTGGCATCAAGATCATCGGTATGAAGATATATATATGTGATATGATCAAGAAGAAGAAATGAAGATGGAGTTCTTATGTGGAACTCAATATTAGCCATGCTCTATCTTATGTGAGTATGAGAAGATACAAGGTTGAGTTGGGCAAGTTCAAGATGAGCATCTTGAGCGGATCACATGCTTGAAGCTTGCCGTCCATTTGGTGATAGTGGACATGTGAAGATGTGCATCAATGAAGCTTTCCCATCATTGTGTATGGGGGAGCATTTGTGAGTATACACGAAGCGACAATGATCAAGTGATGGGATGCGCAAGGCAAAGGTATGACCTTGATAGGTTTTCCTTTTACCGGTCTCGAGGTGGTTGATGGGAGACCGGATTATAGGATAGATAGCCGCACTATCAAGAGGGGCTTCCGGTTGGGTAACTTGATCACATCGTCTTAGGGAGCTCAATCCTTGCATGCGTTGCATATTCTTATTGCTTCTTGGTATTTCTCGGTGTGAGATTCTTGAGCTTGTTGCTAGCTTTACAACAAGCCCAAGTTCATCGAAAACGGAGTTCACATGCATCTTCTATTGCGTTTTCGAGGTTGGGTGATTTTACCGGTTATTCATGATATAAGGTTCTACCTTTTATATTCATGATAAAATCCCCTCCTACATATTCTTGGGTTTTCACTTTCTATAAGATAGCATTTGTTGTTATCTTCCAAACAAAATTGGTTTCATGCGATTCGGAGTTCGGGAACAATAGTTATTAAAGAAAAAAAGAAAAGGAGAAAAGAATAAAAGGAAAAAGAAAAAGAAAAAAGGGGCCAGCCGTCCGGCCGGTCTGACCGGACCGGCAACCGGCCCACCCGGTCCGAAACCGGATCCGGCGCTGGTGCCTTCCGGCCGCGGTCCAGGGGGCTTTTGGCCCGTAACCGGCCTCGGGCCCGGTCCGTGACCGGCCTGCCTGGCGCAGCCCCCGGTCCGGCCGGATCCCTTGCTGGGCCGCCTCCGCCCCTCTTGGCCCACACGGCCACCTCTGCCCCGCGCGGCCCAGGCGGCCTGCGCTGCCCGCGCGCGCTCCACGCCTACCTGCCGCCCTGCGGCTCGCCCCGCCTGGGCTGGTCGCCTCCGCGCGGCCCAGTTGCTCCGCCCGGCTGGCTGGCCGGCCTGGCCGGACAGGGAACCGGCCTCCTCAGCCCAGGTTCCGGTCAGCCGGCTGGGCCGCCGGCCTGGGGTGTTTTTCAGTCCGATTTCCTTTGTTTTTTTCCTGTCTTTTTCCCCCAACAGCTCTATTTCTCCCTTTGCTATAAATAGGCTTCTTCCACCTTGAGCCAAACTAGTTCTTCCCATTCTCTCACCTCCATTGTTGCTATTTGAAGAACTTGCTCTCCCCTTGATTCCTCCAACCATTCTTGCTCATATTTGAGGATTTGAGAGAGGAGATCTAGATCTACACTTCCACCAAACCATTTCTTCTCTAAGTGAGGGAATCTCTTGGGATCTAGATCTTGGAGTCTTTGGTTGACTTTCCCCCTTGTTCTTCCTCTCCAATCTCATCCTAGCATTCGTTGCTTTGGTGGGATTTGAGTGTGAAGGACTTGAACACCTCCGGTGTTCTTGCTTTGCATCATTGCATAGTGTTGAGCTCTCCACCACGATTTGTTCGAGTGAGAGACCGTGAGCTTGTTACTCTTGGAGGGTGACCTCCTAGTTGGCTTGGTGATTGGTGCTCCGGTGATCTCTTCAAGAAGATTGTGAAGAGGCCTGGGCTTCTCCTTCGTGGAGCTTGTGAAGTGGTTGTGGAGCTTGCCATCTCCGGAGCGGAGGAAAAGCTAACCATAAGGAAAGGGCCATTATCCTTCGTGGGTGTGGTTCGGAGAATAGGGTGAGCCTTCGTGGCGCGGGGAATCCTTCGTGGGACCTCCACTCCTCCAAACGTGACGTACCTTGTTGCAAAGCAAGGGAACACGGGAATACATCCTCGTCTCCGCGTGCCTCGGTTATTTCTATACCCGAGCTCTCTTTCCTTGTGATAGCCATCGTGCTTGAAGTACATATATCTTCCTATCACTTGTGCTACATATATCTTGTGCCTATCTTGCTTAGCTCTAGTTGCTATTGTTACACTTAGTTGAGCATAGCATATTTAGGGTTTGTGCTTGTAAACTAAACGATAGTTTAATTCCGCATTCCTACAAGACAAATCCGCAAGAGTTTGTAATTGCCTATTCACCCCCCCCTCTAGGCGACATCTCGATCTTTCAGCGCCGCAGAAAGATAGAAACACCAAAACGGAGGCTGTTGCAAAGAAGATTGGATGGCCAAACTCCATCGGGATCACCGCCACCGGGATCTCCACCTTCTCGAACATCTTCATCATCATCACCATGATCAAGAGAGAGTAGTCCACCTATGGACTACGAGTTTGTGGCAGTAGCTTGATCAATTTCTCTCATGTTCTTCATAATAGTTAGTGTCATATGAGCTGCCTATCATGATTATGGTCATACTTTTAATACCTATGTGGTGGATCTTTGTTCTATGATATTGTTATATGAGATCTGATCTTATTATATTTGTGATATATGTTGAACTGTTGATAGATGCATATTATGTACCCTGTTGTTAAGTTTATGTTCTGATCCAACATCTATGCAAGAGCGCGTGTGGAGTGATGTGTGTGTTAGATGAGTAGCAGGGTTTTAGTGATTTGATAGTGACAATATGTTCATGATTTATTATGGATTTTCCTTTCTTTTGCTACCTCACTAGGGATTAAGTGAATACATGTGCTATGTTCATCATCTGACAGTAATGATGATCTCGTTTGTTCAAGGTAGAATATTTGATATTCAAATTTTATGTCAAAGTACTTATTGCTATGATCTGCTAATTCTTAATACAAGATTGATGAAGTTTCATTCTCGTGGAGCATAATAGGGATGTGTTGCATCATCTCTATGTTAGGACGTGATGCCCATATTAATTATGATCTTACATATAATACTATTTGTACCTTGATATCTCCTCGATGAATTGTTTTTTTGTCCACCACAACTTTACGAGAGAATAGTCAAATGAACCCATGAACCCCGGTCCACTTTTTTATCATAAAAAACACCTTCATATTGCATATTTACATTGTTTTATATTTGATGCATTATTTTATTACGAAAATATAAAAATATTTATCTTTCTTATTTGCATCCAAAACACCAAAAACAATCAAGCCCTTTACAGTTTTTACTTAGTTCCTTTGTCTAGTTTAGTTACTACTTGCTTTATTACTACTTGTGTTATTTACTTACGCGAAACCTTGTGCTTGACAACCACGGTGGAGTTGAGGACACAAGGCATTTACTTTACTTGCAGGATTGTTTGAAGAAGAGAGAAGAATATACTCTTCCATCCAGTTCCCCGAGAGTTCGATATAAACCCTCGAGTCACCCTTGTGGGAAAAATACTTCGCTGACGCAACACTCTGCACTTGGAGTCCCAACATCCTTAGGTACGTACCACTTAGAGGTCCATATGCGCTGGATGTTCCCATGTTTCCCATGTCTTGAGTGGTTTCGATTCTCGTCATCTCAATGGCATTTGCATGTTGTTCACCCGGCTTCGCCGATTGTTAGTCAGGTTCTTCAGTGACATGAACTCTCCACTTCATCTAGCAATAAAATTTTAGCAGTGTGTGATGCGTGTCAACAAGGAAGAGTCATCAACTTCCTTTTGTTTTCTCCGGTGGAGTCAATAATCTTATAGAACTTGTGTTTCAGATGTATGGGGCCTTGCCGAAACCTCCATGAGTGGTCATAATTATTTTATCAGTTTCACTGATGCTTATAGACACTTTAGTTAGCTTTATCTACTTAAGAATAAATGTGATGTGTTCAATATTTTCTTGCAATTTTCGGTCGCATGTTGAATGTTCTGCTCTACCGTAAGTTTATTAATTTACAACATGATTGGGGGTTGTAACACCCTGAAGAATAGGACCTGGTAAGGGTAGATGTAGAATATGTGCATTGCATCTCATGAATATAAAAACGAGGGAAAATTTGAAACTTTTGGATCATGTGATTTAGAGGGAATAGAAGTTGCTAATGTTGATGAAACGATAGTAGTACATTACAACTTTGGAATTCAGAATTCAAATGCAACAAAATGATTCAAATGTGAGGAATATAAAACCAATTTGAAATTTGATTGTATGTACCATAGTTATATCAATTGTTTGCTTATGAATTTAATGTCAATTTTTAACACACCATATTTGAATTCATAATGAAGGTTTGAGTTAGTCAAACTTTGATAACCAAGACATAAGTATTTGGTCTATATTCACACACATCTCGAATAATACATATACATGATCATTACACATGGAATGGAATTCAACTTGGAACTTTGAATTATTTAAACTTCAATTCAAATTCAAATATTCATAACAAATAACATAAAAATAAAAAATACAAGAAAAACCGCAGAATGCTTGGAACTGTATTCATATTCATCCGAAAAATCATTCCATGGTCATTTACATGGGAATTTCATAGAATAAAATTTATAGGAATTAAAACCCTAATAAAACAGAAAAAAGGGAAAATCCAATCTACAACCTATCTATTTATCTCATATCCTTGATATCCATCTTTTTGACCTGCAAAAGAAACAACAATGAAAAACCAGTGGGTGGAAATGAAAACTGCGAGTAACTTTCATTAGTTTTGCACTTTGGGGATAACAGAGAGGGGGATCGGTTCAAGTCGAAGCCCTCGCGTCGCCTCCTCCGGGCGACTTGGGGGGGGAACCCTAACTCCTCCTCCCCTCCTCCCTCTCTTCGTCTCCCCCCAAGGCGGCCGCCGGGCAAAGCCGTGCCATGCCGGTGAAGGGGGCGGCAGGGACGTAGTCCATCTCGGCTCCTAGTGCGGCGGCTTGGAGGGAAGCCTCCCTACTGGGGACCGGAGGCGGTGCGCAACCGGCGAGGTGGAGCAGAGGAGGCGTGGCGACGCTGGGGCGAGGCAGCTTGTTGTGGCAGCGGCGGCCGTGTGAACGCGGGCCTGGATGGGCTCGAGTGGGCCCAGATGGGCTCATGCGGGCCATGCCCTCTGGTCGCGCTGGCTCGACTCTGTATCTGCGGAGGGTCGGCCTCTGGGTGGTCCTCCTCCGGCGGTGGTGGTGGCTGGAGTTCCTCGGTGCAGGCGGAGACCTAACTCCCTAGATCAGACCATCTCGATCTCGTTCCTGGTTCATGTTGGGTGGCTGCTGCGGTGGCTTTTTTTGGTGGGCTTTGTTCTCCTCCATCGGCTAGCAGATGCTTCCCGCGGTGGTGGTTCAGGCCGGCATCTTCTGGCTCGTCTCCGTCTCGCTGGGGGCGGTGTTTGGCCTGGGTGAAAACCCTGCTCGGTGCGTCCGATGCTGACCACAGTGACGCCTGTGGGCGCCATTTTCCTCCTTGGAGGCGTGTTCTTGGGGCTGGCTATCCTTCCCCTCGACGCCGGGGGAAACCCTAGGTTTGCCTATCAGACCGAGCAGCGTCGGCGTTGCCATGTCGCTTTCCTTCTTGAAGGCGCTGCTTTGGTTGTGATGGGTGTACCAATGTGGCACTCAGAGGTTGTGGTCTTACTGGTGTTGGCTACTGCTCAAGGTGTGAGTCTCCGGGGCGTAATGTACACCATCACCAACACTATCTAGTTGGCTCATTCCCAAGTTCGGTCACACCCAGCCACTTACTCGCTTCATCTTCTAGGCGCATGTAGTGGTTCGTTGGTCTAGGCAACTTTGGTTGTTGGTCATGTTGTGGTTTGTTGGGCATTGGTTGTGACGCGGTCTAGAGACTCTATGCCCCGCCTTCTCGCCATTCTTGGGTTGAGGTTGGGCAAGGCGAGCTTGTCGTTGTTGTAAGAGTGCGTTGTAAGCCGAAAGGCATGTGTGGTGTTGTAGCCATTCTATGGTGTTTCTTGTCAACTTAATACAATGGCGCACTCCGTTGCGGGTTCTCGAAAAAAAACCAATGGGTTATGTTTAAATTTTAGATCCACCAATGGGTGAATCCATTTTGCTGTATAATCCAAAGGGAATGATCCCAAGAATAAATCTTGGAATCATCCTAAAACATGTCTACGGGTTTTAACATAAAAACAGCGGAAACCTGGACCATTAAATCCATTAACATATCATAAGAACAATTAACAACATCTCTGATCTCACAAGATATCATGATCAACATCTTAGTAACAGGCAACAAAAATAGGCATTGGTAATCATCAAAGGCAACAAGGATAGGAGTAGACATCACCAGATAGTAATATGCAATCATGACCAACTGATCAACCATAATAGAAACCAGAGGCAATTTAGGCAACATAATAATCTCGAATCTATTATATACTAAAAGCAAAATACGGATGTTTTAAATAGAGACACCACGTTAATCCACCTCATCATTATTACTTTTGATAGTTAGATCTAAAACTGATGGCTAGGAGTTTTAATGACAACCGTAATATTTACGTAACAAAAAACATGCCAGACGTGTTCCAGTTAATTAATACACACGTTGGGTCCAACACGCTAACATATCGTGCCATGTATACCTTATATACATCACTACATGAATTATTTTTAATAGTAAGAAGACTACCGTGTAATCTAAGCTATCCCGCCCGGACAACCACATGTGGGATGCAGTCTCCCGTGGTTAAGCACACAGACCCATAAAAAACCTTTGTCGGTGATTTGTTTCCATACGAAACACAAGATGCAGCTCTCATCCATTCAACATATAAGGAAGAAAGAAGAATCAGCTGAGTTGTTTCCTTACAACATGTTCCGTTCCACACAAGGGGAAACAAATAAGGTATTTTTGATATTTCAAAGAACAGATATAAGAGTGCCTAGCTATATTTAAACCAAGCTGAGAAATAATACTTTGATTGTTCATAGAACTTTTTCCGCGGGAGAAAAGCTAACATATCTTCAAAATATATTATTCAGAAGATAGGGTACGATCCATGCCGATCTACATGTACATATACCGGATTGGATCTCACATCAAGTTTTTTTCACAGCGAACAAAATTTACCTATATTAATACGAGTTGCTCAAATATAAATAATTTTACAAAATTTTGAAATAATTTATGAATTCGTTTTGAATAACTCGGGCAAAATATCGGCCGGAATTCCAGTGCCTAGAGGTACTTTTACCCAACATAGAAAAAATCCTTGAATATATGTAGAATATTTTTCCACCGGTGGAAAGCTACCGCGAATTCCAAATATATTATTCAATAGATAGGGTAGTAGATAGGGTATGATCAATGCCAACCTGCACCTATATCTACCAGATTGGATCTCACTTGAAATGAATGGAAATTAGGCAGAATACAGGCTACTATCATCTCTCTCTACAAAAAGAAACACTCACAGTAGTGGATTGATATTGTCAATGGATATCTTTGTAGGCGTATCAACAAAAAGAAAAAAAAGAAACTTCATACACAAAGTCGGTTAGATCGTGGTGAAAATACAAATATCTGTAAGATATAAAGTACACAACTGTGCAATAGGTGTACCATAGGTTGAGTATATTGATCCGTAAATATGCATGTTTGAGAAAACTGGTCAAAACAAGTGGGTTACTAACTTAAGTTATAACACATATAAAGAGATACAAATGTTTATAAAACATTAATTATGCTCTAGGATGCAAATATTACTTGGGGGATAGGGAAACTCTGACAAATTCACATTTAAATGCGACTAACCAATTGCAAGCTATTAGAGAAAATATCAGTAGGTTACAACACAAACTATAATCCTGAAGTGCGCACATTTATCTATCTATTTTCGTGGACTATGGAACTATATCATTCTCTTCAATAGAAAGTATCACATTCGACATATTATAGAGGATGCCTTCGCATTTACGAGGGCCACACTGCTAGATCTAAATTTTACGGTTATAATTTACTTATGCATTAATAATTACGTACATAATTAACGTGTCGGATTATTAGTCGCCCTTCAACATGTTCCCTATTATTTCGCATGGACACTTACGTACTTCCTTTGATCATACAATTAGCTGTCGTGTATACGTTAGAATAAAATAGATTTATAGATTTCATGTTCACTGTTCCAATCACGTTACTATGCTAAGACGTAAATGCATAAGACTCTAGCTGCGGTTATTTAAAAAAAAATTACGCATGCTAGCTAGCTAGAAGCCAATGGCAAGATAGGATGTAAAGAGCTAGGGAGACCTGAGCAAAACGCTGGTGGTATACGATTTGATCTCATTACAATATTCTTTTCCTTCTCAGGTACGGTGCACTACACATGAGACCAATAAATCTATTTACTCCCTCCATCTCATAAAAGATATTTTAATTTTGTTTAAATTTAAAAATCTAGGCGATATTTAGTGTCTAGAACATCTAAATTTAAATAATTCTAAAACATCTATCTACTTTAGACTAAAAGTAATATACATGACTAAAATAAAAAAAACTCATGTTAGTTCACATCATTTAAATCTATCTATTATATACTAAAAGAAAAATACGGATATTTTAAATAGAGACACCCGTTAATCCACATTATCATTATTATTTTTGATAGTAAGATCTAAAACTGATGACTAGGATTTTTAATGACAACCGTAATATTTACGTAACAAACAACATGCCAAACGTGTTCCAGTAAATTAGTGCACACGTTGGGTCCAACACGCTAACATATCGTGCCATGTATACCTTATATAGATCACCTGAATTATTTTTAATAGTAAGAAGACTACCGTGTAATCTAAGCTATCCCAGCCTGTCCGGACAACCACATGTGGGATGCGGTCTCCCGTGATTAAGCACACATACCCATAAAAGACCTTTGTTGGTGATTTGTTTCCATACGAACAAACGATACATCCCTCATCCATTCAACATATAAGGAAAAAAGAAGAATCAGCTGAGTTGTTTCCTTACAACATGTTCCGTTCCACACAAGGGGAAACAAATAAGATATTTCTGATATTTCAAAGAACATAAATAAGAGTGCCTAGCTATATTTAAACCCAGCTGAGAAAAATACCTTGATTGTCCATAGAACATTTTTCTGCGGGAGAAAAGCTAACACAACTTCAAAATATATTATTCAGAAGATAGCATACGATCCATGCCGATCTACATGTACATATACCGGATTGGATCTCACATCAAGTTTTTTCACAACGAACAAAATTTACCTATATTAATATTTGTTACTCAAATATAAATAATTTTACAAAATTTGAAAGAATTTATGAATTCGTTTTGAATAACTCGGGCAAAATATCGGTCGGTATTCCAGTGCCTAGAGGTACTTTTACCCAACATAGAAAAAAGTCTTGACTATATGTAGAATATTTTTCCGACGGTGGAAAGCTACCGGGAATTCCAAATATATTATTCAATAAATAGGTACGATCAATGCCAACCTGCACGGCCTGCACCTATATCTACCAGATGGGATCTCACTTCAAATGAATGGAAATTAGGCAGAATCAGGCTACTACCGTCTCTCTCTACAAAAAGAAAAACTCACAGTAGTGGATTGATATTGTCAATGGATATCTTTGTAGGCTTATCAACAAAAATAAAAAAAAGAAACTTCATACACAATGTCGGTTAGATCGTGGTGAAAATTCAAATATGTGTAAGATATAAAGTACACAAATGTGCAATAGGTGTATCATAGGTTGAGTATATTGATCCGTAAATATGCATGTTTGAGCAAACTGGTCAAAACAAGTGGGTTTCTAACTTAAATTATAACACATATAAATAGATACAAATGTTTATAAAACATTAATTATGCTCTAGGATGCAAATATTACTTGCGGGATAGGGAAACTCCTACAAATTCACATTTAAATGGGAATAACCAATTGCGAGCTATTAGAGAAAATATCAGTAGGTTACAACACAAACTATAATCCTGAAGTGCGCACATTTATCTATTTATTTTGGTGGACTATGGAACTATATCATTCTCTTCAATAGAAAGTGTCACATTCGACAAATTATAGAAGATGCCTTCGCATTTGCGAGGGCCACACTGCTAGATCTAAATTTTACGGTTATAATTTACTTATGCATTAATAATTACATAACATACTTAATGTGTTGGATTATTAGTCGCCCTTCAACATGTTCCCTATTATTTTGCATGGACACTTACATACTTTCTCTGATCATACAATTAGCTGCCGTGTATATACGTTAGAATAAAATAGATCTATAGATTTTATGTTCACTGTTCCAATCACGTTACTATGCCAAGACGTAAATGCATAGGACTCTAGCTGCGGCTATTTTAAAAAAAGTTTACGCACGCTAGCTAGCCAGAAGCCAATGGCAAGATAGGATGTTCACAGCTAGGGAGACTTGAGCAAAACACTGGTGGTATATGATTTGATCTGATTACAGTATTGTTTTCCTTCTCAGGTACGGTGCACTACACATGAAATCAATAAATCTATTTACTTCCTCCATCTCATAAAAGGTATTTTAACTTTGTTTAAATTAAAAAATCTAGGCGATATTTAGTGTCTAGAACATCTAAATTTAAATAAATCTAAAACATCTATCTACTTTAGACTAAAGGTAATATATATGATGGTACAATGGATGGAGTTGGTTGAAATAGCTAGGTCCATTAATGTTTCTGGAGATGATGATGAACTTATCTAGCATTATGAGACTAGTTGGGTTTACTCTTCTAAGTCCATGGATTGTTTGGTTAACTTTCTAGGTATAAACTGATTTAGCTCCCTTCGGTCTAGGATCTAGAAACCCCTCTAGGATTCAAAAATTTTCTGATGGATTTCCTCACAAAAAAATTATGTCTGGCGGTAACTCGAGAAAAAGGGCAGTGCCCAAACCTCTAGAATGCGAACTTTGCAAAATTGAATCTGCCAAGACTCTTTTCTTTGAGTGCATAGTGGCCAGAATCCTTTGGGAGGATGTGTTTGAGGTTTTTGATATTGGTATCACTAACTTTGAATCAATTGCTTCTAAATGGCAACTAAAGATTTATGCACTTCAATGTAGTTACTTCTGCCATCCTGTGTGTGTGAGTCCATGTGTGTGGAACCATAGGAATAATTTAGTTTTTTTTTTCAAAAAGTATCTTGGATAAACATGATACACGTGCGGAGCCTGACTATGGCGCACCTGAGGAATTGGAAAGTTCTTACCAAAGATTTAGAGGGAGGATTATTTTGGCCAGTTCTTGGAAAAATTGATGATCATACTCAAGACCCTGGATGATAGAAGTTAAAGTGCACTGACTTTGGGTGGCTTTCTGCCTGGATGTCATTTGCAGAAGGATCAGCTCCCTGGCGTATCTGACTGATTATCCGGAGGAGAGTGATTCAATTCATGTGGTGATGTGAGGGGTTGTCTCTCAGGCGATGGTCATGCAGAAAACAGACTCTGCACTAAAGCTCTGGGGTTTTGGGAAGAAGTTTGGGTGATCTAGTGTTTCCGAGTTCTTAGCACTGATAATTAAGTTTTAGGCTTTTGCATGCATGTTAGCTTTGGAAGTGGTTTCGATCCCTGTGTTCATGTAGCGATGTGATAGGGTTTTTATGTCACTTTTGATAGTGCTTGGAAACCTGTTTCGACGAAGCTCGGCTGCTGGGACTTCTAGTATGGAGCTTTACTTTCTGTATGAACTCTATGGTTTTGTTTCTGAAATTGAACCCGAGTTAAAATCCCTGTGAATCTAACAAAACAAGAGCATGACAGTGGCAACGGTTGGACAAAGACTAGAAAATTGGGTTCCTCACGGGAGCACAATTTATGTTGGACTTTGTTATCAAAAGCAGGATGTAACTAAAATCATATTACATGGACAAAGCAAAGGCTATACTATAATATAGGCAGCGAATGCCAATATATAACACTACGAAGAGATAGCCCGGAGTTTAATCTGAGCACCATGCATTGGACGCATCATCATAACAGTATGTGGTGCATGGGTATACGAGGACGCGAGTTCAAACTCAAAGCGTTGAAGGATCATGCACAAGGCCATCTTGGCCTCAAGCAACGCAAAGTTCTGACCAATACAGATACGTGGCCCCCAGCCAAATGGGAAAAACGCACCGGCGGGCTCCTTGGAGGCCTTGGAGATCCCGTCCGCAAACCTATCTGGTCTGAATTGGTGCACGTCGTTTCCCAGATGTCCGGGTCATGGTGGATGAACAACACGGGCATCTCAAAGACCACTCCAGCTGGGTACGTGATGCCTCCGATCTCAATCTCCTTGTATGTCTTTCGGGTGAAAGCAGTAGCTGGTGTGTACAAACGAAGAACCTCGTATAGAATCATTGTCACCTGCATAACACATTAATAATATAGTGCACCTCTATGTAAATGTCATGGTAACAAACTAAACAATTTCCAGCTGGTACTTACAATTTTGAGTCGATTAACACCCTCATACTCAAGTTTATGCTTTCCAAATAGGCCAAGAACCTCTTCCCTTGCGCGGTCCTGCCACTCGGGGTGCATGCTAAGTACAATAATTGTCCATGTAAGGAGTACTGATGTAGTCTCCATTCCTGCAAAATAGAACAACTTGCACTCTTCCATGACTTCTGCTTCTGACATTCCTAGGATGGATTTACCATTTGCATCTATGGTTGTCATGTTTGACAGCAGTAATAGGCCGAGTAAGTCATCTTTCGTGCTTTCTCCTTCCTGTATAGCTTGCATCCTATTAGAAATTAGACCTCGTAGAATGTTCTCAATCTCGTCATTAATTTGATGCATCCTTCGGTTATTTTTGGTAGGAAAGTACCTGGAAATGACATACCTGTCACAGTGTCAGTACAATAGTACATACAGACAGAGTAACGAAGGCTTACTTTTAATTAAGATTCCGAGAAAACAAGGTGGTGAATAAAAGGATAATAATGCCATTATTGGAGGTGCCCTTAGTAAATTTTGATTAAAACTGTGTTAATTTTAGTACTGAATGATTACAGTATCATATTTCATTCCATGATATTGAAGAGAAATTAAACCAAATGATATTGCCCCTGCAATGTCAATTGGAGCCTAAGAGCACTGTCTACTGAACAGGACTAGTAAGTTCAAGTGAAAAAGGGGAGTGAGTTCTAGTGAGCTTCAGTTAGTACCAAGAAGTAAGTCACATATAAAGTTTTTTTTTAAAAAAAGTGGTAACTGACGTGTAACCGGGTATCATAATCTTGTGAATGGCTGCCATGAATCTCCCCATCTGCTCGGACTGCAGTTGAGAAATCCTTCTTCCTTCCAGATAACTGCTACCGAATGCGGTTTGTGAGATGACATCCCCGGTGAGGTTCTGGAGCTCTGAGGAGACATCCACTTCCCACGAGCCCTCGGGACCAAGGGATTGAGTCCATCTGCCAACAAGCTCTTCACAGCATGCAGAAAACGCTGGCAGCATGAGCTGTAAATTAAGCAAGATTACTCTCGTCACAACAGATGGTTAATTCACAAACGTATGAAAAGTAGATGTAAAGTAATTGTAAACACATATGGTAAATTACGCGGAACAATTAACAGCAGCCATACCTTGAGTTTCTCGACATGGAACGCAGGGTTGAGTATCCTTCTGTGCTTGACCCACTTCTCGCCCTCGTAGTTCCCTACGCCTTCGGCGAGGAGCTTGGATAGAGTTGGGAACTTGAGCTTCTCGATGTGGCCAAACTTGTTGGACATCACCTCCCTGACAAGGTGAGGATCGGTGATGGTCACCTTAGGAATCGGACCGAACCAAGAGATGCACGGCTTGCCGTGCTCCTCGACGTTGTTATAAAGGAAAGGCATGACGTGGGCGCCGATGTCGTGGCAGCGCAGCGGCAGAGGTCTTGACCACACCTCCCTGTTTTGCCGGGCGTAGTCGTTGGCATCACCGATAAGGAAACGGTACGACGTGCCGCGGAGACCCTGGGCACGAAGAGCCCGCTCGAGCCGCCTTGGCTGCCACCACAGCTGATCTAGCAGTCGGATGGTTGGCCACAGAAGCACCGAGCCAAAGAGGCTGCATATCAGGAAGGTCCATGGCACAGAAGCTGAACCCAGTAGCGATTCAAGAATCATTTCTCCGCAGAAAAGTGGGAGCAAGAAGAGAGGATAGAAGACAGTGATGTGCACTTGGACTGGTTTGGTAATGTTTGGGGTCACAACTCTGAATATATAGTAGTGACACCAGGACAGTGTAGTCTCCACTGATCATTTGTTTAATGGTATGCCATGTGGATATGTCGATCAACCTCACCACACAGTCAATGCCTCGTTCCCAAGGAACTTGGAAGACAAGAAACTCCGCTTATGATCTGACTGGTCAAACTCAAGGTGCAACGCAGGAGGATGGCTCCCTACCATGTGCGTTGCTTCGTTGTTTCATGGTTGCTTCGTTGCAGTTTGTGTGACCTCAGAGCCAGTCCATGCACACTGGAGACCCAGGGCAAAACAAACAACTTGATGTAGAAGCTCAGTGTAATTGGTATTTTCGTGATATTAATATATTTCTTTTATAAAAAAACAATTTGGTTCCGTTCCGTACAAAAATATATAATCAAATTATTTTGTGCGGTAGTGGTAAACTAAGTGGCCTTTCAGTACAAGTTTGCGATCTCTATAGTTTTTTACACAGCAAAACACAAATTGACGTTGTCGCTGACAAAAAAGATAGCATTTGCTTCCAGATCAGATTATTAAAGGAGAACAGTTGTATTTCTCTTGCCAAGTTCTCACAAAATTCTTTTGTCTTGCAAGATAAATTGTGGAAACGTCTTGCCCTCTTTGCATTTTATTTTTGTGGAAGGTTCAAGGAGAAATGCTCTGAAATCAAAAGTTCAACACATTATATCCCATAATGGCATTATATCGCCTTTTGACATAGTGCCATTATATCTTACACAAGACAAAGATTATCACATGAGTTGTTCAGAAATGAAGAGAAAATGCTCTGGAAGACAGGGCATTGTTGAAGCCGGAACAGACAAATTTCACTGTCTTATTTTCACTACAAATCTGCAAATATGTGGCAGACGGGTTACCTGGACAGGAAAACCATCTTATGCAAAAGGTTAAGCCGTCCCAAATTCACCATGTACCGGGCAAGTTCATCGCCCGATTAACTGATTAAGTAACACGATATCATGACTCAGTGGATCTTCATAATGGCGATTATCGAGTCCGATTTCGCATTAGTTGTCACTGGTTTCAAGAAGATATGCGAGGACAGATATTTGCTCGATCATGTCTTTGCTGTGACGAATCTTGAAACTGAGGCTCCTAATGAACATAAAAAAAAATCTAATATACGACACATATTTTTCTAGTTCTTTTCAGTCTAGCAGATGGGTATGTGAAGTATCGCAGCTTGCCAAACTTCAATTGTGATTCACTACCGTATTTGGTCTGTCATTGTTCCGGTTACTGCACATGTCCCATTGCAGGCAAGCATAAGTAAGACCAGAGTTGACAGGGGAAATAAGTTGTGTTAGATGAACTGAATACACAGTGAAAGCCAACAATTCAGTGGATACATAACAGCTGTTTGGTATAACAAATGCTTAAAAGATGCTTACATATTACAGCATAACAGATGAGAGCCAGCAGCATTAGTTTATATTATCAAATAAACAAAGAAGTAAATAACTTTGTTTTTTTTAATCCAAGGTAAATTACAGGAGTTCAGGTACCAGGAAGGATAGAATAGGTTGTTTAGGGAATAGGGTAGAGTTCAGGTACGAGGATGGGTGGCACCCCTGTTACAGGGTTATTGCCGTTCACCGCGTTGTAAACTGCCATCTTGGCTCTCCTTCTATTAAAAGTTGATGCACTTTCCAAGGTGCATTCTCAAAAAAGGAATGGTAGAAATATTCAGTTATAGGGAGCTGCAAATCTAAACGTTTTGCACCTTGTGAAGACCATCATTCGGACAATTCACACCTAATAAGGTTTATGGTGAAATATCATTAAGATGGTCACCACAGGTTTGAACCCTCATCGGACGATCCTCATTGGGAACCTGAACTATTTTTCCAATTGATTAGCTCACTGGGATTTAAGACGACAACACCAGAGGTTTGAACCCTCATTGGGAATATGCCGAATATACTTGAAATTTTGTCAACATAGAGATAATGAGAAGAGTGCAGAGAATAATATTTCTTTAGCAGAGGTTTAATCCTTACCTTGTTCATATTTGACCTTGGATAGTCAGTGCGGGTGGATTTCTGTCTCTGGAGTTCGCCGCCAACCAGCTGATACTGAATGACCTCGCCGGCCATCGGAATCAACCCCTCGTCACCGCCACCCAGGTTAGAGCGGACAAAGGAGATTGCGGCGCCGCGAGCCGGAGCCAGTCAGCCAGATGGGCCCTGGATGGGCTGAGCCAGTGGCTTATTTAGTGATAACTTTTTTACTTTTAATCTTTTATTAAAGTATATTTGTTTATGAGTTAATAATTTATACTAAAAATAGTTTATATTTTAGATAAAATAAAATTTGAAATATATCAAAAATAATTGTTGATACAGTATTTGTTTGAATAAATGTGTATACGAGCTGTCTATGTAAATATTAAAGAGAACAATAAAAAATTAGCGTGTTGAAAAAAGTTGTTCCCTTTACATATAATGTGTGAAAGTTCAATGTCAGTAATCTAGAGGGGGTGAATAGGTTCTACAAAATTTTCCTTGACTTGTTTGCAATTTTAGGCTATACCGATAAATAAAATGGTCTAATGCAAACTAAGTGGAGCACCCTATATGGAAAAATATATACAAGAACTTCAAGCTCGATGGCTATCACAAATAAATAGGTGGAAAGAAATAACCGAAGCACGTGGAGACAACGATGTATCCCGATGTTCACTTCCTTGAGGGGAAGCTAGTCACCGTTGGAGAGGTGCGGTACCATGAAGGACAACGAACGCCACGAAGGCACACCTTCTTCTCCGTGAGATCCTTCCACGAAGTAGGAGCTCGTTCCACTATGTGAAGACCTTAGGGAGACCTTCAATCCCGTACAAACTTTCCGGTTCGATCACAAAATTGATCGCTCCTGGCGACCGCTCCCTAGTCCTCAAATTCCAAGAGTAAAAAGATCGGAGAGGAAAACTTGGTATGATGGCTCAAACCGAAATATGTGTGGTTGAAAGAGAGATGATGAAAAGAGATCTTCGAGATGCACGGATCAGCTCTCCAAATCGATGGACAAAACTTGCGGAATCAAGGATTTGAGTTGGGGAATAGATAGGAAGTTCTTGAGACCTTCACAAATTAGATCTGGATCAAATGGAATAGGAAAAGGCAAGTGACCCAAAAACAAAACTGCCTTATATAGAAGAAAACTAGCCGTTGTAGGCATTTTTTGGGCAGGGGAAAGACTGGCCGGTATGACTGGCTCCGGGCCCGGTCATACCGGCCCAGATGGAAAAAAGAAAGAGGAGCGTCGGCCATTACCGGCCCATCAACTGAGCGATGCGAGAGAGAGCCCGTGAGGATCGGGAGCGGGCACGGGCCAGCGACGGGCGTGCGAGGCGAGTGCGAGCGCGGGCGGTTGGCAGCTCTGGGAGCAGGAGCGGCGAGCGGCAGCCTCACGCGGGGCGTGCGGGTGCAGGCAGACCCGCGCGGCGCGGGGCGATCGAGCAGCACGCCTAGCCGCTTTCAGTGGATCGAGGCGAGCGCAGGGTGCGTGGGCCAAGCGCTGCGCGTGCGGCAAGGAACTGAACGATGCATTGCGTCTGGGGATCTGCGTGGACGTTATGTGCAACCTATAATCTAATTACTGCCTGGGCTCGTTTTAGTCTTAGACTGCTTGGCCTCGTTTTAGTCTTAGGATCAACATCAAGCGGTGCGCTAGATTTTAAGTGGGACCACGCGCACGTGCCACCGAGTAAGGCCCATCGCTCTCCTCTTGTCCACACCGTCTCCATCCCCACCCACACATCACGGAAGAAAATGCCCCACCCGCAACCTCTCCAGTCTTCACCACAAACTCCAACCAAAAGAAGATGGACTAGATCCCAGCGATTGGAACCTGAGCCTGAGGTCGGCGAAGCTGGAAGGAGAGGCGCTGGTCACGCCCGCCCTCCCAATGATCAGGGAGACGACCATGGCGTTGGTGCGGCTGGGATGTGGGCGAGGGAGGAACGAGCAACGACGGCGGTGGAGGCGTAGGGCGGCGATCATGGAGGATGTGGTGGTGAGGGTAGCTAGGTGCCACCCGGCTCCACCTTCGCCTCGACACTGAAGACCACCCCGTGTCGGCGCTTCTCGGCGGCGAGCTGGAGCTCCTCGATCTCGCGTTCTCCTTTGATCCGACCGCCAAGCCCTGAGGCGGCGCTGCTCGGCGGCGAACTGGAGCCCCTCGATCCGGTGGAGGGTGCAGAGCCTTGGTCTCCCGACCAGCACAACGCCCTGCACCATACTCTGCGCCAGGCCCCGAGTCAAAGCCTTGCTCTTCGCGTGCGCAAGGGTCACCATGCCGTGCCGCCTTTCTGTTCTTCCCAATCGACAGCAGCAGCGCTGCAGCTATGCTAGCGTATGTGGGATCCTCTCAGTCTCCATCCCTTGTCTCTTCTTCCTGCTCATCCTTCTACGATTTTGTTCCGTGCATTCATGCTTGTTAGTTTTTTACTTCCAGATCTAGAAGGATGTATATAATGGTTCCAGGATGTAATTTTTGCGGACTAATTTTTACCTCTTTAAATTTTTTTCTTTCAGAACGGTAACATGATGTATATTATGGTTTTCTGGATGTAATTTTTGCGGACTAATTTGTGTCTCTTAAAATTTTCACTTCCAGATGAGTCGAAGGATGTAACTATAATGTTTTCATTTTTTTCTCTATTCTAGCTGTAATTTTTATCATTTTCCTACATCTAACACATTTTAATCGATCAAAATGTCAAACACTAGTGTTTTTGTGATCCCTGCTTTACTGATTTTAGATGTAATTTTAATATTTTTTTACATCCATTGATGCATTTTTTCTTGGATTTTGCCAACTGCAGATTGCGAAGTATTTTTTTTTTACACGGTTTATACATTTTTACCAGCATGAACACTAGTAGCGGGAAGGGCCAGTTACTAGGACATACGTGAGCTGCGTGGTATGTGGGGACTAAAACTTTCCATTTTAGGTAACGCGTGGGAACAAACAACTTTTTTTTACTATTTTTAGGAGGGGCACTGCTTAGGGCATGCCTAATGCACTACCCTAGAGCTATTACCTCATACCTTTAACTAGGTTCGGATGGTCCAAAGTATGTTCGGATGAGGAGGCAGTCTCCTCTTCAGGAAGTGGGATCTTAAGCCTTAAAAGCATGCTTTTTGGAGAGAGAAAGAGATACATAGAGTCATATTTCTGGGTCCCTTCTCTCTTTTTTCTAACTAAAGTTGTAGCTTTCATTGGAGATATAAATGTTGGAGATATGCCCAAGAGGCAATAATAAAAGTGGTTATTATATATCTTTATGTTTATGATAAATGTTTATATACCATGCTATAATTGTATTAACCGGAACATTGATACATGTGTGATATGTAAACAACAAAGAGTCCCTAGTATGCCTCTTAACTAGCTTGTTGATTAATAGATGATTAGTTTCATAATCATGAACATTGGATGTTATTAATAACAAGGTTATATCATTATATGAATGATGTAATGGACACACCCAATTAAGCGTAGCATCAGATCACGTCATTAAGTTATTTGCTATAAGCTTTCGATACATAGTTACCTAGTCCTTATGACCATGAGATCATGTAAATCACTTATATCGGAAAGGTACTTTGATTACATCAAACGCCAGTGCGTAAATGGATGGTTATAAAGATGGGATTAAGTATCCGGAAAGTATGAGTTGAGGCATATGGATCAACAGTGGGATTTGTCCATCCCGATGATGGATAGATATACTCTGGGCCCTCTCGGTGGAATGTCGTCTAAATGTCTTGCAAGCATATGAATAAGTTCATAAGAGACCACATACCACGGTACGAGTAAAGAGTACTTGTCAGGAGACGAGGTTGAACAAGGTATAGAGTGATACCGATGATCAAACCTCGGACAAGTAAAATATCGCGTGACAAAGGCAATTGGTATCGTATGTGAATGGTTCATTCGATCACTAAAGTCATCGTTGAATATGTGGGAGCTATTATGGATCTCCAGATCCCGCTATTGTGACACACTTAAAGTTGGATGTTGAAATGGTAGAACTTGAATATGGAATGGAGTTCGAATATTTGTTCGGAGTCCCGGATGAGATCCCGGACATCACGAGGAGTTCCGGAATGGTCCGGAGAATAAGATTCATATATAGGATGTCATTTTATGTGATTTAAAATGATGCGGAAGGTTCTATGGAAGGTTCTAGAAGGTTCTAGAAAAGTCCGGAAGAAACCACCAAGGAAGGTGGAGTCCCGGAGGGACTCCACCTCCATGGCCGGCCAACCCTAGAGGGGAGGAGTCCCAAGTGGACTCCCCAAAGGGGGCCGGCCACCCCTCCATGGAAGGTGGAACTCCCACCTCTAGTGGGAGTCCTAGCTTGGGTAGATTTCCCTATCATATGGAAGGTTTTGGGTTCGGGTCTTATTCGGAGACTTGTAGTCCAACCCTTGGGGCTTCCACCTATATAATGAGGGACAAGGGGAGGGGGCCGGCCACCTCAAGACCACCACCTGGCCGCACCCCCAAGTGGCCGGCCACCCCCTCCCAAACCCTAGCCGCCCCCTCTCCTCCATAGCTCCCGCGTGCTTTAGCGAAGCTCCGCCGGAGTTCTCCACCGCCACCGACACCACGCCGTCGTGCTTGTCGGATTCAAGAGGAGCTACTACTTCCGCTGCCCGCTGGAACGGGAGGTGGACGTCGTCTTCATCAACAACCGAACGTGTGACCGAGTACGGAGGTGCTGCCCGTTCGTGGCGCCGGTGATCAAGATCTTCTACGCGCTTTTGCAAGCGGCAAGTGAACGTCTACCGCAGCAACAAGAGCCTTATCTTGTAGGCTTTGGAATCTCTTCAAGGGTGAGACTCGATAAACCCCTCGTTGCTACCGTTTTCTAGATTGCATCTTGGCTTGGATTGCGTGTTTGCGGTAGGAAAATTTTTGTTTTCTATGCAACGTTATCCTACAATAAAATTGACCATGTTGCTTCTGACAACTTTTTTACATGAAGCAGCTAGTTATGTATACCACCATTGCTCATGCCCTTAAGATTATACAGTGCCTGGACACTGTGTAGCAACGCCCTATGTGCAAGGAAAGAAAAGCAAAAGGCCAGCGCGGAGAGAGGAAGTGGGCCGGGTTTGACCGGCCGAAGTTCCTGTTTTTTCCCCTCTTCTTTAAATTCTTTTGGCAAAAAGGGGAGGAAACTTTGAGCCTCTTTTTTGGGTACAAACTGGGGGTGGGGGATGAAGAGATAAAGATAGACGCAACAGGCGGAATATTTTTGTGGCGAACAAAAGGTGGTAGAAAGAATATAGCAAACGCCGAACAAAATTCGAGCCACTTTTGGAGATGCCGAATAGAAGGAATCAAATGCGGCATGTGGTGACGAAGATAAAAATGACGAATGATGCCAAACGAATGGGATGAAAGAGAAAGGTGATTTGAACCAAAGAACCAAACAACGACTCTGACCTCCTCTTAATAGTGCGGGCTCCTATTCTCAAGAAAAAACGAAAAGAGGAGACTACCTTGTCGGGCTTCGCCTCCGAGCGCTCCTTCGAACTTCGTCTCGAGCTCTTCCTCTCTCTTTTCACAACGTGACCCGATACCATAAGAGGGTGAAAGAATTAACCACGTCCCGCTTGATCTTGATGATGACGCTCATGCTTCATTCAAGCTTGAACACCTTGGTTGACTGCATGCTCTAGGTCTTGGTCACCAATAGCTCAACTCATAAGCCTTGGAGAATTGTCACACCGACTTCGAGCCAAACCTTCTCTCTTGACAACAAAAACCTTGAATCCAACAAATAGACTTCAAGTAAAACCTATAGATTATTCCTACAAACAAAAATTCAATGGAAATATTAGTTCATAGAAATTATCATCAATTACCAAAAACAGACATATGGGCAAAGTACACTTTCAATGTGTTCAAACGTTGACTAAAATATTACATAGAAAATTTCATAGAAAAAAGTTTATAAAAAAGAAACATCACATAAAATAAAATTGTTCATATATAATAGTGCAAAACAATGTGATGTTAAAAAGGCATCTCTTTTTTTAAAATGAAGAAAATAAAATGAGAAAATATGCAAAAGGAAAGAAACTAGAAGGAAACCAAAAACGATCACAAAACCCAGAAGAAAAATAACTGCTGAAAACCCAAAAGGGCAAAAAAAACCCATCAAAACTTAAAACCCCAAGCATATGCAAGATATATAGGATATAGAGGCTAGATGCAGGCTAGGGCAAATCCCACTTATTCGCAGTGTTCTTCCATGGGGCCTACATATGTAATTCTGTGGGCCTGAGTTTGCAACACCATGGACGGGTGACTCCGCTTGCACATAAACTGGTTAGAGGAGTAAAAGTTTTATTTCTCGCGTCGACCGATCCATATTATTCGTAGCCTCTCTAGAGTAAAAACTTGGTCTCCCACGACCGCACATAAACTCTCTCGCTCTCACTGCACAACTACTGGCGTCACCTCCTCTGGCACCTCATCGCCTCCGCTGCCCTGCTGGCCCACGCCGAATTGCTTGTGTGAGGCTTCCCTTGTCGGAATCGAGATGCCATGTTGATTCCGTCGCCAACAACTCCAACCAGCGACCTCCGAGCCGCTAGGTTGACTTTCGATGGTCTTGTAGGCTTGCTGCCCTAGGTCCGGTCCGTCGTAGATGCCAAACGCCTTAGGGTTGTCCCCGCCAAGGTTTTGGCACCCGAATGGAAAAAAAATCCCGAGGGGGCTCGGGATTACTGGTTACCACGGTAACCGAGAAATCCCGGCTGGTTACCGAATGAATTCAGAAACCAAATTTTGAATTTAAATTCCTATGTATGGCCATTTATATAGGATATTTGCTAAAATTCAAAATTTTCACAAAAATCCAAAAACAAATCAGAATTTTTTACCCGGTTAGACCATTTCCCGGGGGTGGTCGGGATATCCGGTTACCGCCGGGAACCGGATTTCCCGAGCGGTAACCAAACCCTTGGTCCCCGCCGCCATTCTATATGTCCTCACCGAGTCTAGCGTGCCCATGGAGATGGAAGAGGTCTCCACAATAGCTCTCACCGTCATAGGAGCATTGCAGCCAACAGCGGCGCCGTTCCCTTTTCATCCCGAGAACGCACCAATGGCATTTGGCATAGTGCAAAGAAGGCATTTGTTTGTCTTTTTTTCTTCTTCTTGTAAATGAGCTACGAGATATATGCCGGTGTGTTTGTACAATTTCATTTGAAATTCGTGGTCCTATGATGAAGGGCAGAGATAGAGCTTAAACTGATAGAGGATAAGCACAATGCATTAATTGTATTTTGCATGGAACGATCAAGTTTTTCTTCAGGAGGCATTGCACGCTCCGAGTGGAAAGCAACCATTCGATGAATTTTGCAGAAAAATCATGAGCGTTTTAATAGATTCAACACAAGTGGAGAAGCTAGATCACTAGCATCACTTTTAAAATAGATGGCACATTCTTGTTATGCGTTAGAATGCCGCCTACGTTTGGTCAAGTGGAGAAGCTACAGCACTATGATCTATCCTATCGACTTGCTTTAATTACGATCTTTTTTTCGATAAAGGAGCATCGCCCCAGCCTCTGCATCAATAGATGCACACGGTTTGTTTTATTAAAAATAGTATCAAGTCACCAACAGATCATCATCACTTATTACAATCATGGAAAAGCTAAGGTCGATACATGAATCCTATGGATATATATGCACGATGAAAATGAGACTATGCTATGGATTACGTTAAACCATAAAACTAAACTTCCTCTTTGTTCGGGCACTCCTTTCAGGTGAGAAGCAGGCACGAGGCTAGACAAAAAGATTGGTTCAACCGTTGTTCCTTAGCAGAGCAAATATGAAGAGTTAAAACATAAAAAGCTACATAAAGATCTAAATTATAAGAGATCGGCTAGAAATGCCGAGGATACACAACCAGGTGCTGTAGGTAGCTTACGTATCTGCATTGCTCACAAAAACAAAGGACACACGTATCTGCAAACGCCAAGTGACGGTATACTTTCGTTCCCGGTTTATAGAAATGAAAGCAACGCCCTGGTTCACAGTTACGATGTCCAAGTTTTCTCGATGAAAACAACAAATCCAGCTTTTGCTTGCCCTTCGTATGGCACATCTTTTTCCACAATTCCCATCCGTGACCTCCAAGAACTTTTTCTGGGAAAATGAAACAAGAAAGAGCAGAAAAAACGTGTGACGCCGAGGAAAACCCCTATCACCGGCGACACTTCCTGTGCTTATAAAAACATTCCGTTCTCACGACAAACTCTGCTCTTGTACACCTCACTCCACAGTTTGACACCCTCTAGAAGCGCAAAAAAAAATCAGTATGATGGAGGTGGACGTAGCAGCAACTGCACTCCAAGGGGATGTGGCTTCTCCTTCACCGTGGAGCCTGCTGTGCGGTCTCGCTGCGCTGCTCGTCCTCTGGGCGGTCTCACGGACGGCGGAGAGATGCTGGCTCAGGCCACGGCGGATCAGCCGCGCGCTCCGGGCGCAGGGGCTCGGCGGCACGGTGTACCGCTTTCCGGCAGGAGACCTCGCCGAGAACGGCCGGCTCAACGAGGAGGCGCGGTCCAAGCCCATGCGGCCGTGCCACGACATTGTGCCCCGCGTGTTGCCACACCTCCACAACACTGTCAAAGAACACGGTATGTGAAGAATTTTGTTGTTCTGACAAGTTCAATTCGAATGTGTTGTTGTTTCCCCACTTGAACATATATGGATGCTAAAAAAAGCAGTGGCATCTTTAATTCCCTCTTGAATGATGAATGGTGATGACTTAATTGATCATGCTCTTAGGCTATAACTAGATTTTTATTGTCTCAAGGCCGACAGAATTGTAAATCCCTGACCTGACGCATTTTAAAAACACCTTCTGGATCTCAACTAATTGACAAGATATCTGACAACGGCACTGAACATTGAACTGCATGTAGGTAACGTTTGCTTAACCTGGTTCGGCCCGACACCCAGGGTAGTCATCGCAGATCCAAAGTTAGTGAGAGAGATCCTATCAGACAAGTCCGGCCAATTTGAAAAGTTCATAAGTAAACGTCTTAGTAAACTCATCGCACTTGGGCTTGCGAGCTACGACGGTGAGAAATGGGCGAGGCACAGAAGGATCCTCAACCCCGCTTTCCATCTCGAAAAGCTCAAGGTACTGTTCTTACTAGCTCATTTCGATAAGAGATTCAGAGTGTATGCACAACTACGAGTGTGTCTGTGCGTATGGTTGTGTGCAGTGTGCACACGGACTAACTGAAGCTATTTTCAGGGCATGTTGCCGGCTTTCTCGACATGCTGCACCGAGCTTATAAGCAGTTGGGAAAGTAAATTAGCTGGATCTAGTGGGTCACATGAAGTAGATATCTGGCAGGATTTCCAGAGCCTCACTGGAGACGTGATCTCTCGCACGTCGTTCGGCAGCAGCTTCATGGAAGGACGAAAGATCTTCCAGCTTCAAGGAGAGCAAGCCGAGCGAATCATCAAGGCCTTCCAGTATTTGTATATCCCAGGATACTTGTAAGCACACTTTCCTGTAGAAAATTATATTTCCACCTTTATTTACTCTTCGTCTTCGCGATATTAATATATTTTCCTATCAAAAAATTTACTCTTCGTCTTCGCGATATTAATATATTTTTCTATCAAAAAATTTACTCTTCATATATATAGTCTTCTTTTTTTCGAGAGAAATCATATATATAGTTGCATTAGGCCAAGCAAGTTCTAAACTATGTTCTTTACCTTGTGATAGTTTTTTTTCGAGAGCACGCCAAAAGAGTGCCCTATCTTTATAGAAGACAGAAATCATATACCTTGTGATAGTTAAAGCAAGTTCTTCGAAGCCACATATGCCCATAAAAAATAATGCAACTGGCCGTTTCGCAGGTTCTTTCCAACTGAAAACAACAAGAGGATGAAGGAGATCAACCAAGAGATCGAAGGGCTCCTAAGGGGCATCATTGAGAAAAGGGAGCGCACAATCGATGACGACGGGCTTTTTGGCAATGACTTGCTTGGCCTAATGTTGCAGTCGAACAAGGACACTGAGACACCAAGCTTGAGGATGAGTACTGAGGATGTGATTGAGGAGTGCAAGCTCTTCTACTTCGCAGGGATGGAGACCACGTCTGTATTGCTCACGTGGACCCTGGTCCTGCTAGGCATGCACCCTGAGTGGCAGGATCGGGCGAGGGAAGAAGTCCTGAGCGTATTTGGCAAGGATAAACCCAACTTCGACAGCCTGAGTCGACTGAAAACGGCAAGTGCTGCTCACACTTTTCTCAATGTTGCAACAGGAGTTTTACTCTAGCTAAGTTCTCCCCGAAAACCATTGATTGAAAACTCATTGTTGACCATGCTTTGCCTCTCCAATTATTCTATCTAGGTGACGATGATACTGTATGAGGTGCTCAGGTTGTACCCACCGGCGGTCACGCTGAACCGGAAAACATCGAAAGAAATGCAGATTGGAGGCGTCGTCTACCCTGCAGGCATACTCCTTGAGCTGCCAATAATCTTAGTTCACCACAACCCGGATGTATGGGGGAAAGACGTGTTGGAGTTCAAGCCGGAGAGGTTCGCCGAGGGTATTTCCAAGGCGACCAAGGACCAGCCGGTCTTCTTCCCATTTGGTTGGGGGCCGAGGATTTGCATCGGCCAAAACTTCGCGATGCTGGAAGCCAAGATGGCACTGAGCATGATCCTGCAGCGTTTCGAGTTTCAGCTCTCACCTTCATACACCCATGCACCGTACACCGTTATCACACTACATCCTCAGCATGGAGCGCAAATTATACTCAAGAGTCTCTGATGGTCATCTTGTCTCGCATCTTTGTTGATGTCTCATGGGGTAGCTAATAGCTACCGTGAAATGGTAACTTGTCAGAACACTAGGTGTGTAGTGCTAAGATATAAGAGAGTTTTAATTTTAAACGGAATTTGCTCAGTCAAGCTCAAAATTGACAGATTTACATTACGACTCATGCGTTCTATGAGTGGTAAGTGAAGTTGCAACTGAGAGTTTTCGACTCCAAGTGGGGTTGCAACTGTTCTGTTAATACCGAGATTTTCAGTTACAAATCGTGTCACAGTTAAGATTTTTCAAGTCCAAATCGGGTCGCAACTAAGATATTAAAATCGCTAATGAGTTGTAACTGAATAAATGGTTCGCGCAGTACAAAATCGTGTGCGTGAGTGCGTGTGTGTAACAATAGGAATAATATAGGTTTTTAATGTTTTTTTGTATAAACGTGATACATATACGAGGAGCCTGATTCTGGCATATATCTGAGGAATTGGAAACTTCTTTCTAAATAATAGGAGGGGGGAATGTGGCCAATTCTTGGAAAATTTGATTATCTGACTGAACACCTAGATGGCGTTGATGCCAAGTTAACTCACCTCCTTCTTTTTTTTCGATAAGTAGTATATATTAATATCAAGAAGATACCAATTACATCCAGCCTCTGCAACAACGCAATACTCTAATAGCATTACTGATGCACACAGCCAAAAAAATAAAAAAAAATACATAAAAGAAAAGTCCCGCTACGGTATTCCAGCCCTAGCAACAATGGTACATCCTCCACCAAGACAACACCTGAACTCCAGGCTCTCCAAAAGCAACGCCTCCAAGAAGGTAACAATGCATAAACACTATCGTCGCCCGATCAGAAGACCTTAGGTTTTCACCCTGAAGATAGTCCCCGCTTTCAAAGCAATGCCTTTAACAAGATCATTGCCAGGCACAACCAGTTAAGGCCAGGCCTTGGATTTTCATCCTGAAAGGTAAGACTCTGGATTTCACCTATATTGTCGCCCCCTCTTGCATACCGCTGTTACGAAACCCAGAATACCAAGCAAGCCGCTCAACAGCGCTAAAAAACTTGAACCTCCATAGCAAGTCCTCCAATCCGGCCCTCATGGTATTCTCCGCCTCTAACTTCGACATGGAGCATGTTTCCATATAGCAAGAAAGATCAGAGCTTCACGATGCTCCCTCCGGAAACCAATCGGCCGGAATAAAAGCATGGGTGCATCGGACCGAATACCACCGATCAACGAACTCCAGGCAAAAAAAGCGCTGTAACATTCGCCGGCGGAGCTTTCTGGAACACACCACTCCGGCCAGATCAGGAGGGACTGACTTCGGGAATGTCTCCATCTTCGCACAAGAAAGGCCCTAGGACGACCACCTTTATTCATGCCAGGCCAGCAGCCCCCACACCACTAACCGACAACGGAGAAGACGACCAAGCACTTGATCCGGCACGGCTGCGGGGAAGACGCGAGTAGCCAGCAGTCCTGCAAGGGAACAGCCGCAGCAACGCACAAACCACCGCCATGTTGCAGACTCCATTCCGGGCACGCACAGCCGCACATGACCCAGATCGGGCCCAGATCATGCGTCGCCGGCGGGCAGCGCCGCCGTAGCCCGTCGCGGAGCCGCCCCACGCTGCATCGCCAACGACCGCGCCATCCAAGGCCGCCCGCCTTCGCTGCCATGGCCTGCCACCCGCCGCAGTCCTCCACCTCGCCCTCTCTCCGCGCGAAGAGGAGGCAAAAGAGGGCCGCCCTCCTGCCCTGCGCCTTCGGAGGCCGGGCGCCGCCACCCCCTCCGGCGGCAGCGGCAAGGGGAGCTCGAGATCTTGGCTGTTTGGCGGCAGGGAGGGGCACCCTCCGGAACCGCCCGCGCGAGCGGTCGGGGAGGGGTGCGGGAGGGGTGCGGGAGAGGAGCTGATACACGTACAAGTGCTCAACTCACCTCCTTCTGTACCATAAAGAAAAGAACCTTATATTTTTACCCACCCTTATCTAAAAAGAAAAAGAAGTGTCTCTATTTAGAGATTTATCTACTTAGATGAATAAATCATACTCCATCTATATTATTAACGAATATGTATCCCAATCCATCTCGAGTAATTTGTATCAATACCTATTCGGTAGATCCTTTTTTCTGTGCCAGGAACCAGATTTGAACTGGTGACACGAGGATTTTCAATCCTCTGCGAGTTCACTGACTTTTGCTAGTTTTCATCTGAATGTCATCAGCAGAAGGAGAAGTTCGGCGTGGTTGTCTGTGGCCGGTGTACCTCACTGATCATCTGGAGGAGAGTGATTCAATTCATGTGCTGATGTGAGGGGTTATCTCTCAGGTGCTAGTCCTGCATAAAACAAGCTCTACACTAGAGCTCTAGGGTTTTCGGAAGGTCGGGTGACCTAGTGTTTCCGAGTTCTTAGCATTGATATTTAGTTTTAGGTTTTTGGATGCAAGTCAGCTTTGGAAGTGGTTTCAATCCATGTGTTCATGTAATAATGTGGGCAGGGTTTTTAATTTTTATATCGCCTTTGGTAGTGGTTGGAAACCCGTTTCAACACAGCACGGCTGCTGGGACTTATGGCATGTAGTTGTACTTTCTCTATGAACTTTATTGTTTTATTTTTGAAATGAAAACGGGAGAATACACCTATGAATAAAAAAACACATGTCTGTGGCAAAAGTTGGACAAAGACTAGAAAGTTGGGTTATCATGCTCCTGTTGGACTTAAGGACTGTATTATCAACAGCAGGATGTAACTAAAATCATATTACATGGCCAACAAGCAAAGGCTATACTAAAATATAGGTAGCGAATGCGTGTATATATGACTATTACAAAGAGATAGCCCGGAGCTTAATTTGGGCACCATGCATCGGCCGCATCATCATAACAGTATGTGGCGCATGGGTATACGAGGACGCGAGCTCAAACTCAAAGCGTTGAAGGATCGTGCATAAGGCCATCTTGGCCTCAAGGAAGGCAAAGTTCTGACCAATACAGATACGTGGACCCCAACCAAATGGAAAAAACGCACCGGCTGGTTCCTTGGAGGCCTTGGAGACCCCGTCGGCAAACCTATCTGGTCTGAACTCGTGCACGTCGTTTCCCCAGATGTCTAGGTCATGGTGGATGAACAACACAGGCAGCTCGAAGACCACACCAGCTGGGTACGTGATGCCTCCAATCTCAATCTCTTTGTATGTCTTTCGGGTGAGGGCAGGAGCTGGTGGGTACAATCGAAGAACCTCGTAAAGAATCATTGTCACCTGCACAACACATATTAGTAAGATATTAATTGCACCTCTATTTAAATCTCATGGCAACAAATCTAACAATTTCGTCTGGTACTTACGATTTTGAGCCGATTGACACCCTCATATTCAAGCTTGTGCTTTCCAAATAGGCCAAGAACCTCTTCCCTTGCACGGTCCTGCCACTCGGGGTGCATGCTAAGGACGACCATTGTCCATGTAAGCAGTACTGATGTTGTCTCCATTCCTGCAAAATAGAACAACTTGCACTCCTCCATGACTTCTTCTGTTGACATTCCCGGGATGAATTTACCATTTTCATCTGTGGTTGTCATGTTTGAATGCAGTAATAATCCGAGTAAGTCATCTTTTGTACTCTCTCCTTCCTGCACAGCTTGCATCCTCTTCAAAATTATGCCTCTTAGAATGTTCTCGATCTCGTTATTAATTTGATGCATTCTTCGGTTATTTTTGGTAGGAAAGGACCTGGTAATGACACATACACGCCACGGTCTCAGTAAGTACAAACAGCGAAGCTAATGCTTACTTTAAAGCTGCTAATAAAACAAAGTGGTGAACCAAATTATGGTTAATTTGATTAAGAAACGAGACCCTAAATATTTGAGAGAAACTGAACCAAATGAGATTGCTTAATCCAGCCTGAACAATGTCATTGGAGCCTAAGAGTATTGAGCAAGACCGTAATAGGTTCGAATAAAAAGAACCGAGTGCTAATGAACTTTGATTAGTACTAAGTAGTAAGTAATAAATCACATGTAAAATTTAAAAAAGTAGCAACTGACATGTAACCGGGTATCATAATCGTGTAAATGGCTGCCATGAATCTCCCCATCTGCTCGGACTGCAGTTGAGAAATCCTTCTTCCTTCCAGATAACTGCTACCAAATGCGGTTTGCGAGATGACATCTCCGGTGAGGTTCTGGAGCTCTGAGGAGACATCCACTTCCCACGAGCCATCAGGACCGAGGGATTGTGTCCATCTGCTAACAAGCTCTTCACAACACGAAGAAAAGGCAGGCAGCATGAGCTGTAGATTATGCAAGCAGATAAATCGTCATGACAGATATTTAATTCACAAAAGTATCAAAAGTAGATGTAAAGTAATTATGACGACACGAAAAAGTTAACACCAGCCAGCAGATACCTTGAGCTTCTCCACATGGAAAGCAGGGTTGAGTATCCTTCTGTGCTTGACCCATTTCTCGCCCTCGTAATTCCCTACGCCTTCGGCGAGGAGCTTCGTTAACGTTGGGAACTTGAGCTTCTCGATGTGGCCAAACTTGTTGGACAACACCTCCCTGACCAGGTTAGGATCGGTGATGGTCACCTTAGGAATCGGACCGAACCAGGAGATGCATGGCTTGCCGTGCTCCTCGACGGTGTTATAGAGGAAAGGCATGACGTGGGCGCCAATGTCGTGGCAGCGCAGCGGCAAAGGTCTCGACCACGCCTCCTTGTTTTGCCGGCCGTAGTCCTTGACATCGCCGATGAGGAAACGGTAAGATGTGCCGCGGAGACCCTGGGCACGAAGAGCCCGCTCGAGCCGCCTTGGCTGCCACCAGAGCTGCTCGAGCAGTCGGATGGTTGGCCACAGAAGCACCATGCCAAAGAGGCCGCAGATCAGGAAGCTCCATGGTACAGAAACTGGACCCAACAACGATTCTGGAACCATTTCTCCACAGAGAAGTGGGAGCGAGTAGGAATGATAGAAAACAGTGAAGCGCACTTGGACTTGATTGGTAATGTTTGGGGTAACTCTGAATATATAGAAAGTGTCACTAGGACCAGTGGCCATTTGTTTAAAGTCATTGCACTACAATTGATGGTGTGTCATGTGGATATGCCGATCCACCATACCACACGGTCAATGCCTCGCTCCTCAGCTCCGTTTGCGATATTAGAGCATCTCCAGTCGCGTCCCCCAAACCGTCCCCCAAACCGCGCCGGATTGAGCGTTTGGGGGACGTGTTTCGTTCGTGCCGCGTTTGGGGGACGTCGCTCCCCAGTCGCGTACCCCAAACAAAATTTCGCAAATTTTAAACTTAACTAGATTCGATTAGATTCGTCCAAATTTACATAGATTCGAACGAAATTTGACTAACTTTAAAACTAAACCTAATCTAGAACCGCTTGCGGCGGCCGGAGGCGTCGTAGTACTGCTCGGAAGTTGTACATCTCGTCGGTGACGACCTCCTGCTTGCCGCGCTCGTCGACGGGCTCGTCCACGGGCTCGTCCTTCACCAAGCCGCTTGGTCCTGCCTCGCCGTCGTCGGTGAGGTCCACCAGCGGCTTGCCGGAGTCGAGGATGGACATGGCGATCGCCGCGTCCAGGTCGCCCCTCCGGGCGTCCTTGTCGTCCATGGACGCCATGAACGCCGCCCGCAGCCCCGGGCAGTCCTCGGGGTCGTCGGCTGCCGGCGATGAGCCGCTGCTGCCGCTCGTACTCCGCCGGCGGCGCCGCTGCGACGCTTCCTCCGGCTCCTCCTTCACCTCCGGCTTCGGGATGAGGAGGGCGCCGCCGCGCCTCCCTTGCTGCCGCCCGCTGCCGCCACGCCTTGTGTTGACGGGCGTCGCCGGCTCCTCCTTGACCTCCCGTTTGGGGACGGTGTAGGGCGCCGACCGGTACGACGAGGACGGCGTCGATCGCGCCGGTCCCGAGGAAGAAGAGTGCGAGGAGGACGAGTACGTCGTCCTCCTCGGCTGCCATTGAGGAGACGGCGGCGGCGACGACGGCATCTCCAGCCGCGGAGCGCCGTTGCGGATGCCGCGGATGACGTTCTCGAGGGTGCGCCCCGGAACGCCCCAGAACAGGGCGCGGCCGTCCTTATTCCAGCTGTTGGGGCCGCCGACGAGCCCGTCGGTGTTGTGCATCTCGACGTCGTACTTGGCCTTGAAGTACGTCGTCCACCAGGCGTCGTTGTTCTCGACCGCCCACGTCGGATCCCTCCGCTCCTCCGCGGTGAGTTGAGCCCGCCGGGCCATGACGGCGTCCCACCATTGGTCCGTGCGCGGCCGGCGGCGGCGGAACGCCAATGCCGTTCACGGCCATCCTCCGGCCGCCGGCTGCTTGGCGGCCCGCATGTCCGGCGGGACTGGATACCGGGCGCGGTACAGCGCCCACGCCTCCACCACGGTGAGGCTGCCGCGTCCGAAGCCGTTCGCCGCGGCGATCTTGCGGGAGGACGACATTTTTTTGAGCGGCGAGGAGAGGATCTGGGAGGGGGAGGCGGCGGCGACGAGAAGGATGAGCGGCGCTAACTGCAGGGCGCCTTAAAACAGCGGCGGCAGCGGGTGGTTGCACGCAATAACTCCGGCGCGGACGGCCACGCGGCCATGCACGACGAGACGCGTCCCTGCGTCGCCTGGGAAAACAGGGACGCCATTAACGTCGCTTGACCAAAGGTAGGCGACGGGGTTTTAGCCTTCCGTGCCGCTGACGCGTCGGGCCCGCGTCGGTTGGCCTCGCTTTCGTTGTGTCCGGCGTCCCCGGAGCGTCCCCCGTGGGACGGGGACGGGCTCGGGGCGCCGGACACCGTATCGGGCCGCGCCGGACAAAAAAGGGCTTTGGGGGACGCGACTGGAACGCTTTTTTTGTCCGGCGCGCCCCAAATCGCTTTGGGGGACGGTTTGGGGGACGCGACTGGAGATGCTCTTAGTGGTCTTAGTGGAAGACAAGAAAGGGGCGACAAAGGAGGATGGCTCCCCACCATGTGGTTGCAGTTTCATGGCTGCTTCGTGCTGTTTGTCAGCCCAGAGCCTGGGCTTGACCCGTACAAAAAAACGAAAGTACAAGTTGACAATCTCTATAGTTTTTAGGTAGCAAAACACAAATTTGCGTTCTCACTGTGACAAAAGTATAGCATTTGCTTCCAGATCAGATAATTTCAACCGAGAACAGCTGTATTTGTCATGCAAAGTTCTCAGGAAATTCTTTATTTGCAAGACAAATTTTGGAAACGTCTTGCCCTCTTACATTTTATTTTTCTTGTAAGGTTCAAGGAGAAATGTTCTTGAATCAAAAGTTCAACACATAATATCCCATAGTGGCATTATACCTTACACATGGCAAGGATTATCATTTGAATCGTTCAGAAATGAAAGAAAAATGTTCTAGAATGATCATAATCGTAGCATTAATGCAAGGGAAAATTGGCTCAGGGACACCATAATTTTCACTCCTTTGCCCGAACACACCACTAAAACATGTCTTTGCCCAGTATCATTATATTTTTGTGATACATTTATCAAGACACACCATGTAGCCCAATACGGAAAGTTTAGCATTTTGCTAAATTTAGTGGTACATTTGCCAAAACACACTATACATCTCCTGTGTCTGGTTTAGAACATTTTGTTTTCTCTAACTAAATTTTCTGCGTCAATAGAGGTTGCACATATCAACACAAGCCGCCATCCCTGGCAGCTGGCAGGAACTTGGTCAAGTGTGACTGCGCGAGGGAGCTGGTTTCTGCAAGCAAGAACGCTCGGTGCAGGTCCCGCTGAGAACGCCTGGGCCAGACTTTGCAATGGGGGCGCTGCACCTTGCCACGCCGGTCGATATTGGGGCATGTCCAGCCATGCTTGACAGGGGTGACGCAGAGGCGGGAGTGGGCAGACAACCGAGGCTTCCCTAGCGGCGGAGATAGCCGGCGTCGGGACATCGGCAGCAGGGCGACCAGCGCGGTGGAGCAGCGCAAGATTTCGTCGTTGTTGAGCTTCGTCCCCTTCATGCCTAGTTAGTCCCCCTCGTGGGTAGGAAAAGAAAACTGTTTGGAAAGAAAAAAACTGTAGGCATATTTTTCAATGAGCAAGATGGTAATTTCGTCTGAGAAAAGTCAAACTTTTCCGTTTTGGGTAATACGGCGTGTTTTGGAAATGGCCACAAAAGTATAATGGTACTAAGCAAAGACATGGTTTAGTGGTGTGTTTGGGCAAATGACTGGAAATAATGGTGTCTCCTGGCCAATTTTCCCATAATGTAACGGTGGACACGACCTCCTCGTCTTCAGAAGAAGATATGGACCTGTTTTTGGGGGGTCACATTTAAACAGAAGAAAAGAGATTGGGATTCCCCCCCCCCCCCCTCTCTCTCTCTCACTCGCGTCCCCCCTCTAGGCGACCGGGGGAGAAAACCCTAAATTGCGCCACCACCACCTCCCCCAACCTCATCTCCCCTTCTCGTCGCCCTGGAGGCGGCCGCGGCTGTGCAACGCCGGTGATGGGGGCGACAGGGAGCTGCTCTCGGGCCCCCGTGTGCGGCTTCAGGGAGGAAGGCGGCCGGCTGGGCAGATGGTCTCCGCCGCTGGGACGTTGTGCTGGTCCTCCTCCCTTCGCTCTCCTTTCCGGCTCGGCCTCGCCGGTGTATGGGAGTGGTGGCTGGGTGTTACGCACTGCCGACCGTGCGGGGACCATGGATGCAGGGCGGCAGCCTTGGGCGCGGGGTGGGGCGTCGTCGGTGTGGTGACCCGGCATACCACTGCATGGTGTAGTATGCAAGTCTGATATAACACCAATGGAACACCGTTCCACTAGTACTATATCGTTCAGAGTGGTACAACAGAAATATATGCGGGTCCAAGGCATGTCTATAGATTTACAACACTGACTCTTTACAAATGATCCACACAGCCTCCTACTTTACAATGAGGTAAACTGCAAATAAACTCCAGAAGAGCGACTCGTAGTCTAATCTTATCACGAACTCTATTTATAGAGGTTTTGACTAGCTATAGAGGCTATGACTAGATTCTAGCTAAATAGGAGCTAGGATCAGGGAGCTAGTTCCCTTCTACTGCTAATCTAGGTTTTCTCCATGGTGGATGTGGTATATGACTCTTCCGGCAGGTTCCTGTCCCTTGAAGTAGTTGTTTACTCATCGGTCCTCGAGTTGCACTGTAGCTCCTCCTTCGGTGCCTCCATATCTAAGCAAGGGATTTAAGAGTGGGATGAGTACGAGCGTACTCAACAAGTTCATTATAGGAAAGAGGTGTTTAATGGACTAGCTACAACATTAGACCAAAAAGTCTAATACCAATGCAGGTTTTCATAACCATTTCTTCAAAAGGTTGCTTTTATTCGAAGAGCTATGTCCGCCAATCTTCACCGGTTTACTAGAACTTCATGGAGTTCCTTTCCGGCAGCGTTCGCAGTTCCATAAACCGGAACAGGGAGTGACATGTCACGATTTGTTACACTCTGCAGAGGTGTGTTGCTTTACCCATAAGAGATCTTAACCTTGGTGCCAACTGGGCGCGCAACCCGTCCACACTTCCTTTGGTGTGAGGCCCGGTATAAGGTCTTAGTCAATCATACTCCTCCGCTACCTCGCACACCCACCCTTTGTTGCAATTCCGACCTTGGGTTCTCGCCGGCCAGCGTATCCATAGGATACCATCCGACCTCAACTACTATCAGGCATCCTGGCCCGATACCTTCGCCTGTCGTTGCAACCCATCATAGACCGCATTACCTTGGGGACTTAGGGCTCCCCAACCACTCCGCTTGTCCCTCGGGATTCAAGTGACTACGGTAAGCGCATCCGTTGATGTACAAGAGGTGGAAGTACAATTGACTACTCCGTCCCACTCCAGATCTTATGGTTAACATGAGTTTTACGGCACAAGAATCACTGGACGACATTTGTTGTTAATCCTAGATGGATATAGACCGATTGCAATGGAACCTCCACCATATCAACACATACCATGGTTCCATTGCCCACCACATAGTCATATTCATAGTTATGAAAATAGTACTTTTGCTTTTTATGCAAGAGTGATAAGTATAGTACTTTGCAAGTAATTTGGTAAAAATAATCAAATGACATGAGAAAGCGATGAACTTGCCTTTCTTGACTGCAAGATTATGCAGGCAAGGTCTTCGATACGCAATAACTCCAAAGTCTGAAATAGCATCATCGTCCGATAAGGACGATGTTTAAAAGATTGGCAAGGATGCCATAATGCATAAGTATGAGATGCAATCGCTCTAAGCGTGACCTAACCCCGATGATTTAGGATTAGTGAGTGGTAATGATTAGTTCAGGGTGTGTTGCACTTTTAGAGTGATTCACAAACAATGTTCTTATTAAGGTTGATTACTTGGTATCATAAACAAGTAATGAAATATATCACAACAATAATATTAATAACACACAACAATAAGATTTGGTATAATCCTAACATGTAAGGAACAATTGCTAGTTTTAGTACTATATGGCATGGTTAATGTTTATTTATCATATACTTCAAAAGAATAACTTTTGAAGAACATGTTCCTTAATAAATAACAAGAATGATTTATAGGGTTGTGGAGTTCTATGGTTTAATATGGGTTCCAACTAGTTTCTGGAGTAAGGATTAGGTGGATCATAACAGAGTTGGATTCATCAATAGCTAGAACTTGTAGGGTTGAGTTAAGCCTAAGCATCTTAAGCAATTAATTGAACATGGGTGCTATCAAGGTTGGTTATATCTTACTGGTGATAGATGGCTATTGTCTATAGGTCCTATTAGGCAGGGTTGATGGCTTTTCCTTATTTACCTCAAAAGAATAACTTTTGAAGAACATACTTGTTAAATAATAAGAAGTGTTTCAATTAAGGTTGAGGTTGTCTAGGGTTTGCTATTGGATCTACTAAGTAGGAAATAATTGGCTCCTAAATAGGATGGTTCATAATTATGAAGTACTTGTAGGGTTTAGTGGACTATGGTTATGTAATGATAAATATTGGACATAGTTGCTATTGGAGTTCATCACAATGGTGTGATGCTAATTAAGGTTAATTAAGGATGAGATCCTTGGAAATAGGGACTAGGGTTGATCCTACTTGATCAACTAGATCTGATGAAGATGAACACATGGGATACCCATCTGTTAGTGATAGGTCTTCTACATTTTATGTGGACATGACAAGTATTTAGTTGCTATTATGGTTCTCTGAATGGAAAGAAAATAGCATAATCACATGTTCTAACCTAGGGTTTTGTCAACACCCGGTAAGTCCATATGCCTATTATGCCATACATCGCAATCCCAGGAAGGTTGTTTTTGCGAGACATAATAAGTTCATATCACACACATCATTCATTACAACACCATAATAGTCTTACACCAAAAGGATCACATGATCCAGTCTCATTACAACAATTGATCTAAGGATCAATTACATCACACATAGCGGAAGTACGTAGTAGAGTCCATCTATTCCACAGGCAACGCTTGACGTCAGGAGATGATCCTAGTTGTCATAGGCGTCATGCTATCCATCATCCGGATACTGTTGCTTCTCTTCATAGTCTGCCCATTTGAATAGCCAGGGACACAGCCATGAGTACTTTAAAGTACTCGCAAACTAATACTAGTGTAAGTACTAACAATTTTATTAAGAGAGTTCTAAGCTCTAGATTCATTTGCATAAAGCCAATTTTAGTTCACGAGAATTTAGTAAACAAAGAATCTTCATTTGCCTAACTTAACTCAAGTGGGAACATTAGTGTCATTCCCACAATTCTGTTGTGATCAAGTCAAATTCACCTTTCAGATTCACCATTCACTTTTAGAAATTATCTGACAACGGAACCGTATGGCAATCCAACCGTCCATAACCGTGGACACGGCTATTCGAATAGGTTTACACTCTGCAGAGGTTGCACACTTGTGCCACAACATTTGATTACATCCGTCAGGGATAGCCTAGTATAACTCAGTATGTGGATTATCAACCATTAACCTTTCACTTACATACCCTAGTATAGGCACCTCCCCCATGAGCTTGGCCTCCCAGTGATAGCAATCTGCTAGCCTGGGAACTGCACAGGGCTTGGGTGGGACATTCAACTCTTTTCATGTCATTTTACTTTCAACGGAGGCAGCCTCGGCATAACCTCTATGACGCTTGTTCAGAGGGAACCCATACTAAGACACATAAACTTCCAGCTAAAGCCTTACCCATAATCAGGTATTGTGGGGGTACTCTAAAATTGGAATGGTATCGCATCTGAACTCAATCATCAGTTTTTATCAAAATCTCCATGTCATTCAAGTCACCTTCACCATCAAAATCTTTCAATAGAATGACTCATCATTCCAAGGTTTTCAAAGTTAAAAGATTCACATGTTCCCATCTAGAGTAGTCAATTTTAGTTTTAGCACTAGCAACTAATCATGAGGGGTGCTAACTAACTGGTAGATCTTTAGGCTAACTTTTATGTTCTTGTACTACTCCATATCTAGACTCAAGTTAACTATAAAAGTAAACCTTCATAATCAAAGTAAAATATTTGTAAGATAAAAAATGGGACTTGGTAAGTAAAACACAAAGTATTATGGTATTGGTGCCTTTCTCAAGTAGAGCTTGCATTAGGGTAGCTTGCAAGAGTATAGCTTGCCTTGATTGGTACAGTGATCAAAGTTTTCTTCTTCTTCCTCGTAGAAGACCTCCTCCTCTTGGTAGTCCTCGGTACTAGCGTCTATAAACGGATACGAGGTATACAATAACCAAACAATGCTTAAGTACTAGACTTAACACACAAATGGCTCACTCAAGCTATCCTACCATCACAACAATGTTACATGGTGGTTGGCTTTGTTTCTTTATAAGAAGAACAATTTCCTCTCATTGAAATATGCATTAGGGTTTCTAGTTTTCTTTTGAGAAATAAATTCCTATCATTGAATCTTAGTAAGATTTAATCTCCTCAATTAATAAGTGTGAGATCATGTTGACCAAGGTCAACACTTCACATTTACCATTTGGGAAAATGATTTAAATGAGACTCATCATCTCATGCAATTTAACTACTACTTTAGGAACAATTTAATATCACTAAGTAATGCAATATGAGGTTCTATAAATAAGATCTTTTCCTCATATTGTATTACTTGGGACAAAGATTTAAATGAGAGATCAACTCTCATACTATTTCATTAATTAAATGGGATAATTTAAATGGACTAGAAATGGCCACATAGCCACTATTTTGCTCTAGCCCATGATCACGTGAACAACTATGCTATGTTTTTGCATATTCAGGTAGAGTATGTGAAATGTGAATTACGAGAGTTGGAATCAACTCAAAATCATTTATGGCTGATTTTTAATAATTGTTTGAAAATTGAAAAGTTGCTGACTTGTTATTTTTGCTACATGAGCTCTATAAGGAATCTAGATTTGACACCAGTGCAGTTGGTTAGAGTTTTTCCTAAGCTTTCCAACAATACCAAATTCATAAATTTTGGTTCAGTAGATTTTGTTTTATTCAAATTTTAAAATGGCACCAGTATTGAATTAAAACTAAATTGATTAATTCGAATTTGAACTGCTGGGCCTGCGCGGGAAATGAAGCTGGGCCAAGGGGAGAAAAAGAAACGGGCCGGCTGACAAGGGATTAACTTATCAATGCCTACAGATTGTAGACTAGGGTTTTAGTCGGAAGTAGAGGGCAAGTAGATCTCGAAGGTTTCAGCCGAAAAGTGCTCGACGATGTAAAAACTAGGGTTGCGTAGAATAATGAATTGATCCCCTCTTTGTCTCTCGACTCCCCCTTATATAGGAGGTGGAGTCGAGGGATTCATAATACACAAGTTACAGAGTCCGGGTGGGTTTCCAACCCGTCCCGCAAGATTACAAGTGGTACTTCCTAATACAACTCTAGCTTTCCTTAATAATAACTTGGGCTTCTGAATCTTCCTATTCTTCGAGTTATGGGCCTTCAGTAAACCCCGGGTACCATCTTCGGCATGCCCATTGGGGATGCCTATGTCAGTAGCCCCCGAGATTTTGCTTGAATCGAAGAAACAGGGAAAATCTCCAACTTTAATCATTCAATATCTTTGTCGAATTTATCACATATCTTTGGATATGCAATTATATATTGTACAGGGATGATGGTAATTGGGGCTAGTTCATCTGACGGATCAGGTACTAGTTAACTGCTCTAGTGGCAATCCGCAAAAACCTACTTCAAGATCACGTCCCTGGACATGATCTCGGGATACTGGTGTAAACTTCGACATGTGCCGCTTAAGGTCTTACCATTCTGTCGAGTCCCAGTCATATTTTATCGGGTACCTAACGCGTCCGTTAGGAATTTTCTTCGTATCTGTTGATACGGAAAAAAGTAGCAAACCGACGTCAGAGACGGCGCTACGCCGCTCAGAACGGATCTGGGGTCTTACCTTCGCAAAATTTTGCGGCATTCAGAGATTATTCGCAACTTTGGCGCTCTGAGAATATATTGTCGAGTGCTTTTTCGGCTGTTGGAATAGCACATTTTATTGAGTCAACGGATGACTTATCTTGCCTTCCCGATGTGAGTATATGCAGAGTTATTTGTATAACTCGAAATATGCTCACTTCTTTTTTTATAATTTCATCGGGCACGCGAACAGCGTTCCCGATGGGAGTAGCCCCCGAGGCTACAGCCAAGGACTAGTGCTTGGTTGCAGGCTCAACACTTTAATGCCTCATGTCGCTATATTGTCATTCTTTCTCGAAATTTTCATATCTATCGGGTGCGCGACCAGCGCTCCCGATGGGAGTAGCCCCCGAGGCTATGAACAAATGCTTGCATTTGGTCATAGGCTCTCGCCATTTCTGTTTTGTCATACTCGAATTTTTCTTTTTTCCAAAGTAGCCCCCGAGCATTTGAGCAAAAACTTGTATTTGATCAAACGCTTCTCGAAATTACCAATAGTCATTGTCTACCGCCAATTTCATTAATCGTCATAGCCGAGATTTTTCCTTTTGGCAAGGTGACATCATCACTGACGATAGCCACGATTACTGTATCGGGAAGACGCGAATACTGCTCTCTCTCTGCCTTGCGGGCCCAAAATCCTTATCAGGTTGACACGTCGTGCAAGTGGGGGACACACGTCTCCACTTTTCCTGGCGCATGCACTGTAGCGCCTGTTCCTTTCCTTCATATTGAAATTACGTTGTTACCCCTTATCCACGTGTACATCATCCATCGCATAATTTCTCCATCCAATGGTGCGTCGATTCACCGCACCCTACTTAAGGTCATCGTCTTCCTCCGTTTGCACTTTCGCTCGCGCCGCTCCTCTGCTTTCCTCTGCCAAAATCCTCCATTGCGCCCTAAACTTCTTGAGCTCAAACACGCTCGCCTTTTTCTCCTACGCCATTGTTGATGCCAACGCGCGCACGGCTCTCTAGGCACAACACCCCGGAGTCGAAGATGGCATCTGAAGATCTGGAATGGGAGAGATCCAAAATCTCCAACCAAGACATGAACCTGCTGAAAAAGCTCGGGTTCATGAAGAAGGAGAACGCACTGCGCTTCCCCAAGGAGGAGAGCTATCCGTCGCCTCCAATCGAATATCGGGTCAGTTTCGTTGACCACCTTATTCGCGGTCTTTCTCCCCCTATCCATGAGTTCCTCCGCGGTCTCCTTTTTGTTTACGGGCTGCAGCTGCATCAGTTGACACCCAACTCCATCCTCCACGTCTCGATTTTCATCACCCTCGGAGTCCATCCTAATTGGGCTCTGTGGAAGCGCATCTTCTGCCTCCGCCGCAACGGCTCCCACAACGTCGCCTACAACATAGGCGGCGTTGTCATTTGCGTTCGCCATGATGTCGAGTACTTCGACGTCAAATTCCCCGACTCCGTCCAGGGGTGGCGCAAAAGGTGGCTCTATGTGCACGAAGAAAGCTCCGACTCGGTGGAGTACAACATTGCTCCTTTCGATGGAGGGGCCAAGATTCTTCGCCGCCGATCCTGGGACGCTAAAGCCACCGAAGAAGAGAAATCGGCGACAGAAGCGCTGATGACTCGCATCCATGAGCTTCAGAACACCCGTGGCAAGGAATTGTCGGGTATCCAGATCACAGCCTACTTCCTTAGGATTAGAGTGCAGCCTTTACAAGCTCGCAAAAATCCCCTTCGGATGTATGCTGGTGAAGAAGATGACAACAGGCTCTCCAAAGACCTTCCTGTGAAGGACTTAGAGAAACTGATCCGAAGAATCTCATCGCTCAGCAAGAAGGATACTATTCCATCCTCTTGCCGCGTCGAGCCATAGAGTGGCACCAACGCCCTCCCCGAGGTAATTTTTCTCTAAACTACTATCTTGCCCTCTCGATTTTTTAGTATTTGTCGACTTCTATTTTGCTAGCGTCCTTTGTGTAACTTTTGTCGACACTCCTTGTTTTTGCAGAACCACCCAGTTCTAGCTTCTCTTCCTCCTCTTCCAAAAGGTGAAGAAGTCGAAGAACGGAATGTTGTCACCAATGACAACCAGGGTACTTCTCGCCCTGAGAGTGAAGTCGCGGATTCTCAGAAATCTGCGGCTTCCTCTGAAAAAGTATTCGAATCTGAGGCTACCGCATCGACACACTCCCTTCCCTCCGCTGTTTCTCCAAGGAACAAGAGGAAAAGGGACGAAGTTGCTGATTCTGGCGCCTCCAAAGCCGGCGCATCTCATGCCGAAGAAGTTGATCCTTCTGAAAAAAGGACAACTTTCAACCCTTACGAAGATGCTCTTGTCAGCTCATAAGTTTCTTGCTGCTGTTTGTTGTTTGCTCCCAATATTTTGTCTATGTTGTTTCTTATATTGTCGCCTTTTTATTGTAGTGGTGACGAGGATGAGATTCCACCTGTTGACGCGACTGCTCGGACGAGTACGTCGCGTACTTTAGTTGTTTCCGAGGCTCAACCGGATGGGGATGAAACCTCGCCTCCTCAGCAAAACATCGAGCATCCAACTCCAGTTGCAAGCCCACGTGCCTCTTCGCCAAAGAGGGCTAGGGTCGAGGCGGCCGAAGAGCCTTCCTTGCTAACTAGTAGTTCCACGACTTCTGTAATGGATGATGTAAGTTATCTCTTCTTCTCTTTTTTTTATACTTTGAGCATTTTATTGCTTTGGACTCCCCTCTAGTTTTTGCTTGGTACTGTCGAGCTTTCGCTTTCTATATCGATTTCTTTTTTCTGTGGTCTTCTCCTCAGCCTTCGATGAAGGAATTTGTCCGCCTCGGTACCCAATTTATCGGGTACCGTGATTATGCCGCCAAGCTTGAAGGTACCATTTTTTCCTACCTCTTCCTCTGAATAAATTCCATCATAATTTTGTCATGACAATGTATTGTCGTCTATTTCGCTAGGGACCCTTGCGGAGGCTAACAAACGCGCTGACGCTCTTACTACCAAACTAGAGCAAAGCGAAAAAGCCCGCAAGAAAGTCGCTTGGAGTCGCAGAGTCGATGTTTTGTTAGTAAGTACTCATATCCTTGCTATTTCTTCGGGTCCTCATATTTGTCCTTTACTTGCTTTTTTTCTGACAAGCTTCTTTTGTCTTTCTTAGGGAAAATGCAGCAAGATTATGATCTGGAGAATCCTGAAGGTGATCGCCTTCTCGACGCTCTTTCCCTCCTTGAGATCCACGGAGATGAGGCACGTGAAGGTCTTGCCGATGCCAGAACAGGTCTGTCGCGGCTTTTTCCTTACTTCTTCCCGAAGAAGGAAGAACCCACGCCTTTTGCTGCTCTCGCCAAATGCTTCAATTCTCAAGAAGATCTTGGGCTCAAACTTCGCCAAGAAGGTTTGAAAGTTGGCGTTGAAGGTACTATTGCCTTGGTCGCTGACAGCCAGCAAGATGTCGACTGGGCAAGAGTTGGCGATACGAAGGAGATGGAAACCAAGAGGTGGCAATCTTTGATTAAGGCTGCCAAGCCAAATTCAAAGAAAATCCTCGCCTACCTCGGATGCAAGCCAACTCCCGCTCCTAGTTCATCGAAGCCGGAGGTCAAGTAGACCACCTTGTCTTCTCTTTTGCTTTCGCTTTTGATGTTGTCGCCATAGTAGCTTTGGCGACAACTGCCTCAGTAGTTCGTTAGGGACCCTCCTTTTGTAATAGCCATGTAAATACTTTGAAAAATCAATGGATATCTATTTTGCTTGATGATTGATGTCGATACTTTTATTTCCAGTTGGTATTTGATAACTACACTTCAGCTCCTCGTCCCTCCGATGCTTTTCCTACTTCTTCCTACTCGAAGAAAACGCCTGTTGATGATGAATTTGTTGAAGATTCCTCGAGTAAGGGTTCAACACAAGACTTGAAAGAACTTCGCCAACAGCTGCAGTCTATGAAGAAGCAAGCCCTTATAATAATGGAGCAGTCTCGAAAATCATTGGAGAGGGAAAAGATTGCGCTTCAGCAGGCTCAAGATGCTATAGCTGTTAAAGAGACCGCGGTTGCTGAGGCTGCCGAAGCTTCTTCACGAGAGAACTACATGCTTCAACTGATGAATGATTCCAGCTTGGATATGGCGGGTATACTTTGTTTACTTAATCGTACTTAATTTTGTTCCTTCCTTCCTCTCTGATTCCTCCACTGAAAACAGGTTCTTTTTTGGATACCGCTGCCGAAGATCAACGTGTTGAAGCTCGATCCAATGTACTTCTCAGACTTGCATCGGAGCATGGTTCTAAATTTTGGGTTACGCCTGAACGTACTCGCCAAATTGTTAGATTTCAAGATCGCGCGAGTCAGGTCCGGGATTTTCTCGACTTCTGCACAAGGACATTGTCCCTAGTTTACGGTACCATGTTCCCGCGCAACAAGATGCCAGAAACCCTTCCTGCTCTGATGGAAAAATTTCGGGATGCACCTCGAATCCATGTATTTGTGCGGGCCCAATTGTCTGCCGGCGCGAGATTTGCTATGATTATGATACAAATCTGCTATCCGAAGTTGAACATGAGCCGAATTGTTGCCAACTGCCTGGCCAAGATGGTGATACGTCTCAAACGTATCTATAATTTCTTATGTTCCATGCTACTTTTATGATGATACTCACATGTTTTATACACATTATATGTCATTATTATGCGTTTTCCGGAACTAACCTATTTACGAGATGCCGAAGGGCCAGTTGCTTGTTTTACGCTATTTTTGGTTTCAGAAATCCTAGTAAGGAAATATTCTCGGAATCGGACGAAATCAACGCCCAGCATCTTAGAATTCCACGAAGCTTCCAGAACACCCGAGAGCCACCAGGGGAGAGCCACAGGGCCACCAGACAACAGGGCGGCGCGGCCCAAGGGGGGGGGGCGCCCCCCTATTGTGTGGAGCCTCCGTAACCCCTCCGACTCCGCCTCTTCGCCTATTTAAAGGTCCCTGACCTAAATCTTCGAGACGAAAAAGCCACGGTACGAGAAACCTTCCAGAGCCGCCGCCATCGCGAAGCCAAGATCTGGGGGACAGGAGTCTCTGTTCCGGCACGCTGCCGGGACGGGGAAGTGCCCCCGGAAGGCATCTCCATCGACACCACCTCCATCTTCATCAACGCTGCTGTCTCTCATGAGGAGGGAGTAGTTCTCCATCGAGGCTAAGGGCTGTACCGGTAGCTATGTGGTTAATCTCTCTCCTATGTACTTCAATACAATGATCTCATGAGATGCCTTACATGATTGAGATTCATATGAGTTTTTATCACTATTCATCTATGTGTTACTCTAGTGATGTTATTAAAGTACTCTATTCCTCGTCCATGGTGTAATGGTGACAGTGTGTGCATCATGTAGTACTTGGCGTAGGTTATGATTGTAATCTCTTGTAGATTATGAAGTTAATTATTGCTATGATAGTATTGATGTGATCTATTCCTCCTTCATAGTGTGATGGTGATAGTGTGCATGCTATGTTAGTACTTGGTGTAATTGCAATGATCTATCATGCACTCTAAGGTTATTTAAATATGAACATCGAATGTTCACTACTAGGAAAAAGGCATTCAGTGGCGCACCACATATAGCCATCAGTGGCGCACTAGTGGTGCGCCACTGTTATCACGCCACTGCTAACTCCTAGTAGTGGCGCACTAGTGGTGCGCCACTACTATCCTTGATAACGGTGGCGCACTTGCGTGGTGCGCCATTGACATGTCCGGCGGTGCGCCACTATTACTCCAAATTGGTGCGCCACTGTTGGTCAGCTGCGGTGCGCCACTACTGTCTAGCCAAGGTGCGCCACTGCTAGACTTTGGGGTGCGCCACCGCTTCGGCGAGGTGCTGCGCCAGCTGCTGTGTGTGGACGTGCGCCACTCGCTGCGTGTGGACGTGCGCCACTGCTGAAGTGCACGGTGCGCCACTCGCTAGAATCGTAGGGTTCACGGGGCGGTGCGCCACCGGAGCCGGGCAGTGCGCCACTTGCTACTTAGTGGTAGTGCGCCACTAATGGGCGACCGGTGCGCCACTGCTACAATTTCGATTTTTTTGTATCCTGGCAGGTATTTATACGAGGTTGTATATGGTACAATAGCACAATACAGGATATATAACACATATACACCACAACACAGCTCATCCATACATAGTTCTTCACATTAGCCCCACATGATTCACAAGATTTCACATTAGAGAAGTTACGAGGTTACAATGCAAGTTACGGGGTTACAAAGTCGCAAATGATTACACAAGATCGATCATCTAAAGTACAATCACATAGAAGAGAGCTAGAGTCACTACTAGCACCGTCCCGATGAAAGTGGTCTTCATCCGGTTCCTCCTCCGCTCCGTCCTCTCTCCCGCCAGATAGCGTGCGTATCTGTCTTCGGCCTCCGCTCTAGTGGTGTACCCTTTGTAGCTGTTACCGTTAAAACAGTGAACCTGTCTCCGACACTCCTCCCAGTCGTTGTAGACTCCGGGAACCTTGCCCTTGTACACGACATACCACGTCATATCTGCACATATATGAACAAACCAAAGAAACATTAGTGCACGCTCATAGATGTTTGCAACGAATAAGAGCAAACTCAAAAACGATCCAAGTAGTATGAACTAAAAGGCATGCCTCATACATTGTTGGTCGGAACAAATATTAACATTTAGGGACGGGGTCAGTGAAACCAAGTAGGATGCACAAGAGATTGATACTTGTGTCATCGCACCAGGTTCACTGACCCCTCCCCCAAGTGTATAGGTGACCAAACATTCTAATCATCGGCATTTTGAGATACCAAAGCAAATGGAATGACAAGGGCCTCATACATTGTTGGTCGGAACAAATATTAACATTTAGGGAAGGTGTTAGCGAGACCAAGTAGGATGCACAAGAGATTGATATTTGTGTCATCGCACCAGGCTCACTAACACCTCCCCCAAGTGTATTGACCACAAAATTTAATCATCGGCCAATGCAATTAAGAAGTTCCAACTCAAATAAGAGACAAAGTAGCTAGTATGAACTAAATGGAATGCCTCATACATTGTTGGTCGAAACAAATATGAACATCCCGGGATGGCGTCAGTGAGGCCGGGTAGGATGCACAAGAGATTGATATTTGTGCCATCACACCGGGCTCACCGGCGACACCCCGGAGTGTACAGATTGACCGAACATTCTAATCATCGGCACTAAAATGGAAGAAAGAGCATATGCCTCATACATTGTTGGTCGGAACAAATATTAACATTTAGGGAAGGGGTCAGCGAAACCAAGAAGGATGCACAAGAGATTGATACTTGTGTCATCGCACCAGGTTCACCGACCCCTCCCCAAGTGTATAGGTGACCAAACATTCTAATCATCGGCATTTTGAGATACCAAAGCAAATGGAATGACAAGGGCCTCATACATTGTTGGTCGAAACAAATATGAACATCCCGGGATGGCGTCAGTGAGGCCAGGTAGGATGCACAAGAGATTGATATTTGTGCCATCACACCGAGGCTCACTGGCGACACCCGAGTGTACAGATTGACCGAACATTCTAATCATCGGCACTAAAATGGAAGAAAGAGCATATGCCTCATACATTGTTGGTCAAAACAAATATTAACATTCCGTGAAGGAGTCAGCGAGACCAGGTAGGATGCACAAGAGATTGATATTTGTGTCATTACACCAGGCTCGCTGATGCCTTCACGGAGTGTACAGGTGACCAACCATTCTAATCATCGGCATTCTGAAAAACCAAAGCAAATGGAATGACGAGGGCCTCATACATTGTTGGTCAAAACAAATTTTAACATTCGGGGATGGAGTAAGCGAGGCCGGGTAGGATGCACAAGACATGGATATTTGTGCCATCACACCAGGCTCGCTTGCTCCACCCCGAGTGTACAAGTGACCAACCATTCTAATCATCGGCATATGCAAACAAAATTAAGGACCAAATCAAGTGCGGAAAACGACAGAGCCATATATATAAGTTCACAAACATAGCCGAACTAGTAATTAAACAGACATGCAAGTAAAGTGTTGGATAAAGTTTATTACAACACAAGCTCGTCTTTAGTTCACAACTACATAACTAGGCTCGCACATCAAGACTTTCTCGGAGCGTGGATAAAACCGCCGCCTTTCTTCAAGCACATCCATGAGCGGTAGTCGTCACCCTGCATTTGGAGCATTGTAGGCCCAATCGTCAGGGACTTGATGCCGTCGTCAGGGACCCGCGACAATTTGTTGGCCCAGTCTCTGAGATGCTCAGGTAGCGTAAGCTGCTGCTGGTCCCGTATGAACTTATCCATGTGATAGAGGGCGTAGTAGGCATCCTTGTTACTAGAAGGCGGCTTCTTGACGCAGGGAAACTTTGTTTGGTGCTTGAACACATGCTTCCCGTACCTAACATTTGGCCTCTGCATGTTGCCTTTCGCTTTGATGTAGGCATTGAGAGCATCATCAAGTACGCCCTTGACATTCGTGTAGTCCGTGGTTGACTTACCGTCCGCATCGAGGTATGTGGCCACGGAATGTTTCGGGGTTATGGAGATGAGTGTGCAGGTTTTGTCTCTGCGTAGAACACATAATGTTTAAGAACATGACGATTGAAATCTAAAAAAATCACGAGTTAAGACCGGTACGGTGAGGGGGTGACTTACTCGGGAAATACGAGGCGGGAGGATGTTACACTTCTCCTGGTTCGCTAGAAAGAAGTCTTTGAGGTATCCACTCGCGACTGCCCGGTCTCCGGCGGTGGCCAAGTGGACGGCACGCATGTAGAAGGGGTCGGCTATCGCGATGTCCGGGATGTTGTGTCTAATGATCCGCATCGCCTTGCTGAGCGAGTATAGGCGAATGAAGGTGTAGTGCAGCGGATAAGCTGTTCAGCATGGCGAAGATGTCATCATACCGCGAGGAAGATCTTCTCCGCGAAGCCACTATCGACAAAGCCATGGCCCGAGGGCACCTTGGCAATATACACTCGGGTATCCATGATCTTTCTCCCCGAGACGCCGCTCCTCCATAAACTGAATACCGTCAACCGGAGATCGCATAGGACCGGGTGCGGCATCGTACAATCTTTGAATTAGCATCCGCTCACCCGACACATGCACCCTCGCCTCGATATTCTTGGGCACTGGTGGCCCGTCCCGAGCACGGATAGGTGCCGGCTGGCTGGCAGACTTGTCGTCCTTCTTCTTTCTTTTCCGTCCCTTCGGCTTTATATTTACTGGGACTGCATTCTCCTCTTCGCAAGCCTTCTTCAGTGTGTTAGGACTGATAACACTTCTCACCTCGGCTATCGGCTGAGTCTCGGTGAAGTCGGCAGCTGGAGGCGTCTCCTGAGAACAGAATAGGCGCCGCTTGTTGCAATAGGTTTTCCCCTCGGCGGCAGCTTGAGAGGGTTGGCTACTAAGATCGTAGTCCATCACCCCAAAATCGAAGTTGCAGTCCAGGTTGGCGAACGTACTGTCCTCGTCCGGACCATCGTTCGGATCCTGTGCCATATGCATGTCCTCGTCGGCTGATGTCGGCACCGTTGGGGTGGTCTTGCCATGGCTTGGCGCCGGCACGGCTTGGGGTGCTGTCCGTGGGGTGGTGTCGCTCGCCCCCAAACGAATCTGGCTCTTTGGCCAAACCATGTACCAATTGAAGCATTGGTGGAGGGTAAGGACCTCATCTGCGTCGGCGCCATGGGGTTGAAAGGGAGGTACCACGTCGTCGTAGCCACTAAGCACCCGAACCAGTTGAATCCTATACACGTCGGGTGCCATGGGTACACCGTGTAGCGGCGGTTGCTCGGTTGAACGATTTAGGCCTTGGCAACATCGATCAACTCGCCATTCACAAAATGCAGGAGAGTGCATGGGACGTCGGCGGCGGCACCCTGCGGAAAACATGTAGGGCGTTAGGGATGGCTAGCGTAGTCAAAGGCAAGGATATGGAAGTCATCGGAGACGAGGGTTGGTTACCGTGATGGCGTCCAGCTCGGCTAAGGTCGAGGCACCGCCGGCGGCGGGCGTGCCACTGATGGAGTGGCCGCTTGTTGGCGCGGTGCCGGGCGGCGTATTATCCGCAGCGACGGGTGCATTGAGCTGAAGTAATGGCGCCGCGGGAGACACCAAGGTTGGCGCCGCGGGAGCCACCAAGGTTGGCGCCGCCGGAGCCACCAAGGTTGGCGCTGCGGGAGCCACCAATGTTGGCGCCGCCGGAGACACCATTGTTGCCGCCTGCGGACTCACCGATAGCTCCACGTTGTGGCAGTTGCTGCCCGTGAAACTGGGAACCGGGGGAGGCCCCTTTTTTCCTCCCCTATACCACGCGTCCAGACCGGCAACCAAGGTAGGGATGATGGAGCTAAGCGTCGTGCCCACTTGGTCCTCCACTTGCTGTCGTTGCGTCCTCTGTTGGGTCTCCACGATATGTTGCACTTGTTGCCGCACTTGCTCCTGGACAAATGTCGGGATCTGCGCAACTTGTGCCATGAGCTGTGCGACCTCCTTCTCATCGATGGTGGCCTTTTTCTCCTTTTTCCCCGACTTATAGTATTCTGACCATTTCATAGAGCATCCTTCGCCGACCACACGAGCAGCCGACATCGGCTTACTCAATGGATCCCTCTTCTTGTGGGCATTCAACGCCCTATTTAAAGGGTTGTCCCAAGGGGCACACTGCGAGGAGCTCGTGGACCCCGCACCGCTACTAGCTTCCTTTTCACTTTCCGCAGCAACCTCCTTAGCCTACGGGAGGAACATGCATGAACCATTTAGAAATTTGGATTCATCAATAAGAATGCAACCATAAAGGAGCTAATTAAGCGGGTGCATTCCTTACCAGAAGAGCCTCAAACTGCTTCACATCCGGAGTGGTGGTGAGCTCCTTTGTTTCCGGGTCAATACGGTACCGGGCCAGGAGAAAGTTCCTGGTTTGCTTGTTTTTGTATTGCGGGAAGAGGGGCTCGAGGCCGTTCTTCACACGCTCCTCATCCGCGGCGTCCCATTTCGGTTGCGCCACCCTAAAACCGCCAGGACCAAGTTTGTGGGTGCCTAAGTTCAGTTTTCGCATGTCCTTCCCCCACTGACTAGAATCCGACGTTGACTCGCTCTCGCACTTGATCTTGAAATCAGCGTAGTCTTGCTCGGTGATCGAGGGATTTGACTCCTTGATCTTCTCGTAACTCTCACCACTATTAATCATTTTCTTCACTCGGTTCCTCCAACTAGCGAGGGCGGTGCTCATCTTCGTGAGGGCGGCATTGTGCACTTTGTTCCGCATGAGACGCTTTTCTGAGCAGTCCACCGGGAACTCGTATCGTTCGTGTAGCTTCTTGAAGAGGAGGGTGCGCAAATTCGCTCGGTCGGGATGCCCGAGGTTCTCGGTGTTGATCGAGACCGTGCTCCGGAGGATGCACCCGAGTTGGGCAGCGTACCCTTTGACTAAATCGGGGGCGCCGTTGGAAGCCCGAGTGGCGTTCACTTCGGTGAATGCCTGCTTCACGGTGCTGAGCACATTCGGGCGACGCTCCCTCCGTAGCTTCTTCGGTGCGCCGGTGTCATCCTCGCCGGCAGCATCCGTGGTGTCATCCTCGCCAGCAGCATCAGTGGTGTCATCCTCGGCGGCATCGTCCGTTCGGTACTCTGGATCGGTGCCATCATCCTCGCCGTCGTTGCGGCGAGGTTGTGACTCCATCACCTCCATTTCATCGGTTAGCATCCAGAATGGCTTGCTACCGCTGCCGCCGGCCTCTTCGTTGTTGGCCATGTTCGAACTAAGTAGGAAAAAATGCATAAAGTTAGCGCAAGATTTCACGGAAAAATTGGGCATGACCTATGCTAATTTATGGACATATGAGTGCCCCATTTTCGCCGAAACGGAAATGAATCAACATTTCAGCGATAATGGGCAACTCTGTCGATCCCTGCACAAGAATATGACACCATATACACACGACAGAAATGTTGACACCACCATATACACACCAGCAACAAAATGCTAGCAGCAGTAGCAACAACAAAATGCACCAGATGGCAAGGAGCATCAGCATCAGCTAGCAGCAACATCAGCATCAACAATAAAACAATGGATAAATATATACAATTGATCCTCCAGGTGCTGCTCAACAGAATGCATCAGCTAGCTATATGCATCAGCTAGCAAGCAGCAGCTACAGCTAGTAGCAGCAGCAAGCAGCTAGAAGCTAGCAAGCAGCAGCAGCTACAGCTAGCGGCAGCAGCAAGCAGCAGCAGCTAGCAGCAGTAGCAAGCAGCAGCAAGCACCATCAGCACCAGCAGCAAGCTCACCGTGAGTCGTGTGGAGTCGCCGAGAGGTGAGCTGTTGCTCCGGGTCGAGGAAGATGCGGCAGCGACGGTCAGGTGCTCTTGTTCCAGGGCTGTGAAAGAATGACAATATGGTAAATAACACTAAACATCCTTCTAACACCCATAGAAAAACAGCACTAAATCTATGAAGAACAACATAGTAAATTCAGAAGCTCATGTTCTACTTTGTAACCTGCTGCAAGGGTTCTCTCCACAGGTGTTAGTTTCAGTTAACACTTAGCCTTTTTTTCAAGCAACCTAGCAAGCACATAGCAGCAGCAGCAAGCAAGCAACCTAGCAAGCCCTAGCAAGCAGCAAGCAGCAAGCAAGCAGCAACAAGCAGCAGCAGTAGCAAGCAGCAGCAAGCAACAGCTACCTTTCTGCAAGTGTGGCGGCGGTCCTCTGCGGCAGCGGCAGCGGTCGAGGGCGGCGCGGCGTGCTTCTCCAGCTGCTGCTCCAAGGTACGCGTGGCGGTCAGGGCGGCGCGGCATGCAACAACTAGTGTTGTAAATATCAAAATGAACACTGTGAGCAACCAGACTATTTATAAAAACAAAATACCGATGCTCGTAAACTATTAAATGAATGGAAAGCAGCTAGCAAGCAAGCAACGGCGAGTTAGCGGCTACGGCTAGCAGCTAGCAGCAACGAGCAAGCAGCTAGCAAGCGACGAGCAGACTAGCAAGCAACTAAGCGACGGCTGACTAATTCTCATTTCTTTTACAGAATATCAACTAAGCCATTTCAGTTATAGGTGTTAGTTTCAGTTAACACTTAGCCTTTTTTTCTTCAGTTAAGGGTTTACCCTGATCTGTTAGGGTCTAGCAACTAGCAAGCACCTAGTAGCAGCAGCACCTAGCAATGTTTGCAGCAGCAACACCTAGCAAGCACCAGGAAGCACTAGCAGGCACCAACAAGCAGCCTTTCAAGCAGCAGCACTGGCATTTGGTGTTATTTTTCATCTATTTTGATTTAATTAATAATATTGGCACTTGGCTCCAATATTTGGCTCAAGCTATCATCCAAGGCAACATCTTATAAAAGGAAATTAGTAACTATTAGCTACTAAGCAACCTAGCAACTAAAAGCAACCTAGCTAACATCAAGTACCTAGCAACTAACAACCTAGCAACTAGCAAGTAGCAAGCACATAGCAACTAGCAGTAGCAAGCTAGAAAGCACATGGATGAACCTAAGCTACTGAGGAGCAACTAGGTAGCAGCAGCAGTGGATGAACATAAACTACTGCCACCTAAACCTAAATTTGCTAAACCTAAATTTGCTACTGCCACCTAAACTAAATGAAACTGCTAACAAATCCTAGCAGTAACAAATCCTAGCTATTTCTATATCACCAAATTAAATGAAACTACTGCTAGTAGTAGCAATGAAACTAAATTTAGAATATTTCATTTGCAAAGTTTTAGAGAACATTAGCTAGTAGCTAATTCACAAACATTCAGTTTAACTGAATAGCACCAAACCAGCAACAATGCTCCAGAAGTTTACTACTGTAACTTGCTTGAGCTCGATCCTATGTTATAAAGGACGAGTGGGGAGGCTGGGAGGATCAAGCATAATAAAATACCTAATTTAGTTTATCTACTTTCTGTTCTTAGTTTCTAGAATCTGAGCCCGAGTGCTCCAATCCCCTTCTCTTCTATCCATGGCAATCAGAGGCCCATCGGGGTCCTGATAGAGAGGGAGGGAGGGGAGAGGGGCCTCACCTGCGGCGACGGCGATGGCGGCTGGAGGCGGTCGGGGTCCTCGGGGTCCTTGCGCAGGTTGACGTTGTTCTTGAGGTTGAGCGCCTACTGGTGGCCGACGAACTAGGGCCGTTGACGAACTGGTGGCCGATGAAGAACTGGGCGCCTGCGGCTGGTGTCCATGATGTGGTTAGTAGACGGAGGGACGCCGCTAGGTCAGAGAGGGAGGGAGGGGAGACGGGCCTCACCTGCGGCGACGCGACGGCGGCAGGCGGTAAATCGAGGGGGAGAGGCCACCGGTAGATCGAGGCCGAGGGGATCTGGCCGCCGGTGTATGTGGCCGCTCGCGTGAGAGGAGGGGTGGCGTCGCTCAGGGGAGGGGTGGCGACCGCCGGTGGGAGGTGGCGTCACTCAGGGGAGGGGTGTCGCTCAGGGGAGGGATGGTGGCCGGCGGAGAGGAGGGCGCAGTCGCGAGGAAGAAGAGGGATTAATTTGGTCGGGACGGGGAAGAGATCGAAGGGGATTTTTCTCTAAGTCCCCGACTCTCCTTAGCAATAGCGCACCTCTAGGGGTGCGCCACTATGAGTCTTAGCAATAGCGCACCTCTCGGGGTGCGCCACTGCCTCTTTAGGTTTAGGTCAAAAGACAATCGCGTGGGGATTTGACATATCCCGAAACGTAACACACTGGCTCTGTCCCTAGTTGGTTTGTGCCAAACCCCGCCGCCTGTGTTCGAACCACAGGCGGCCCCATTTTTTTCCTTTTCTTTTTAAATTGATTTAACACTATCATAAACATCCAAAATAGCATAATACACCAAAATAAAAGGCATAAATAATTATAATTATGTAGAATATTTAAAATACTATAGAATCTAGAAAATATCCAAAAATATAAATTATATGTCTATTTTGATCGGTACAATGTGTAGATTAACAATATGACATCCATTATTCATACAAGAAAATGATACATAATTATCTTTTCACAATCTTCTTGCCCTTCTTTCTCGCAGTTGAATAATTTAGCCCCGGAACTCCTTGACTTCTTCTCTTGAATGGACGGCCTTTAGGTAGGGTGGTCCTGCTTCTTCTTGTTATGTATGGTTCTTCATCATCGTCGTCGTCATCTTCCATCTTCGGATCGCCATACTGGTCAAAGTCTAGCTCGTTGGCGGCTTCATCCATTCCGATGATGCTCCTTTTGCCTCTCCTCACGACAACATGGCTGGGCTTTTGCGGGTCGGTAATGAAGAAGCATTGGTCCACTTGGGAAGCTAGTACCCATGGCTCATATTTCGCGGTGACCTTTGCGCCCGCTGTCTTGGATTTGGCTTCGGGTATAACCATGGTTGTGAAATGCCGGTCTTCTTTTATGACGTTCTTGGCCCACCTGACACGGAACATCGGCACTTTCTCTCCGGCGTAGCTCAGCTCCCAGATCTCCTCGATCTTTCTGTAGTATCTCTGCTTGACGTCATCGGTGTAGGACTCCATCGTTACCCCGGAGTTCTGATAATCGCTCTTCATGTCCTTTTCCTCGGTGTAGAATGTGTAGCCGTTGATATCGTACGCCTGAAATGTCATCAGGTTGTGTTCGGCGCCCTGTGACAAGACGAATATGAGTTTTTCTTCCGCAGAAGAATCCTCGTCTATAGGGTACGTCAGCATCTTGTCCTTGAACCACCGCGTGAAGGTTGAGTTGTGCTCTTTGATTATATCTCCGTCCGTCCTTTGTTGGCCCTGATCACTGTACGTCTTTGCGATGAAGGTTTTGTGCTCTACCACCCAAGGATCGACCACGTCTATGTGTTGTAGCGCGACTAGGTTTGCTCTTTCAAAGTCGGCGATTCGACCCTTGAAGTCGTGCATTTCGCGGCTACCGTCGCGGTGACCCCATCCAGCGAGCTTCCCGAGATGCCTGTTTACGGGCAGGCCAACGGGGTTCTCGATTTCTAGATAACTCGTGCAGAAGGAGATGCACTCTTCGGTCAGAAAGCCCTTGGCTATGCTTCCGTCCGGACGTGCCTCGTTGCGAACGTACCCTTTGATGACACCATTCATCCTTTCGAACGGCATCATGCTGTGCAGGAACGTCGGCCCCAGTTGGATGATATCCTCCACGATATGTACCAGTAGATGCACCATAACGTCGAAGAATGCGGGCGGGAAGTACATCTCAAGCTCGCACAGTATCACCACGATCTCTTCCTGTAGCCTTCTAAGTTGCCTCACGCCAACAGACTTCCGAGAGATGACGTCGAAAAAGTTGCATAGGCCAAAAAGCGTTTCACGGACGTGCGCGTCCATGATCCCACGGATTGCAACCGGAAGTATCCGCGTCATCAGCACGTGACAGTCGTGAGACTTCATCCTGCTGAACCTCCGCTTCGCTTTGTCTAGGTACCTGCTTATCTTCCCCGCGTAACCGTAAGGAAGTTTTACTCCTAGGAGACGATCGAAAAACTGCTCGATCTCCTTCTGACTTAGAGTGAAGCACGCGGGGGGCAGTAATATTCAATCTTTTTGGCATTTTTGCCCTTGCGACGACTTTGCGTGTCCTCCGCCTCATCATCATCATCGTCATCATCATCATCATTAGGGCGTCCCGCGTGAAGCTCCTCCCTGATCCCAATTGATTGCAAGTCGTACCTTGCTTTCGGCCCATCTTTGGTCTTCTCTGGCATGTTGAGGAGGGTTCCAAGCAGACTCTCGCACACGTTCTTCGTGATGTGCATGACATCAAGGCTGTGAGGCACACGGAGGATCTTCCGGTACGGCAAGTCCCGGAAAACGGACCTCGTCTTCCATACCTTAAGCAGCGGCTCCGGCGCCTTTCGCTTCTTTCCGGCGGTGGGCACTCTTTCCAATTTTTCAATAGCTCGTCTATTTGCTCGCCGCTTCTCGTACGTGGCCGTCTTCGGGGTTCGTCTTGACCATCGAACAGATCCTTGCGTTTCCTCCATGCGTCGTCCTCGCGAAGCCACCTTCGATGTCCCATGAACACCGTTTTCGAGGACCCGGGATCTCTATCTAGCCGGCGGTACGTTGTGTCGTCCATGCACCTTACGCATGCATTGAATCCGTGGACCACCTGCCCCGCGACATATCCGTAACCGAGAAAGTCGTGCACCGTCGTGAGCAGGTGCGGCTCTCATAGGGAAATATTCTTCCGCGGCGGCGTCCCACGTATTGGCAGGTGTGTCCCATAGCGTGGCTAGCTCCTCTTTCGAAGCCCCATATACAGATTGATGTCGTTCCCTGGTTGTTTCGGCCCTTCAATTAGCATACTCATTTGAATGTACTTCCTCTTCATGCACAACCAGGGGGGTTGTACATCCACACAAACACGGGCCAGGTGCTATGCGTGCTGCTCGGCTGCCAAACGGATTGACTCCATCGGTGCTCGCGCCCAGCCTTATGTTCCTAGGATCGTCCCCAAATTCGGGTACTCGAGGTTCAACGCATTCCACTGGCTAGCATCCGAAGGGTGTCTCAACATCCTGTCCTTTTTCTTTTTCTTCGGATCATCTGCGTCATCTTCTCCCTTCCTCATCTCCGCGTGCCAGCGCATTAGCTTTGCTTGCTTAGGATCCGCGAAATACCGCTGCAGACGAGGAGTGATCGGAAAGTACCACACCACCTTCCGAGGAGCTTTCTTCCCCTTCTTGTACCGACCGACGCCGCACTCCGGACATATGGTACACTCTGCGTGCTCGTTCCGATAAATGATGCAATCGTTCAAGCACACATGGTATTTCACATGCGGTAAATCCAGAGGACACACGATTTTCTTGGCCTCCTCGATACTAGTCGGACACGTGTTACCTTTGGGAAGACGTTCCTACCAGAATGACATGTTGTCGTTGAAGGATGTGTCGGTCATTTTGTGCTTTACCTTCATCTCCAGAGCCATGAGCGTTACTTTCGGGCGGGTATCCTCCGGCCTGCATCCTTCATACAATGGAGTAACCGCGTCTACCTCCGGTTGATCCATCTTGGCTTTCTCTCGGGCGGCAGCTCTTGCGTTACTCGTACGCTGAGAAGCAGCTCTTGAAGATAAGGGTCTCGCACCCAGTCCATCGACGATGGTCCATCGTCTTCATCTTCATGATCGTCATGATGACCTCCATCTCCTACATTGTGATCATGATCATCTCCGGGATCTTCTACATCCCGATCATGCCCGAGATCTTCTACATCCCGATCACCTCCTTCCTTACTTCTTGTTGAATTCCCATGGACAAATTCATAATCATCTTCGTCGCCTTCCCACCGATAGCCATCCATGAAACCACGCATGAGAAGGTGGTCCCGCACCATATCGGCTTTAGGGTCCATAAGGCTCGTCTGCTTGCATCTTCGACACGGACATCTTATCTCCTTTTGGTTATTTCTAATCATCTCGGCTGTCGCGGCTTTCAAAAACCTAGCCACAACGCCTTCGCTCATCATGCGGACCATGGTCGCTCGCGGATATAGAGAAAATGGATATCTTAGCATACCAAAAGAAAATTTTGGCATGACATTCCCTAAAAATAGGACATGTATATGCGTAGTATGCCCAACATTCGCCGAAACGGAAATGAATCAACGTTTCAGCAAAATATTGGCAACTCCATCGCATTTCAAATCCCTGCAAACAAAAACACATGCAACACATGTGTGGAGGCTTCGCATATACAACACACATGTGGATCCGGAGGCTTCGCATACAACACACATGCACGTGACGCTTTTCGCGCATGCGCACAACACATGATATCATCGAGCTTCGCACATAACATATGTGCACATACACGTGTACGTGACGTGTGTGCAAGATGATCGGAACCGGTCACACACAAAGCATAAAACCAACAAAGTTACCGATACGGCAAGACCTAGAGTGTTGGATGAGGTAAAAGTTGAGATTGAGTAGGGTATTGAGCTAAGAAAGCTTCACCATTACTTACCTATGAAGAAAATTAAGTTTACCAACTTAATTTTGGTGAATGAAGAGGTGAAAATGAGGTGGGAAGGAGGGGCAACACGACCGGATCCAGATTTGGTGGGAGGTGGTGGTGGAAGAGTGTTTGGGGAAAGTGGGTGGCACATGTGAGTGGAGGGTTAAAAGCAGGAAATGGTCCCGGGTTAGCGGTGGCGCACCACCAACCAGGTGCGCCACTGCTAGGGTGACATAGCAATGGCGCACTCGCTAAGTGGTGCGCCACTCGCTAAGCCTCTCATCTCTAAATGGGCTCCGGCCACCCCCTAGGAGTGGCGCACCAGGCCGACATGCGCCATAGGTAACCTATGTAGCGAGTGGTGCACCGACGAAGTGCGCCATTGCTAAGCCTATCATCTCTAAACGGGCTCTGGACACCTCCTAGCGAGTGGCGCACCTCACCAACGTGCGCCATAGGTAAGGAATGTAGCGGTGGCGCACCCCTCTGACGTGCGCCACTACTAGGTTGGGGGAGGAGCTGGCCTCCTGTCACCACTTACTTATGGCGCACCACTATCAAGGTGCGCCACTACTACTTTTGTAACAGTGGCCCACCGTTTTGTGGTGCGCCACTGCTAAGTAGTAGTGGCGCACGGCAGTCATGGTGCGCCACTGCTGGCAGTCTTACGGCTAGGCCTTTTCCTAGTAGTGGTTGTGGAGCTTGTTAACTCCGGCATTGAGGTGCTCTTGTAGCCCTACGCAATTAGTGGTGTTCATCATCCAACAAGAGAGTGTAGAGTGGTTTTATTATGTGATCAATGTTGAGAGTGTCTACTAGTGAAAGTATGATCGCTAGGCCTTGTTTCCAAATACTGCAATCATCGCTTATTTATTGTTTTACTGCATATTTACTTCCTGCAATATTACTACCATCAACTGCACGTCAGCAAGCTATTTTCTGGCGCCGTTACTACTGCTCATATTCATTCATACCACTTGTATTTCACTATCTCTTCACCGAACTAGTGCACCTATACATCTGATAAGTGTATTAGGTGTGTTGGGGACACAAGAGACTTCTTGTATCGTGATTGCAGGGTTGCTTGAGAGGGATATCTTTGTCCTCTACCTCCCTGAGTTCGATAAACCTTGGGTGATCCACTTAAGGGAAACTTGCTGCTGTTCTACAAACCTCGGCTCTTGGAGGCCCAACACTGTCTACAAGAATAGAAGCACCCGTAGACATCAAGCACTTTTCTGGCGCCGTTGCCGGGGAGGTAAGGTAAAAGGCACTCATACTCCGGTCCCAGGTAACTAAGTACTTTTCTGTTGCCGTTGTAAGTGCTCGAAGCTATTTCATCCTGCAATTGCATCTTTTTGTTTCTTGTTTACACTAGTTAGGAATAATGGACAACAATGAGCTTCTTATTCTATTTCCTGAGTTAAGACATGGATTGTTTGATGCGAAAATTAAAAAACCTATGAAATCTTATTTGCATGCTAGTAGCAATGATAATAGTATGAACGCTTTGAACACCATTGTTGCTAATGATATGGAAAATTCTAAGCTTGGGGAAGCTGATTTTGATGAGCATGATATTTTTAGTCCCCCAAGCATTGAGGAGAAAATTTTCTTTGATGATACTTTGCCTCCCATATATGATGATTATAATGATAGTGGTCTTTTGGTGCCACCTACTATGGAGGATAAATTTAATTATGATTACTATATGCCTCCTATATTTGATGATGAGAATAATAATGATAGCTACTTTGTTGAATTTGCTCCCACTACAATTAATAAGAATGACCATGCTTATGTTGGGAGTAGTAATAATTTTATGCATGAGACTCATGATAAGAATGTTTCATTTGATACTTATATTGTTGAGTTTGCTCATGATGCTACTGAAAGTTATTATGAGAGAGGAAAATATGGTTGTAGAAGTTTTCATGTTACTAAAACACCTCTCTATATGCTGAAAATTTTGAAGTTACACTTGTTTTATCTTTCTATGCTTGTTGCATTATGCTTCATGAATTTGTTCATTTACAAGATTCCTATGCATAGGAAGTGGGTTAGGCTTAAATTTTTTTCATACTTGCTTCTTGATTCTCTCTTTTGCTTCAACTCTTATTTCTCGCGAGTGCATCATTAAAACTGCTGAGCCCATCTTAATGGCTATAAAGAAAGCACTTCTTGGGAGATAACCCATGTTTTTATTTTACTACAGCAACTTTGTTTTATATTTGTGTCTTGGAAGTTGTTACTACTGTAGCAACCTCTCCTTATCTTTATTTTATTGCATTGTTGTGCCAAGTAAAGTCTTTGATAGTAAGGTTGATACTAGATTTGGATTACTGCGCAGAAACAGATTTCTTGCTGTCACGAATTTCAATATGCCTCTCTGTAGGTAATTCAGAAAAATCTGCCAATTTACATGCGTGATCCTCAGATATTTACGCAACTTCCATTCAATTTGAGCATTTTCATCTGAGCAAGTATGGTGCCTCAAAAAAATTCGTCTTTACGGACTGTTCTGTTTTGACAGATTCTGCCTTTTATTTCGCATTGCCTCTTTTGCTGTGTTGGATGGATTTCTTTGTTCCATTAACTTCCAGTAGCTTTGAGCAATGTCCAGAAGTCTTAAGAATGATTGTGTCACCTCTGAACATGTGAATTTTTGATTATGCACTAACCCTCTAATGAGTTTGTTTCGAGTTTGGTGTGGAGGAAGTTTTCAAGGGTCAAGAGAGGAGGATGATATACTATGATCAAGAAGAGTGAAGAGTCTAAGCTTGGGGATGCCCCCGTGGTTCATCCCTGCATATTTCAAGAAGACTCAAGCATCTAAGCTTGGGGATGCCCAAGGCATCCCCTTCTTCATCGACAACTTATCAGGTTTCTTCTCTTGAAACTATATTTTTATTCGGTCACATCTTATGTACTTTACTTGGAGCGTCTGTTTGTTTTTGTTTTTGTTTTTGTTTGAATAAAATATGATCCATCATGCTTGTGTGGGAGAGAGACACGCTCCGTTGTTGCATATGAACACATGTGTTCTTAGCTTTATTCTTAATGTTCATGGCGAAGGTTGAAACTGCTTCGTTAATTGTTATATGATTGGAAACAGAAAATGTTGCATGTGGTAAATGGTATAATGTCTTGAATAATGTGATACTTGGCAATTGTTGTGCTCATATAGATCATGTTTAAGCTCTTGCATCATGTACCTTGTACCCATTAATGAATAACTACATAGAGCTTGTTAAAATTTGGTTTGCATGATTGGTTTCTCTAGAGTCTAGATATTTTCTGGTTAAGGTGTTTGAACAACAAGGAGACAATGTAAAGTCTTATAATACCTACAATATGTTCATATGTGAGCTTTGCTGCACCTTTTACACTTGAGTTTGCTTCAAACAACCTTGCTAGCCTAGCCTTGTATTGAGAGGAATTCTTCTCGTGCATCCAAATCCTTGAGCCAAATACTATGCCATTTGTGTCCACCATACCTACCTACCACATGGTATTTCTCTGCCATTCCAAGCAAATACTTCATGTGCTACCTTTAAACAATTCAAAAGCTATTATCTCTTATTTGTGTCAATGTTTTATAGCTCATGAGGAAGTATGTGGTATTTTATCTTTCGATCTTGTCATTTACTTTTGACAGACTTTCACAATGGACTAGTGGCTTCATCCGCTTATCCAATAATTTTGCAAAAAGAGCTGGCAATGGGGTGCCCAGCCCCAATTAATTAACTTGCATTAATAATTCTCTTCACATGTTTTGCCCTGATTTATCGTTAAGCAACTTAATTTTGCAAATAGACACTCCTCCATGGTATGTGAATGTTGGAAGGCACCCGAGGATTCGGTTAGCCATGGCTTGTGTAAGCAAAAGGGTGGGAGGAGTGTCATCCATAAATAATGAAACTAAAGTACATGTGTAAACAAAAGAGAAGAGGGATGATCTACCTTGTGGGTAGAGATAACGTCCTTCATGGGAGCCGCTCTTGAAAGTCTGGTTGATGAGGTAGTTAGAGTGCCCACTACCATTCGTTGACAACAACAAACACCTCTCAAAACTTTACTTTTATGCTCTCTATATGATTTTAAAACTTAAAAAGCTCTAGCACATGATTTAATCCCTGCTTCCCTCTGCGAATGGCCATTCTTCTACTTTATTGTTGAGTTAGTTTACCTATTCTTTCTATCCCAGAAGCAAACACTTGTGTCAACTGTGTGCATTGATTCTTGCATGTTTACCTATTGTACTTGTTATATTACTTTGTGTTGACAATTATCCATGAGATAAATATGTTGAAGTTGAAAGCAACCGCTGAAACTTATATCTTCCTTTGTGTTGCTTCAATACCTTTACTTCTAATTTATTGCTTTATGAGTAACTCTTATGCAAGTCTTATTGATGCTTGTCTTGAAAGTATTATTCATGAAAAGTCTTTGCTATATGATTCATTTGTTTACTCATTATCTTCATCATTGCTTCGAATCGCTGCATTCATCTCATATGCTTTACAATAGTATTGATCAAGATTATGATAGCATGTCACTTCAGAAATTATCTTTGTTATCGTTTACCTACTCGAGGGCGAGTAGGAACTAAGCTTGGGGATGCTTGATACGTCTCAAACGTATCTATAATTTCTTATGTTCCATGCTACTTTTATGATGATACTCACATGTTTTATACACATTATATGTCATTATTATGCGTTTTCCGGAACTAACCTATTGACGAGATGCCGAAGGGCCGGTTGCTGTTTTCTCGCTGTTTTTGGTTTCAGAAATCCTAGTAAGGAAATATTCTCGGAATCGGACGAAATCAACGCCCGGCATCTTAGAATTCCACGAAGCTTCCGGAACACCCGAGAGCCACCGGGGAGAGCCACGGGGCCACCGGACAACGAGGCGGCGCGGCCCAAGGGGGGCGCGCCCCCCTGTTGTGTGGAGCCTCCGTAACCCCTCCGACTCCGCCTCTTCGCCTATTTAAAGGTCCCTGACCTAAATCTTCGAGACGAAAAAGCCACGGTACGAGAAACCTTCCAGAGCCGCCGCCATCGCGAAGCCAAGATCTGGGGGACAGGAGTCTCTGTTCCGGCACGCTGCCGGGACGGGGAAGTGCCCCGGAAGGCATCTCCATCGACACCACCGCCATCTTCATCAACGCTGCTTGTCTCCCATGAGGAGGGAGTAGTTCTCCATCGAGGCTAAGGGCTGTAACGGTAGCTATGTGGTTAATCTCTCTCTCCTATGTACTTCAATACAATGATCTCATGAGCTGCCTTACATGATTGAGATTCATATGAGTTTTGTATCACTATTCATCTATGTGTTACTCTAGTGATGTTATTAAAGTACTCTATTCCTCCTCCATGGTGTAATGGTGACACTTGTGTGCATCATGTAGTACTTGGCGTAGGTTATGATTGTAATCTCTTGTAGATTATGAAGTTAATTATTGCTATGATAGTATTGATGTGATCTATTCCTCCTTCATAGTGTGATGGTGACGAGTGTGCATGCTATGTTAGTACTTGGTGTAATTGCAATGATCTATCATGCACTCTAAGGTTATTTAAATATGAACATCGAATGTTGTGGAGCTTGTTAACTCCGGCATTGAGGTGCTCTTGTAGCCCTACGCAATTAGTGGTGTTCATCATCCAACAAGAGAGTGTAGAGTGGTTTTATTATGTGATCAATGTTGAGAGTGTCCACTAGTGAAAGTATGATCCCTAGGCCTTGTTTCCAAATACTGCAATCATCGCTTATTTATTGTTTCTATCGCATCTTTACTTCTCGCAATATTACTACCATCAATCGCACGTCGGCAAGCTATTTTCTCGGCGCCGTTACTACTGCTCATATTCATTCATACCACTTGTATTTCACTATCTCTTCACCGAACTAGTGCACCTATACATCTGACAAGTGTATTAGGTGTGTTGGGGACACAAGAGACTTCTTGTATCGTGATTGCAGGGTTGCTTAAGAGGGATATCTTTGTCCTCTACCTCCCTGAGTTTGATAAACCTTGGGTGATCCACTTAAGGGAAACTTGCTGCTGTTCTACAAACTTCTGCTCTTGGAGGCCCAACACTGTCTACAAGAATAGAAGCACCCGTAGATATCAGATGGCGAAGAGGAAGAGGAATGTTGGCAAAATCGATGATGTTGTGACCCCTGTAGCGGAAGACATGATGAATGAACTGCTTCGGATGGACGCTGAGTTCTTCGTGAAGGGTAGCTATGCGGAACATAGTACTCGTACTGCAAATACTGAGCGAATGACCATAGATGACATACTAGGTAGCAATTGAGAGTTTTTCCTTTATCTTGTCGATTTTTCTCAGTAGTTGCATCTTGTATGTTGTAAACATAGTCTATATTGTAAAGCCACTAGATATATTTTTCTTATTTTTCCCGTCGAGCCTACGAGTGTTTCGGTGACGATTTTCTTCATTGTGTATGCGAGGTTTGAACCAAGGCAAAATAAATTATATTGAGTATACTATATTTGCGGGTATTAGCCCCCGAGTATTTTTGTTGATCACTATTTTGTATCTTCATTGTATTTTGCGAGGTGCTTTACACCAGGGCGAAATATTTTTGCAAGTTGTATTCGTCGGCAATGTATATATATTGTAACTTCTGGGCGCAAGCCCCCGAGCCTGTCGAAGAAAAATATGTATATTTCCACTATATTTATTATATTGCAGCACCGCGAGTCCGCCTCATTAAAAACCTTTTCCAGCCCCACTCGGTGCCCTGAGAAAGGAAAAGAGTGCGTCTGAAAACTCGCGGGCATTTCAGTACATCGTATTTTTACAAGGAGGACTATATTTCGACTCTAGGCGTAAAAACGCCTGAGTTGTGCCACGTTCCAAGGATTTGGCTCGGCAACTCCTGACTTCTTGTCCTTTATCCTGTACGCTCCTCCTTCGATTACTTCTGTGACGATATAAGGGCCAAGCCACTGCGACTCGAGTTTTTCATGGCTTTTTTGATTGAGTCATAGAACTAAGTCTCCAACCTGAAAGGATCTTGGTCGCAAACGTCGACTGTGGTAGTTTTTCAAGTCTTGCTGGTACTTAGTGACCCGTGATAATACTTCGTCTCGAGCTTCGTCAAGTGCGTCGACATCGTCTTCCAATGCTTTTCTGGAAGCTTCTTCATCGTACTCCGTAACTCTTGGAGAATCATGCTCTATTTCTATCGGCAGTACTGCCTCAGCTCCATGGACCAGAAAAAACGGAGTCTCCTGTGTCGCTGTATTTGGTGTTGTTCGGATACTCCACAACACACTCGGCAACTCCTCTGGCCAAGTATGTCGAGCTTTTTCCAATGGTCCTAACAAGCGCTTCTTAATACCGTTGCAGATGATACCATTGGCTTTCTCGACTTGACCGTTGGTCTGCGGGTGCGCGACTGACGCAAAGTGTAGTTTGATGCCCACCTCTGCACAGTATGCCTTGAATTCCTTGGATGTGAAATTACTGCCATTGTCCGTGACGATGCTATGAGTTACTCCAAACCGAAAGACAATGCTTTTCACGAACTTAATTGCCGACGCTACGTCTGGTAAATTTATCGGCTTTGCTTCTATCCACTTGGTGAATTTGTCGACAGCGACGAGCATATACTCGTATCCTCCTGGCGAGGCCTTGTGTAATTTTCCCACCATATCGAGCCCCCATTGAGCAAAGGGCCAAGACAACGGTATTGGCATCAACTCTGCTGCCGGAGAATGAGGCCTTGCGGCAAATCTCTGGCACGCGTCGCAAGTTCGCACTATTTCCTTCACATCCTCGATTGCTGTCAACCAATAGAATCCTGCTCTGAAAACCTTGGCCGCGATAGCTCGACTTCTTGCATGATGACCACATATTCCTTCGTGTACGTCCTTCAGAATTATCCTTCCTTCTTCGGGTGTGATGCACCTTTGCAACACTCCCGAAATACTTCGTTTGTACAGCTCCCCTTTGACCACAGTAAAGGCTTTAGAACGTCTAATAACTCGCCTTGCTTCAACTGGATCGTTTGGTATTTCTTTCCTTAGGATGTATGATATGTATGCTTGCATCCATGGAATTTGTACCATCATCACTAAGTCTGGTTCCTCTTCTTCTTCCAATGATGCTTTCATAGTTCCCGAGGGTTTTTCTTCCTTCTCCTTTTTCTTTGGTTTCTTCGGCTTTGTAGATCTCTCTGCTATCTCCTCCCAGAACACGCCTGGTGGAATCGCGAGACACTGCGACCCGATATTTGCAAGAACATCGGCTTCATCATTACTGAGCCTGCTGATGTGATTTACCTCGCATCCATCAAACAGCTTCTCTAGCTTGTTATACACTTCCTTGTATGCTATCATACTTTCATTGACTGCATCACATTGATTCATAACCTGCTGAGCCACCAACTGTGAGTCGCCAAAAAAATTTAGTCGGGTTGCGCCACAAGCCTTCGCCATCTTCATACCGTGTATGAGAGCTTCGTATTCTGCCTCATTATTAGATGCGTTTGGGAACGTCATCCGTAAGACGTACTTTAATTTGTTGCCTTCAGGTGATATTAGTATCACGCCTGCTCCAGCTCCTTCTAATCTCTTGGACCCGTCGAAGTTCACAATCCAGGTTCTCGATAAATCAGGGGGTCCCGTATTTTGTAACTTCATCCAAACTGTGATGAAGTCCGGTAAAATTTGCGACTTTATTGCTTTTCTTCTCTCGTACGTGATGTCCCGAGGGGAAAGCTCTATTCCCCAAAGGGAGACACGACCCGTGGCTTCTGGATTGTTTAATATATTGGATAAAGGCGCCTCGTTGACCACTATTATCGGGTGCGCCGAAAAATAGTGTCGCAACTTTCTTGCTGTTGTAAACACTCCATATGCTAGCTTCTGGTATTGCGGGTACTGCTGTTTTGAAGGCGATAATACTTCACTGATGAAATATACTGGCCTCTGTACTCCATGGAGTTTTCCTTCTTCCTCCCTTTCGACTACGAGTGCCGTGCTGACTACCTGAGGTGTGGCTGCAATGTATAGTAAGAGGGGTTCCTTCTCCTTGGGAGCCACCAAGATTGGTGGTGTCGAGATTGTGCGTTTGAGATCCTCGAAAGCTCTGTCCGCTTCTTCGTTCCACTGAAACTTCTCTCCTTGCTTAATCAAAGCATAAAACGGTAACGCCTTTTCTCCCAGCCTGGCGACGAATCTGCTTAAAGCTGCGACTCGCCCAGTTAATTGTTGTATTTCTTTTAACTTTGTTGGCTTCCTCATTGTTACAATAGCTTGAATTTTTTCTGGATTAGCCTCGATTCCTCTTGCTGAGACTAGGAACCCGAGAAGTTCTCCTGCAGGGACGCCGAAAGAACACTTCGTCGGGTTCAGTTTGAGGCAAAACTTGTCAAGGTTGTCGAAAGTTTCCTTTAGATCCTCGATCAAAGTTGTCCCCTTTTTTGATGTTATGACGACATCGTCGATGTACACTTGCACGTTTTTCCCAATCTGTGTTGCCAAGCACTTTTGCATCATCCGCTGATATGTTGCTCCCACGTTTTTCAGACCAAAAGGCATTGTTTTGTAACAAAACACGCCATAAGGTGTTATGAATGCTATCTTGACTTCATCATCTTCTTTTAATCTGATCTGGTTATAACCAGAATATGCGTCCCGGAAGGAAAGACGTTCACATCCTGCCGTGGAGTCGATAATTTGATCGATCCTTGGGAGGGGAAAGTGATCCTTTGGACAGTGTTTATTGAGACACGTAAAGTCGACACACATGCGAAGGACTTTCGTGTTTTTCTTCGGGACCAGAACTGGGTTAGCTACCCACGTGGCCTCTGTATGTAGCTCTTTGATAAAACCAGCCTCTCTGAGTCGATCTATCTCTGACAGCATGGCTTTGCGGTTTGGTTCCGAAAAACGCCGCAAAGGTTGTTTGATTGGTCTCGCTAATGGATCCAAGTTTAGGTGGTGCTCGGCAAGTTCCCTGGGTACTCCTGGCATGTCAGCTGGACACCATGCGAAGATTTTCCAGTGCTCACGGAGGAACTCGACGAGCGCGCTTTCCTATGCGAGGTCCATGTCTGCTGCGATGGACATCGTTTTCTTTGGATCTGTCGGGTGAATCTGCACCTCCTTGGAATCTTTCGTAGTGTTAAAGGTTGGCTCCCTGAGAGGCCTTCCTACGTCTGGCAACACATCATAATCAGTTGTGAGCCTTGACGCCATATACTCTGCTTGCATCCCAAAAGTTTCTAACAGTCGATGAAAATCCTTGTCGCATTTATCAGCTAACGCGAAACTGCCTTTGACTGTGATTGGTCCCTTAGGTCCAGGTAACCTCCACAACAGGTACGTGTAGTGTGGTACCGCCATAAACCTGGCATATGCTGGGTCGTCCCAACAAAGCGTGATATTGCGACGGGAAATCCACAACTTCAAACTCCAGCCTTTCTATCCTGTAGTTTTCTCGGGTCCCAAACTGAACGTCGAGATTGATCCTCCCCAACGGATAACTCGGCTTCTCTGGCGTGATTCCATGGAAACGTGTGTCCGTTGGTTTTAGATTTGCCAGGGATATGTTCATCTTCCTTAGTGTATCTGCATACATAAGGTTCAGACTGCTGCCTCCATCTATGAATACTCGAGATACGTCGAATCCTGCTATCACTGCTGGTAAGATAAGTGCTGACTGCCCTGGTCGAGGAACTTGTTGCGCGTGATCCGCAATTGTGAAGCCAATGTCCTGTCCCGAACAATTTAGGTACTCAATCGTTGGTGGAGGCATCTTCTCTGCCATGAACACTTGTCGTGAGATTACTTTCTGAGCCCTATTAGACGGCCTAGCTTTCTGAATCATCGAGACCGCGCCGTTGGAGTTAGGATCAACATATGGAGGTGGGTGTGGTGCTGCCGCGATTCTGAGCTGGTGCCGATTTTCGTCCATAATTGCGGGAGGAGGTGGCAGGCGGATCTCACTCCTGGGCCCTTGGGGGTTTCTATTTGTTGCTTGAGCATTGCCTAGCCCTGCGACCCTCAACATTGCTTGAAAAATGCGACAGTCCTTCTGCAGATGTCCTGACTGCATCTTCCCATTATTGTCGAGGTAGAAATGCATCTGACACGGCCCGTTCATCATATCTTCGGGCGTTACAAAAGGTCTCTGAAACCTTTGTCCATTATTTTGCCTGTTATTCCGAGAGTCATCTCTATTGTCGCCTCGCTGCTCGTTACTCCTTTGATACTCATCTCTATTGTTCCTCCAGTATTTCCCCGGAACCCAGCCGATATTTGGCCAGGAGCATCATAACTTTTGCCGAGAGAATCGTCGTCTGTTTTGGAAGTTTCGATTGCGGTCCTCCTCTGGTGACCTATGTCGCTTATTGTGAACAGCATCTTCTCCATCAGCCCATCTGTTTGCTATCTCCATTAATGTCGATACTCGTCCTTGGGTTTGTTCTCCCCAAGTCCTCGACAAAATCTCCTCGTCGAATTACGGCCACGAACGCATCTATTGCCCTCTCGTCAGATATGTTCTCTGCCGAGTTTTTGATAATGTTCCACCTCTGGATGTATTTCCTCATTGACTCATCATGCTTTTGTCGACATGATCTCAACTCTTCTAGTGATGCAGGTTTTTTGCAGGTGGATCGGAAATTCTTGACGAACACATCCTCAAAACTGTCCCAGCTATCGATAGAACCTGGAGGAAGCTTCTTGATCCAAGATCTTGCGGCTCCACTTAGGTGTACTTGAATTCTCTGCATGGTTGTTGCTCTGGTTCCACCTATCAGTTTCACCGTCTCGAGGTAATCCACTAGCCAATCCTCGGGATCTTGTAGGCCATCAAATTTCTTGAAATTGTCGGGTAACTTAAATCCTGACGGGACTCGAGTTTTTCGAACTCGTCTCGTGAAGCATGGAAGTCCACACATATCTTCTTAAGCAACTTCTGGTGAGTGCCGATGTTCCCTTCTATCTTGTCGCGCTCTATCCACTCTGGCCTGAGTCGCTGTATCTCTAACCCCGCTCGCTCTCGGGGGATCTTGCACTGTTACGGTAGGTCGTGGGCTATTTTGTCTTGCAGCTCCTTCGGGAGGTGTAGCTGCGAATGCTGCTCCCATGGCTCCACATCCTGCCATGGCCATGTTATACAACGCTTCTCTTGGATCTCCAGGAGGTGGTTTGGACGCTAAGATGAAAGCTTGCGTTGCCATGTACCCAGCTTCCGGTGTTTTAGGAATGATATTCCCCCTCGTGTCGATGGACATAAAAGACATGTCGAGGTTTTGAACCAAATTCTCTCTCTCTCTGCTTCAGGTATGTTTTGCAGCCGAGATCTTACTCTCCTTCGAGCTTCTCTGTGACTATCTCCCGAAGTTCCTGATTGTCGGTTTAAATCTGCCCTTCGCCTGCTTGACGCGGAAGCTGCCTCCCTTCTTCTATTCAAAGCGGTTGTCTGTTTTTCTAATTCTCTGCCAACACGAGCGAGTCTATATTGATAAGCTTGCAATTCTTCTGCCATAGCAGTTGTAGTCATTGGTTCTGTACCGTCCATAGCTCTTGCAGCTCTGTCCCATGCTTCTTGTGGGAGTTGAACCCTTAGACGCGGTGTAGACCCGATATATTTAGTGCCTAAACCTCGCCTGAGATCAGCGGGATCGACATATGGGTTTCCCGCATTGTCGAAAGCCTCTGATGTCTCTGGTTCTGATCGGCTTGGCTCTCCGATTGCATAGATCTGATGATATTTATGGACTTTGTCGGGTTTGGTGACACCATCATTGAGATTGGTGAAGACCTTTCCAACAGTAAGAGATCTGTCGATGAAGTTGAAGCTGTCGATGTAGCTCGAGTCAACACTTATATCGGAGTCCGCAGATGACTCGAAAGACATGTCGCTGAAGATCTTGGCGAGTTTTTCACTTGCCCTGGTGCTGATGAAGCGTGGCGACGAAATCTCCTCGTCGCTTGACTCGATTGACGATGCGGAGCTTGAAAAATTGGGATCGACCGCTGATAATCCCGACGAGATTGGAATTTCAAGACGATATGATCCTTCCTTCTCGGCGTGGAAGTGGAACTTTCCAAATGTCATCTCCATGGGCTCCTCAAGATACGCATATGCATCCAAACGGGAGGGAGGGTGAGGAAAAAAATCAACGAGACCAGTTTCGATCTGTTTACCTCTGTCCATGGCATTGCTTGGTACCGACGAAGCCGACGATCTTGAACGTGCCATCGAGATCAGATCCTTGACACCTCTAATCCCCACAGACGGCGCCAATTGACAAGGGATTAACTTATCAATGCCTACAGATTGTAGACTAGGGTTTTTTTCGGAAGTAGAGGGCAAGTAGATCTCGAAAGTTTCAGCCGTAAAGTACTCGACAATGTAAAAACTAGGGTTGCGTAGAATAATGAATTGATCCCCTCTTTGTCTCTCGACCCCCCCTTATATAGGAGGTGGAGTCGAGGGATTCATAATACACAAGTTACAGAGTCCGGGTGGGTTTCCAACCCGTCCCGCAAGATTACAAGTGGTACTTCCTAATACAACTCTAGCTTTCCTTAATAATAACATGGGCTTCCGAATCTTCTTATTCTTCGAGTTATGGGCCTTCAGTAAACCCCGGGTACCATCTTCGGCAGGCCCATTGGGGATGCCTATGTCACCGGCCCACTGCGTGTCTCGCACGAGCAGGCCGCCTGACAAGGGGTCCCACCCGTCAGCGAGTCATAAAACCCGAAACGGTATGGATCAATCTGGGACGCATGATTAGAATAGGATCAGACAGTGCACATGCATCGTCGTCTCCGACGAGAGAGGGTACTGGCCGCGACGAGGGTACAGGGTTGGCGGCTCACCGGCGCTCCGGCGATCGTCGGCGGGGTGCTGCAGCGACGTTGTGGACGATGGCGATCCTCCTGGTACAAGTGGCGGCTCTGGGGCGGCGGCAATCTCCTTCTTCTTCCGCGGCGGCTCCGCAGGACTCCGGCGATCAATTGGCTAGCTACCGATGAAATTGGGAAGAGGGAGAGCTCGAGGAGTGGTTCTGAGATGAGAGAATGAGAGTGGCGTGGAGAATTGAGGCGAGGGAGGCCTCCTTTTATAGCGGTGTCGAGGTCTGAGGGGCGCGGGTTAGGTCGAGCATGGCGACGGCGATACAGTGGCGGGGTGAGCTGGGCGACGATGCAGCAGTGTTGGCGACGTCATGGCGAGCACGGCGCGTGTGATGGCACAGAAAATGGTGCGCTGACGCGAGCGGGAGGGCGACATGAACGCTCAGTACCGTGGCGGAAGTCTTCGACGGTGACGACGGCAACCGTCCTCTCCGGCGCAGGCGAGCGTGTCTGGGAGGTTGCTGGGATACTGTTGCGTGTGTGTGCGAAGGGAGGGGTCAAGTGGAGGTCAGCAGTGACGAGGGGCGACGATGCTCTAGCGCGCTCTAGACGTGCACACGTCGGCGTCCTGGCGCGCACTGGACGTCACGGGCATGTCGTGTGCTGGCTGCTGCTGGCTTCTCCTCGGTCGATGGCTGTGTCCAACGGGTTCAGGGGAGTGAGAGGGAGGTCCAGGACATGGTGGTGCATGGCTTAAATGAGTGGAGAGGGAAATGGCATGGAGGTGCCATGATCACCACGGCATGGCCGTGGTACATGATGATATCATGCACCAACAATGTCTCTGGTGCTTGGCAACGTCTACTGGGTGCAGGAGAGAGCTGGTGATGACATAGGGTTGAGGGTTTAGGCAAAAATCCGTTGGTTAATAGCATGTAGGGAGTTGGCAGATTAGTGCATGCCAAGTGCTCGATGAAATGGCCGCAAGAACAAATTATTTGAATTTGCCAAACTTTTTGGTGGATGTGATTCAATTAATATTTCGCACATGTTGGTGGTGGTGGTGTGCAAAATGCAGCTGGTTTGAGAAAATCCAAAATTGACATAATCTAGAATCTGATTTGATGTTGCATCTTGGCTTGCTTAAATTAAGCAATTGGAAAAGAAATAGTCAAAGTGGTCAACATCAAAAGTGTTCAACTTTATGAGGTCTTGGACGAGGTGCAAATAGTTGGGAGAGTTTGGTTTAGAAATCTCTTAATACAGGGGATCAAAGTGGGTACCCTGATGTGAATGTCAAAATTGACCATTATCACATTTTGCAAGGTTTTGAATTTTCCTTTTACTTGATTTGGGTTTCTTTGATTCAAAAGGTATTATTTTGAGTTTAGTGATGTTTCCAAACCATTGGCACAAGTTAATATGGCCTAGGTTAAATATTTGCAAAAATAGCCATAGGCTCATATGTGAGGTTATTTGCATTTTCTCTTTTTCTCCTTTGCTTCCCTTTGATCTTAAAGGATCATGGTTTAGGGTTTTAGAGGTATTGTCAAGCACTTCAAACACATATCATGGCACAACACAAGAATCAAGCATGAACACTATGCATAGCACATTATCCAATTTAAGTTTTTGTTGGTTCCAAATTTTGGTTAATAGAAACTCCTTCTCTTTATTGATTTGAAATTTTTGGGATGTTACAAACCCTTCCCCCTTACAAAAGATCTCGTCCCGAGATCTTAAAGAAAACTAGGAACTAAAGAGATCTGGGAATTCAGTCTTCATATCCTCTTCTCGCTTCCAAGTGGCTTCTTCTTCAGTATGATTACTCCACTGAATCTTCAGGAACTTGATACTTCTGGTGCGGGTGGTTCGAAATGCCTCCTCCAAGATACGAATGGGTACTTCCCGATAGGTCAAGTCCTTGTTGATATCCACCGATCGGTGATCGATGTTTTTGAACACCTCTGTCTTTTCGGGAACCTCCAAACACTTCCGAAGTAACGATATGTGAAACACATCATGCACAGCTGACATTTCCTATGGCAGTTCAAGCTGATATGATACTTCTCCTCGGCAACTTAGAACTTTTAAGGGTCCGACATATCTAGGTGCAAGCTTTCCTCTGAGTTGGAATCTCTGCATTCTTTTGAGGGGTAATACTTTGAGATACACAAAGTCTCCGATATTGAAAGTCATTTCTCGGTGTCTCTTGTCGGCATAACTCTTCTGTCTCGATTGGGCAGTTTTGAGGTATTCACGGATCTTGTGAACCTTCTCTTCAGCTTCTCGGAGAATTGCTGGTCCAAAGATTTGACTATCTCCGACTTCTGACCAGTTCAGAGGGGTTCGCCACTTCCTTCCGTACAAGGCTTCAAAGGGGGCCATTTGCAAACTGGCTTGATAACTGTTGTTGTATGAGAATTCTGCGTAAGGCAGTCAGTCTTCCCATTTACATCCATATTCTAGCACACAGGCTCTCAACATATCTTCAAGTATTTGGTTGACTCTTTCGGTCTGTCCATCAGTCTGCGGGTGATAAGCTGTACTGAAATTCAGACGGGTTCCTAGTCCTTCGTGTACCTTCTGCCAGAATCTTGAGTTGAATTGGGATCCTCTATCGGATACAATTGACTTTGGTGTTCCATGTAGGCTCACTATTCGGGAGATGTATAACTATGCTAACTTAGGGCCTTGGTATGTGGTGTTGACTGGTATGAAATGGGATACCTTGGTTAATCTATCGACCACTACCCAAATAGAATCATTTCCTCTACTTGACTTGGGCAATCCAGTGATGAAGTCCATTCCTAGAGAATCCCATTTCCATTCTGGGATTTGTAATGGCTGAAGTAATCCTGCGGGTCGCTGATGTTCTGCTTTGACTCTTTGACAGATATCTGATGACCCACAAGTATAGGGGATCGCAACAGTCTTCGCGGGAAGTAAAACCCAATTTATTGATTCGACACAAGGGGAGACAAAGAATACTTGAAAGCCTTAACAGCGGAGTTGTCAATTCAGCTGCACGTGGAAACAGACTTGCTCGCAAGAGTTTATCGATAGTAACAGTTTTATAGCAGTAGCAGTAGTAAAATAACAGCAGCAGAGTAACAAAGACAGCAGTAGTGATTTTAGTAAACAGCAGGATTAAAATATTGTAGGCACGGGGACGGATGACGGGCGTTGCATGGATGAGAGAAACTCATGTAACAATCATAGCAGGGCATTTGCAGATAATAATAAAACGGTATCCAAGTACTAATCAATCAATAGGCATGTGTTCCAATTATAGTCGTACGTGCTCGCAATGAGAAACTTGCACAACATCTTTTGTCCTACCAGCCGGTAGCAGCCGGGCCTCAAGGGAAACTACTGGATATTAAGGTACTCCTTTTAATAGAGTACCGGAGCAAAGCATTAACACTCCGTGAACACATGTGATCCTCACATCACTACCATCCCCTCCGGTTGTCCCGATTTCGTCACTTCGGGGCCATTGGTTCCGGACAACGACATGTGTATACAACTTGCAGGTAAGACCATAAACAATGAATATCATGATGAAACAATAACATGTTCAGATCTGAGATCATGGCACTCGGGCCCTAGTGACAAGCATTAAGCATAACAAGTTGCAACAATATCAAAAAAGTAACATCTACGGATACTAGGCACCATGCCCTAACAATCTTATGACTATTACATGACCAATCTCATCCAATCCCTACCATCCCCTTCAGCCTACAGCGGGGGAATTACTCACACATGGATGGGGGAAACATGGCTGGTCGATGGAGAGGCGTCGGTGGTGATGATGGCGATGATCTCCTCCAATTCCCGTCCCGGCGGAGTGCCAGAACGGAGACTTCTGGCTCCCGAGACGGAGTTTCGCGATGTGGCGGCGTTCTGGAGGGTTTCTGGCGACTTCCACTTCTTCCCGTGCGTTTTTAGGTCGAGGCCAATAAGTAGTCCGAAGGAGGGCGTCGGAGGCCGGCCGAGGGGGCCACACCATAGGGCCGCGCGGGCCCCCCCTAGGCCACGCCGCCTTATGGTGTGGGGCCCTCGGGCCTCCACTTGATTTGTCCTTCTGGCTCCGTCGCATTCCGGGAAAATAGGGCCTTCTGTCAAAATTCCGAGGTTTTTCCCGAAAGTTGGATTTCGCACAAAAACGAGACACCGGAACAGTTCTGCTGAAAACAGCGTTAGTCCGTGTTAGTTGTATCCAAAATACACAAATTAGAGGCAAAACAATAGCAAAAGTGTTCGGGAAAGTAGATACGTTTTGGACGTATCAACTCCCCTCAAGCTTAGCTTATTGCTTGTCCTCAAGCAATTCAGTTAACAACTGAGCGATAAAAGAACTTTCACGAACACATTTGTTCATATGATGTAAGTATTCTCATGCTATGGCTAACACTTAGGCAGTTCATAATAAGATACATGCAAATAAGATCATCCAATAGCTATGTCAATCATGGAAAGGTACCAACAATTAATAATAAGCCTCATGAACCATGTATATAAGCAGGATTGCAATATTCATAAAAGAGTATGATAGAGTGGTATCTCGCTAGCCCATATTTGATCAGCAAAACATAAATGCTCAGGCACCTCTGAAGTTCATAGAAAGACTAGAAATAGTGATTGTCAAAGATAAAAGCATCAAAGTTATACCACAATCAATCATATTTTGAGACAAGCATATTACACTAAGAATGACAAGTTGTGCTCTCAAGAAAGTGCTCAAAGAAAGGATGGAGACACAACATAAAAGTAAAAGATTGACCCTTCGCGAGAGGGAAACATGGATTAACATGCGCTAGAGCTTTTCATTTGTAAAGCAGGAGTAAAATTATTTTGAGAGGTGTTTGTTGTTGTCAACGAATGGTAATGGGTACACCAACTACCTCGCCAACCGGACTCTCAAGAGCGGCTCCCATGAAGGACGTTATCTCTACCAGCAAGGTAGATCATCCCTCTTCTCTTTTGTTTACACACGTATTTTAGTTTTATTATGGGTGACACTCCCCTCAACCTTTGCTTACACAAGCCATGGCTAACCGAATCCTCGGGTGCCTTCCATCAATCACATACCATGGAGGAGTGTCTATTTGCAAAATTAAGTTGCTTACTGATGAATCAGAGCAAAACATGTGAAGAGAATTATTAGTGAAAGTTGATTAATTGGGGCTGGGAACCCCATTGCCAGCTCTTTTTGCAAAATTATTGGATAAGCGGATGTGCCACTAGTCCATATGAGAGTCCGTGAAAAGTAAATGACAAGGTTGAAAGCTAAACACCACATACTTCCTCATGAGCTATGAAACATAAACACGAATTGAGAAGCATTTTGAAGGTTTTAAAGGTAGCGCATGAGAATTTACTTGGAATGGTTTGAAATGCCATACATAGGTATTTATGGTGGACACTCTGGAATAACTTGGTTTTCATGTGTTTGGAGGCACGAGCAGCGTTCCCGCTCAGTACAAGTGAAGGCTAGCAAAAGACTAGGGAGCGACAAATCAAGAGAGCGATGACTCGTCATAATCATGCTTGCGGCAAAATAAATTAACCGAGGCATAAAAGTGATACCGAACTCGAAACGATGTAAATCATTGAGGCTTAATTGACTCTTGTTCAGTCATATGCATGCGTGAGCACGTGCCAAGTTAATTCAAACGAATTATTCAGAGGAGGATACCACAATATCATACCTATCTATGAATAAAACAATGCAAGCAAATATCCATGACATGCTACTCATATTAATAAATTGGAACTAAACATGAGAGATCATGAACTACTAGACTTTCTTAAATGACATATACCTCACATGAACCAACTAAGCATGCTCACATGGATGAGTATATGTACAAAAATGAAAAAAAATAGAGTTCATACCAGCCTCTCACCACAATCAGATTGTCGTAGATCGTCATTATTGCCTTTTCACTTGTGTAGCTTGGATAATATGAAATGAAAACCACGCTCCAGCCACCGAAGTCCATTGAACTCATAAAGAACTTTACAAAACCAAAGAAGAACAGCAAATATTTTTGGTGTTTTCGAATTTGAGAACAAGAACAAAAGGAAACAAGCAAACAAAGCAAAATCTTTTTGGGTTTTCTTATAGCAAACTAGCAATAGCAAATAAAGCGAAACAAATGCAAGAAACCAAGATAAACAAATGGTGAAGAGAAACAACAGAAATATTTTTGGTCTTTTTGTGTTTTAGGAAAGAAACAAAGCAAGAACAAGAAAATGAAAACTAAAAGAAACACGAGAAAAGCGAGATGGCAGAAATCTGCCAAAACCTCACAACGAGTACAGAAATCGATTTTTACAAAATCTTACGTTGCTCAGCTCGAAAAGTGTTCAACTAATGAAAGTTAGATAACAACCTGGGGAACCTGCACAAAAATTGGCAGCTCAAAATAACGTTCTGGCTGTGCGCACGAATTTTTCTAGTAACAGTCCAGAATCTGTTTTCAGGCAGCACTTCCCCAAATATCATCTCCCTCTCATTAGAAAACCACTCAAAGAGACTAAACAAGTATGTACAAGTATCCAGCAACCATAATATGCAAAGAATGAGTGATGCCGGTATACCTCCCCCCAAGCTTAGGCTTTTGGCCTAAGTGGAGTTCAATTCCATCGAGGGTCTGGGTTCCACGCCGGTGGATCATACATGGAGTAGTCATAATAAGGTACCGATGCAGAAGAAAAGCGTGGAGGCTCCTCATGCCCAACGTGTTGATGCGAAAAGCTTGCTGCATCTGATGACGAGTCGAGGTGTTCCTCGACCTCATCCGTGTTATCTCTTGCACGATGGCTTCCTCCCTCTATGTATGCATTAACTGCACTTTCCGTGACTGACCAATCCTCCCTGGAATCAAGGTTAAACAGAGAAGGTGCGGGCAATCCTACTAATTTTTCAACTTTCTTAGTCCTTGTCCAAGATTTCTTGTAAAATGTTATTCGTAAGACAGAGTTTCTCAAATTAGACGAATCGAAACAAATTCATGCTTAATCATGGAGACTATGTCAAGTTTCTCTATGGGGAGCTGAATATCAAGACGGTGAGGTTCTACATTATGCATAGCTAATAAGCGAGAGGCGATGAGACCTCCATAAATTCCTCCCTTCTCACGGTTAGTAGCAAGTCTGTTGGCTATCAAAGCTCCCAAGTTATAAGTCCTATTACCTTGTAATGCAGCAGCTAGAAAGGCGAGATCCTGGATAGATACTTTACTTCCATTCTTTCTTGCTAGAACGCACTTGGTAATGAAATAAGCAAAGTAACGAATAGCTGGGAAATGAATGCTACTGATTTTACCACCATCCTCTGAGAAACTTATTCCATGACAAATCATCTTGAAGAGGTCCAAGAACTCTTGCGGCGATCCCTTTATCTTCTCGCATGATCCCCATTGCGGCACTCTGATTGCTGCACAAAAATCATTGAATGGCAAGTTGACAGTTTTATTATAAATTTTGTACTGAACCATGGGGTTAGATCGTGACCAATTGAATTTAAAATCTTGCACTACTGACATAGTCAGTTTTGCATATTGGCATGGTTCACCATCAACAAAATCACCCAATCCTGCACGAGAGATTAGTCTTTGAACATCTTGTAAAATCCCCGCACTTCTCATAAAATCCACGCATGGGTAGTAAGCGGGGTATACTCCTTCTTCTCGGTGAACTCTCATGACCTGTTGCACCTCTAATTCTTGTTGGTTTAGTTGGTGCCTACTCTCTTCCATTTTCTGAAATTTTTCAACAAACAATATAAAACTTGATTTGGTGACATATAATTGAGGGAAACTACCATAGGAACTTGCTAGAGTACTAATCATGCATCAAAACTAATTTCTACCACTTAGAACAAGCATGCAAGCTCACTAAACATGTTACCTACAGCAGCAAAATATGCAAGATATACTCCACCAAACAAAATTCTATTTGGATAAGCGGAGGAGTCACATACCGGAGAGCAAATGTGTCAAATTTCAGACAGAAATCTAGGCTGAGCAAAGAGATCGAGAAATCTGGAGTTCTTGAGCAAAAACGCAAGTGAGAGAAAGCTGGTTCGAGTTTTTTCGGGAGAGAGAAGATGCTGGGAGAAAGAGATGAAATAATGGGGCAAGGAGGGGCCCACACTACAGGGTGGCGCGCCCCCCTTGCTGGCCGCGCCGGCTGGTGGTGTGGAACCCTGTGGTGCCCCACAGGTCATCCTCTGATACTCCCAGGTGCCTCGTCGAAAAATAGGACCAACGGTGTAATTTTTGCGAATTTTTGAAAACTTTGAAAAATGCACATTTCTGGGTATTTAGTTTATTATTACTGGTCAGGAAATTTTTTGAAATCTCTAATTAACTAAGGAACTTTGCAAATTACAAATGCTACAGCAACTAGAGCAAGTGGAGGAAGAAAGAGATGTTGTTTACCTCCTCTATGCATATAAAAAGTATTTGTTAACAAGGTTGATCAAGTCTTGCCACCAAATAAATTGTACATAGCATATGAAGAAATAAACCTCAAATCAATCATGTTACCTTGAATTGTATTGATATGGATCCAATCATAAGAGTTTGATATTGTTCTTTGGGCTCATATATAGGACAATCGATAGTTCCAACTTTGATAGTTCTCACATTAGAAATAGTATTAACTCTGCACGCTTTTTCAATCCTCTTGGGGAAATAGACGGTGTGCTCCTTATCATCAACATTGAAAGTAACCTTTCCTTTATTGCAATCAATAACAGCCCTCGCGGTGTTAAGAAAAGGTCTCCCAAGAATAATAGACATATTGTCATCTTCAGGCATTTCCAACACAACAAAATCAGTTAATATCAAGCAGTTATTAGTAACTTGAACAGGAACATCCTCACATATACCAACAGGAATAGCAGTAGATTTATCAGCCAGTTGCAAAGATATATCAGTAGGTATCAACTTATCTAAGTAAAGTCTCTTATAAAGAGAAAAAAGGCATAACACTAACATCGGCTCCCAAATCACATAGAGCAGTTTTAACATAATTATTCTTAATAGAACAAGGAATAGTCGGTATACCTGGGTCGCCAAGCTTCTTTGGAACCTTACCGTTAAAAGAGTAATTAGCAAGCATAGTGGAAATCTCCTCATTGGGAATTTTCCTTTTGTTAGTGACAATATCTTTCATATACTTTGAATAAGGAGGCAATTTAATAGCATCAATCAAAGGGATTTGCAAGAATAAAGGTTTCATCCAATCACAAAATTTATTATAGTGTTCTTCTTCCTTTGATTTTAGTTTCTTAGCAGGAAAAGGCATTTGCTTTTGAACCCAAGGTTCTCTTTCATTACCATGTTTCTCAGCAATAAAATCTTCTTTAGTGTACTTTTTATTTTTAGCATGCTTTTCAGGTTCTTCTTCAACCTCTTCTTTATCGGGAGTATCATTCTTATCATTATCTTTATCATGTTCATTACCACTTTCAGTTTCAGCATCGAAATAGAAATACTATTAGGATCATTAACAGGTTCAGAGGATTCTACAACATTCTTATGTTTCTTTTTCTTTTTCTTAGATGGAGCACTAGTTTTAGTTCGTTGAGAATCTTGTTCAACTCTTTTGGGATGCCCTTCAGGATATAGAGGATCCTGGGTAGAAACACCACCTCTAGTTGTTACTTCATAAGCATGTTTTTCTTTAGCATTATTTCCCAACAAGTCATTTTGCACTTTAGTGAGTTGATCAATTTGAGTTTGAACCATATGAAAATATTTAACAAGCATCTTAACATCATTGGAGGTTCTCTCCACAATATCATGCAATTCACTAATAGCTTGAGAATTTTCCATTAGATGATTCTCTACTCTCATATTAAAATTTTCTTGCTTAACAATATAATTATCAAACTCATCTAAGCATTGCGCAGGAGGTTTTGAATACGGAATATCTTCCCTAGTAAAGCGCTGAAGGGAATTTACCTCAATCATGGATGAAGGGGGAATTATCTCACATATATCTTCTATGGGAGGAAGATTCTTCACATCTTTAGATTTAATACCTTTCTCCTTGAGAGACTTCTTGGCTTCCCTCATATCTTCATCATTCAATTTAATTAAACCCCTCTTCTTCAATATTGGCGTTGGAGTTGGTTCAGGCGTAGTCCAATCATCATGATTCCGGCCTATTTTAGCCAATAATTCTTCGGCGTTGTCCGGAGTTCTTTTCCTGAAAACACAACCAAGCACAACTATCCAGGTATGCCCTAGACTCAATGGTTAGTCCACTATAAAATATATCAAGTAAATCATGCTTTTCCAAATCATGGTCGAAGCCGAGCTCTAATAAGAGAGCAAAATCTCGCCCAAGCCTCGGTGCAATTTCTCTCCATCTTCCCGGTCAAAATTATAAATTCTCTCGCAAAGCAATATGTTGAGCACTAGCGGGAAAGTATTTCCGGAAGAAAACATCAAGCAATTCTTTTGGACTTTTAATAGAATTAGGTGGCAAACTATTATACCAAGTTTTAGCGTCATCCTTTAATGAGAATGGAAAGATTTTAGTAACAAAGTAAGTACGCTTCTTAACATCATCAGAAAACAAGCTACTCAGAGTAGATAGCTCAATCATGTGTTCAACAAGCACTTTCTTTTTCAGTACCACAAAAGGGTGTTTTCTCAACAATAGCTATATGAGATAGATCAAGAGAAAAATCATAATCTTTATCCTTAATGTTTATAGGAGATGTGGCAAATTTAGGATCGGGAGACAGCTTTATATCTAACGAAGCATGTTCTCGCAAGAAATTTTTTAATTTTTCTTGCATCAGTAGTAGCATTGCATTTTTCAATAAAATCATCATCAAGTTCCACATAATCTTCATCAAGATCATCACTAGAGTATTCAACAGACTCAGGTGAATTAACGAGTGTAACAGCATTTTCATTAGGAGTTTCGAGTATTTTCAATTTGTTTAGACCTAGCAATTGTAGCATCTAGAAAAGATCCTAACGAACCATCATTATCAAGCACGATAGAAGCATCATCACAATTATAAGAGGAATTTTCAGATTCAGCAGAAGTACCGAGCATTTGAAGCTTGTGGTGGTGAAACAAGTTTACTTATCACGGATGGTGAATCAAGAGCAGCAGAGGTACTCGGAGTTGTACCTTTTCTTGTAGTGGATGGTAATATGGCGACCTTAGTATCGCGAGGTTTACCCATGATGGAGAATTTGCAGCGAACAATATCAATCCAAGTGAACTTCCAAATAAAGCTATGCTCCCAAGCAACGGCGCCGTGAAAATAGTCTTGATGACCCACAAGTATAGGGGATCGCAACGGTCTTCGCGGGAAGTAAAACCCAATTTATTGATTCGACACAAGGGGAGACAAAGAATACTTGAAAGCCTTAACAGTTGAGTTGTCAATTCAGCTGCACCTGGAAACAGACTTGCTCGCAAGAGTTTATCAGTAGTAACAGTTTTATAGCAGTAGCAGTAGTAAAATAACAGCAGCAGAGTAACAAAGACAGCAGTAGTGTGATACGTCTCCGACGTATCGATAATTTCTTATGTTCTATGCCATATTATTGATGATACCTACATGTTTTATGCACACTTTATGTCATATTCGTGCATTTTCTGGAACTAACCTATTAACAAGATGCCGAAGTGCCGGTTCTCGTTTTCTCGCTGTTTTTGGTTTCAGAAATCCTAGTAACGAAATATTCTCGGAATTGGACGAAACGATGACCCGGGGGCCTATTTTGCCACGAACCTTCCGGAAGACCGAAGAGCATACGAAGTGGGGCCACGAGGTGGCCGGACCACATGGCGGCGCAGCCAAGGGGGGTCCGCGCCGCCCGTGGTGTGGGCCCCTCGTCGGCCCCCCGACTCGCCCTTCCGCCTACTTAAAGCCTCCGTCGCGAAACCCCTGAGGCGAAAAACCACGATACGGAAAACCTTACTGAGACGCCGCCGCCGCCGCCGATCCCATCTCGGGGGATTCTGGAGATCTCCTCCGGCACCCTGCCGGAGAGGGGATTCATCTCCCGGAGGACTCTTGTAGCACCCTACCTTTTAATAAAGGCAAGATACCTGTGTATAGTGCTATTCCCGGGATCACTGATAGCACACACATTACAAAGTATAGTAATCATTGCAATAGTATCAAATTACTACATCGTTGATCCAGAGGGTACAGTAAAACCTTACAAATTGCATAGTCACATGGACTAGCTCAGAATAAACACAGCGGAAAGTAAATCAGCATTGAGCCTTCATCATCTTCATGTGCCACAGGCAGTCATGTTGGAATGTAGACTCGAGATCCTACCACGTACTTCTCCTCAGAAAATCCTGCATGTTTGAATATGCAGCCCCACGAATGGAGGTCAGTACAATGATGTACTCGGCAAATGACACTTATATGGTGGCAGTTTTGGGCATGACTATCTACATGATATTTGGCAAGTGGAGTTTAGGCAAATTTGCATAAAGCCAATTTTATCCTACATTTTATTTAAAACAAAACATTTTGAAATCCTTTGAATGACATTATGAAATCACACCATGGTTAAATCCTCCACGGGTTTTAGAATAATCACATGGTTACATCTCCCATGAGTTTTCAAAGGTTGATACAAAATTTTAAATACATTCATAAAACAATGATGAGATTCTTCCGTACATTCCCTGCCTAGAAGCTCAAATTGTCCATAACCGGGGACACGGCTAAGATCTTAGATTTAACTCTCGAGAGGTTGTGCACTTTCACCTTACGACCCACCCTTCCCAAGAGAAGAAATGAGACAAGATCTTTCAGAAGGAGGCTTCGACCATAACTAGCTAGACCCGTTCCCATTGGGTTGCAAGCCCCATCATCATGTCTAGCAACAAGTTTGGCCTCACAACTTACTTAATCCCGGCAGAGCCCATAATACCATAAGGCTGCACTGGAAGCTATCTAAAACATGGACGACATAGTAATCTCTTTAATCCTGGGTGGCCATCCACAAGTGAAACTCACATGCTTAGAACCATTACAGATAATAAACCCCCGCACGATCCCCTGGTGAAAACCGGAGGTGCGATCTAGAGCAACCACTATTCAACTGCGCACTCTCAGGCACCCACCTGCCACTGGTTACTCCAGGGTCGGAGCCCTGAGCAGCCGCCCACCACTCAAACAATCCACCCAGGTGATTCATTAAAGTTGTTAATTTTCACTTTTCAAACCATCACAATCGAAACAATGAAATAACATTTGGCATTTGATGTTGCAGAGCAAAAATAAAGTATCCTATCAACAGGTTCGGGAGTAGCTACACACTACTAGGGTTTGCTAAGCATAGCATAATATTTTACTTTGAAAACAAAATCCTACCATGCATGCTAGTTTCAAAACACTAATGCATAATTAAAATAAGTAGGATTTGAGTGTCACTTGCCTTTTCGGTAATCGAAGCGCGTTCACTTCTCTTAATCAAAATACGTGCCTCTCCGTACAACTATAACATAGAATATAGCACAACATAAACACACCATTCAACAACAACAACAAAAATAAACAAACATTCGATATGAAGAATCATAGACATGCATGCATGCTATGCACCAATTACTTTCACCAGATAAGTAGTGTGTAAGTGTTGTATTAGGTGTTCTCTGATATGTGCAATGTTAATAAAGTATTCTGGACATTTAAATTGATTTAGAAAACATTAATTGAGTATCTACTTAACATACATAACCTTATTAATTAGCTACAGCAAGATTTATATTTAGTTAAAATATAAACTTGAGTTCCCTGGATAGGTTACAGTAGTACAAGATTAGAACAATTGGAATTATTCAAAAATGATTTATAGAATTTAAATTATCGTCAAATTACTGATTTGTATAGATTTTACTAAAGTAAGTTTGTGCACGTATCAAAGTTGTACAACTCCTATACTAAGTTGAAGCACATGATCTGAGGATTTCAGAAAGTACAAATTTGTTAAATTTGGACCAGTAGATTATTTGATATAATTTTTATAGTGAAAAGGATTAATTAAATCATTTGAACTATGATTCGAAAACTAATACATAACATATACAGTATTCTTGCATATTTGGATTCTACATGTTATAAGAGCATCTCCAGCCGCGTCCCCCAAACCGTCCCCCAAAGCGCGCCGGATTGAGCGTTTGGGGGACGTGTTTTGTTCGTGCCGCGTTTGGGGGACGTCGCTCCCCAGCCGCGTCCCCCAAACGCCGCCCCCAAACATTTAAAATAATTTTTTTGGCTAGAAAGAAACTATTTAATAATATTCAAATCGGTTGAACATAAACAAATTATATATAAAACTTCGAAAAAATATAATTAAATACATATAAACTATCTACTTCTTCTTCTTCGCCGATGGCCCCGCCTCGTCGTCGTCATCGCGGTGGCGCTTCTCGCTCGTCACCTCTTCCGAAGAGGCGGTGTCGGCGCTCGACGCGTCGTCGTCGCCGGTGCTCGTAGGCTGCGCCTTGGCCTTGGCCTTGGCCTTGGCGGCCTTGGCCTTGGAAGCCTTCGCCTTGGCCGCCTTCGCCTTCGCACGGGCCACCGCCGCCGCCGGGGCCTCGCTCTCTTCTTCCTCCTCCTCCCAGCCCAGCCATTCCTCCTCGCTCGTCAACCGGCGGCGGGGAATCGTCGCCGGCTGCTCGGCGTCCCGGCTTTGTCCCACCAATGGCGCCAGCCGACAGGCTTTCCCTAGGCCGGAGGTGTCGGACGGGAGCCGGGAGATGTAGCTCATCGTCGGCCGGAGGTGTCGGATGGAAGCTTGGATGAATGACGGCGTACGTACGGGTCTTATTGAGCGCGGATGAACGGCGGCGCAGAGTCGAAGAGAGCAGCGGTTGCTCTTCCGAGGAGTCGGCGCTCCATTCCGGCGGGGTTGGCGCGTCATCGACGCGCTTGCCAATGCGACGGTTCCGCTTCCCGTCAACCGCACCGTCGCTACGTATGTGGCGGTTGAGCGTCCGAGCCGCTGACGGGTCGGCCCCGCGCCTCCTCGCCTCTCATTTTGTTGTGTCCGGCGTGCCCGGTGCGTCCCCTGTGGGACGGGGACGGGCTCGGGACGCCGGACACCGTATCGGGGCGCGCCGGACAAAAAAGGGCTTTGGGGGACGCGGCTGGAAAGCTTTTTTTGTCCGGCACGCCCCAAATCCATTTGGGGGACGGTTTGCGGGACGCGACTGGAGATGCTCTAAGCTTTCCAACGATATAAAGTTTGTAAATTTTGGACCTCTGGATGATTTTATATTAAATTTCTAAGTTGGACACATAATCGTATATTTAAAATTTACATTTAAAATTAGTTTGACCGAGTTTGACTGAGACGCTGATCGTATCTTGTATAGTTGATCGGCTGATCTGATAGCTGATCATTGATCTGTATTGCTTGATCGTATCACTGACCGTGCATAGCTGACCGTACCGCTGACTGCAGTTTGACTTTGACCTGACTGAGTTGAGTATGCTTGATGTCATGATGATGTCATAAAGTTGACAGAAAAATTTGCTCAGATGGAAAAACTTTCTACATCAAAGTTGTATAGAATTAATAGATCTATCTAACGCACAAACTACTTTTCACAACGGATCAATGTGTTTGACAAGATCTGGGTTATACCTTATAAGATCTGAATCTTGTAATACGATTTTCTCCTTGCTCGTTGAACGAAACAAGGTGAAACTTGCGGAAATTGAAAGATCTTGACGAGAGGAACAACTTCCGTGTTGAGGTCATGACGATTCGAGATCGTTTTGAAACTCGATTTGGCTCCGGTTGACTCGAAATAGATCTGTAGATGAGCGATAAATCCGTACGTTAAATCGAAAAACTTTCAACATGAAAGTTGTAGAGGATGATCAGATCTACATACTCACCAAAGGAATTTGGATTTCGTGGAACGAGCACGAACAAATTGGAGATTCCCTTTGTCAGACCTGACGCCTTGCGAAGCGAAATTATCCGTGTATGGTGGATGAAAAGAGATGAGATTGGTCGGGATTGAAAGATCTCGACGAGATCTACAACTTTCGTGTAGAACCCGAAGCGATTTGAGGTGGTTTTGAGAGTCAAATCAACGAGTTATGATTTCGTTGATATAGGATTTCGAGAGGAGGAAAGGGAAAACAAAACTGCGGTCTGGTGGAGAGTTTATATAGACCATGGGTCGGTGCAAAAGGTGGCCCTCGAAGTTAGGAACGCGTAGAAACAAACGGATCTGAAATCGGAGTTGTGTAGCTCAAAAAGATGCGTTTAAGTGGAGATAAGTTTTATAAACACGGGATTAGAGTCGTTCTCTGCCACGTTCGATCCATGATGGAGGCTGGCTCGGTCGGTCGGCCGGCTGGGCTTGGCCGCCTGCTGGGCCGGTCGGTCCGGCTGGCCGGCCCGTTTTGTTTTTTTTTCTTTTTTTTCTTTTGTTTGCTATTACTTGTTTCTTTTATAAAATGAGTTTTATAACTCTGATTTGAGTGAAACGAAATTCTATAAGTTGGTAAAATTATTTTGATCAGCATAGGACAACAAAAGGACTTAATTTTACAATTTATTATTTTATAGTATTTTATAACTACTATGCCATTATGGCTATGTGTGATTAGTTTCAATATATGCTCACCGTACAAGTTTCTAAAAAATTGTAAAAATCAAAATAGTGTTTTAGGATAACAAGGAACCTGTTTAAAAACCATTTATGAAAATAAATTAATAATTATTTGCACTTGGCCTATATGGCACCTTTGGCAATATTTTGCAAATAGAGTTTTCTAACGTTTTGTTTTCTCAAATAAAAATGCATTAAGGATTTTGAAAACCTTGAAAACAAAGATATGTTTGATTTTGAATACTTTGAAACCAAAAGTTTTTGAAAACACTATTTTGAAATTAATTAGTAAATAACTTTAAAAAGTTTTAATTCTTTGTGAATTTTCAATCAAGTTCAATCAATCAAGCATTAAATTTATTTTTATTTTATATTCCAAAATTTAGAAAAATTCGGGATGTGACAGACTACCACCCTTAAAAGAAATCTCGTCCTCGAGATTTGAGAAAGGCTAGAAGGAAAAGGTTTTGGGTTCAGGTCTTCTAATAGGTCATACTCACTATTGCTTCTTTTCGAACATCTCCGAGGAGATTTTGGAAGTCAACCTTGGGCTTTGAAAACGTTACACTAAATCATATGCGGTCATGCCATCAATTGTATCCAATCTTATGACGGTACTCATCTCTTGGGCATTATCCTAAGTATACTCATGGGGAACTCCTTGTGATACCTTCTCCAAGTACCATCTCATGCGGTATCTGGTGTAAATCCATAAATCTAAGGGTACGGCTTCTACCACCCTTAAAAGTGACTTTTGTTAGGTAGTCTTAGGTCCTGGGTTTAGGATAAGCTAAACTTGGATATGGCTTGGCTCATCCGAGGATTTGGCTTGACCCAAGGTATCTTTTGGAAATATCTAAGGCTTATGGCTTCTGAGTTAATGTTCACTAGGCGAATATTTATTCACATATAGTGAACAACATTTCTCTCCAAGGAGTGTCGAATAGGTTTCTTTCATAGTAGGGCATTCTAATCCAAATGGATGGTTGTTGAACTACTTTTAACATCGATGGGTCACTCTTCGGGTCAAACGAAAGACCAACATGAGATTACTTCAAGGCATCCTTCATATTCTTACTTGTTGGTGTCATCGGCGGTCTTCCGCTATTCTTCATCTAGTGGTTGGGTCTTCAAACTAAATGTAGTCCTACGCTTGGCAGCACTTGCCTACTATAAGGGTATAATATTTATTCACCCTAGGGTTTAGGCTTATTCACCGACATCTCTTTGACAGGTATGTCTCTCTAGATTCGCAAAGTCAATATTACGAAAGCGAATAATAAGAGTAGTAGGAATGGTGATCAATCCATCCTGCACCCAAATTATTACTCCGTATTTGATTTATTGAATCTCGTATTCTAACACTTGGTCAACCTCACAATTTTTACAAAAACTTTCATGGAATAATTGAATCAATGTTTCAATCCCCATTTTTGAATTGTTTTGAAAACACCTCTATCGATCCCTAGCTAGAGTTTTGCGTGTCTCCCACTCTATGCTTCTTTATTTTGATAGGCAACATCTAAGTTGGTTTCTCTACTGTTGTCTTCATGGCGAGTTGCCAAGAAAACGTTCTCTGGGTTGGGTATAGATGAGAATAGATAGAAAGGTCTAAAGAAGATTTCCTACCCAAACACATCGATTCAAGGCAAATCATTTTACAAACAACACCTAACAAGCATCAAGCAACATGTTTCGAACACAAACAAACTAGTATGGTCATACCTCAATTTGGTATGATCAATACTTTTTTTTTACTTTATCGTTGGTTCGCTAAAAGAGAACAATGGTGGTCTACTATATTTCTTTATTGGATGCATCAAGTTTCTATTCTACTCCTTCGGTGTATCTTCGTGTGTTGTGCATTCTGCATCGAAGTCTTTCTTCAAGTTCTTCATTGGTCTTCCATGAAACACTTCTACCAAATTCGAAGAATGTCACATGAAGCAGCAATCCTTCACTCCAAGCACAAGGTCATCATCGGTCCTTGTTGGTTTTCATGAAGTGGGTCATCTAAGGTGAGAGGAAAACAATTTTGAAGATGGAATAGATGAGAATACCAGAAGTTCACAAAGCAAACATCATTTTGATTAAAATAGGATTAGACAAATTTTTCATCCTAGGGTCTTCCTATTTCTAATCCAAACCTAGGGTCTCGATCCTACAGGCAACACTATGCTCTGATACCATTCTGTAGCACCCTACCTTTTAATAAAGGCAAGATACCTGTGTATAGTGCTCTCCCGGGATCACTGATAGCACACACATTACAAAGTATAGTAATCATTGCAATAGTATCAAATTACTACATCGTTGATCCAGAGGGTACAGTAAAACCTTACAAATTGCATAGTCACATGGACTAGCTCAGAATAAACACAACGGAAAGTAAATCAGCATTGAGCCTTCATCATCTTCATGTGCCACGAGCAGATCATGTTGGAATGTAGACTCGAGATCCTACCACGTACTTCTCCTCGGAAAATCCCGCACGTTTGAATATGCAGCCCCACGAATGGAGGTCGAGCACAATGATGTACTGGCAAATGACACTTATATGGTGGCAGTTTTGGGCATGACTATCTACATGATATTTGGCAAGTGGAGTTTAGGCAAATTTGCATAAAGCCAATTTTATCCTACATTTTATTTAAAACAAAACATTTTGAAATCCTTTGAATGACATTATGAAATCACACCATGGTTAAATCCTCCACGGGTTTTAGAATAATCACATGGTTACATCTCCCATGAGTTTTCAAAGGTTGATACAAAATTTTAAATACATTCATAAAATAATGATGAGATTCTTCCGTACATTCCCTGCCTAGAAGCTCAAATTGTCCATAACCGGGGACACGGCTAAGATCTTAGATTTAACTCTCGAGAGGTTGTGCACTTTCACCTTACGACCCACCCTTCCCAAGAGAAGAAATGAGACAAGATCTTTCAGAAGGAGGCTTCGACCATAACTAGCTAGACCCGTTCCCGTTGGGTTGCAAGCCCCATCATCATGTATAGCAACAAGTTTGGCCTCACAACTTACTTAATCCCGGCAGAGCCCATAATACCATAAGGCTGCACTGGAAGCTATCTAAAACATGGACGACATAGTAATCTCTTTAATCCTGGGTGGCCATCCACAAGTGAAACTCACAGAGCTTAGAACCATTACAGATAATAAACCCCCGCACGATCCCCTGGTGAAAACCAGAGGTGCGATCTAGAGCAACCACTATTCAACCGCGCACTCTCGGGCACCCACCGCCACTCGGTTACTCCAGTGGTCGGAGCCCCGAGCAGACCGCCCACCACTCAAACAATCCACCCAGGTGATTCATTAAAGTTGTTAATTTTCACTTTTCAAACCATCACAATCGAAACAATGAAATAACATTTGGCATTTGATGTTGCAGAGCAAAAATAAAGTATCCTATCAACAGGTTCAGGAGTAGCTACACACTACTAGGGTTTGCTAAGCATAGCATAATATTTTACTTTGAAAACAAAATCCTACCATGCATGCTAGTTTCAAAACACTAATGCATAATTAAAATAAGTAGGATTTGAGTGTCACTTGCCTTTTCGGTAATCGAAGCGCGTTCACTTCTCTTAATCAAAATACGTGCCTCTCCGTACAACTATAACATAGAATATAGCACAACATAAACACACCATTCAACAACAACAACAAAAATAAACAAACATTCGATATGAACAATCATAGACATGCATGCATGCTATGCACCAATTACTTTCACCAGATAAGTAGTGTGTAAGTGTTGTATTAGGTGTTCTCTGATATGTGCAATGTTAATAAAGTATTCTGGACATTTAAATTGATTTAGAAAACATTAATTGAGTATCTACTTAACATACACAACCTTATTAATTAGCTACCGCAAGATTTATATTTAGTTAAAATATAAACTTGAGTTCCCTGGATAGGTTACAGTAGTACAAGATTAGACCAATTGGAATTATTCAAAAATGATTTATAGAATTTAAATTATCGTCAAATTACTGATTTGTACAGATTTTACTAAAGCAAGTTTGTGCACGTATCAAAGTTGTACAACTCCTATACTAAGTTGAAGCACATGATCTGAGGATTTCAGAAAGTACAAATTTGTTAAATTTGGACCAGTAGATTATTTGATATAATTTTTATAGTGAAAAGGATTAATTAAATCATTTGAACTATGATTCGAAAACTAATACATAACATATACAGTATTCTTGCATATTTGGATTCTACATGTTATAAGCTTTCCAACGATATAAAGTTTGTAAATTTTGGACCTCTGGATGATTTTATAATGAATTTCTAAGTTGGACACATAATCTGATATTTAAAATTTACATTTAAAATTAGTTTGACCGAGTTTGACTGAGACGCTGATCGTATCGTATAGTTGATCTGCCGACCGTACAGCTTGATCGCTGACTGTATCTGCTGATCTGTACCGCTGACCGTACAGACTGACCGTACCGCTGACTGCAGTTTGACTTTGACCTCGACCGAGTTGACTATGCTCGATGTCATGATGATGTCATAAAGTTGACGTAAAAAATTGCTCGGATGGAAAAACTTTCTACATCAAAGTTGTATAGAATTAATAGATCTATCTAACGCACAAATTACTTTTCACAACGGATCAATGTGTTTGACAAGATCTGGGTTATACCTTATAAGATCTGAATCTTGTAACACGATTTCTCCTTGCTCGGTGAACGAAACAAGGTGAAACTTGCGGAAATTGAAAGATCTTGACGAGAGGAACAACTTCCGTGTTGAGGTCATGACGATTCGAGATCGTTTTGAAACTCGATTTGGCTCCGGTTGACTCGAAATAGATCTGTAGATGAGCGATAAATCCGTACGTTAAATCGAAAAACTTTCAACATGAAAGTTGTAGAGGATGATCGGATCTACATACTCACCAAAGGAATTTGGATTTCGTGGAACGAGCACGAACAAATTGGAGATTCCCTTTGTCGGACCCGACGCCTTGCGAAGCGAAATTATCCGTGTATGGTGGATGAAAAGAGATGAGATTGGTCGGGATTGAATGATCTCGACGAGATCTACAACTTTCGTGTAGAACCCGAAGCGATTTGAGGTGGTTTTGAGAATCAAATCAACGAGTTATGATTTCGTTGATATAGGATTTCGAGAGGAGGAAAGGGAAAACAAAACTGCGGTCTGGTGGAGAGTTTATATAGACCATGGGTCGGTGGAAAAGGTGGCCCTCGAAGTTAGGAACGCGTAGAAACAAACGGATCTGAAATCGAAGTTGTGTAGCTCAAGAAAGATGCGTTTAAGTGGAGATAAATTTTATAAACACGGGATTAGAGTCGTTCTCTGCCACGTTGGATCCATGATGGAGGCTGGCTCGGTCGGTCGGCCGGCTGGGCTTGGCCGCCTGCTGGGCCGGTCGGTCCGGCTGGCCGGCCCGTTTTGTTTTTTTTTTCTTTTTTTTCTTTTTTTTGCTATTACTTGTTTTTTTTATAAAATGAGTTTTATAACTTCGATTTGAGTGAAACGAAATTCTATAAGTTGGTAAAATTATTTTGATCAGCATAGGACAACAAAAGGACTTAATTTTACAATTTATTATTTTATAGTATTTTATTACTACTATGCCATTATGGCTATGTGTGATTAGTTTCAATATATGCTCACCGTACAAGTTTCTAAAAATTGTAAAAATCAAAATAGTGTTTTAGGATAACAAGGAACCTGTTTAAAAACCATTTATGAAAATAAATTAATAATTATTTGCACTTGGCCTATATGGCACCTTTGGCAATATTTTGCAAATAGAGTTTTCTAACGTTTTGTTTTCTCAAATAAAAATGCATTAAGGATTTTGAAAACCTTGAAAACAAAGATATGTTTGATTTTGAATACTTTGAAACCAAAAGTTTTTGAAAACACTATTTTGAAATTAATTAGTAAATAACTTTAAAAAGTTTTAATTCTTTGTGAATTTTCAATCAAGTTCAATCAATCAAGCATTAAATTTATTTTTATTTTACATTCCAAAATTTAGAAAAATTCGGGATGTGACAACTCTACACCGTCATGGTCGCCTCCGGAGTGATGAGTGAGTAGTTCACCCCTGGACTATGGGTCCATAGCAGTAGCTAGATGGTTGTCTTCTCCTCATTGTGCTTCATTGTTGGATCTTGTGAGCTGCCTAACATGATCAAGATCATCTATCCGTAATACTCTATGTTGTGTTTGTCGGGATCCGATGGATAGAGAATACCATGTTATGTTAATTATCAAGTTATTACATATGTGTTGTTTATGATCTTGCATGCTCTCCGTTACTAGTAGAGGCTCTGGCCAAGTTTTTGCTTTTAACTCCAAGAGGGAGTATTTATGCTCGATAGTGGGTTCATGCCCGCATTGACACCGGGACAAGTGACAGTAAAGTTCTAAGGTTGTGTCTGTGTCGTTGCCACTAGGGATAAAACATTGGCGCTATGTCCGAGGATGTAGTTGTTGATTACATTACGCACCATACTTAATGCAATTGTCTCGTTGCTTTGCAACTTAATACCGGAAGGGGTTCGGACGATAACTCCGAAGGTGGACTTTTTAGGCATAGATGCGCTTGGATGGCGGTCTATGTACTTTGTCGTAATGCCCAATTAAATCTCACTATACTTATCATGCCATGTATGTGCATTGTTATGCTCTCTCTATTTGTCAATTGCCCGACTGTAATTTGTTCACCCAACATGCTTTTATCTTATGGGAGAGACACCTCTAGTGAACTGTGGACCCCGGTCCATTCTTTTAATACCGAAATACAAATCTGCTGCAATACTTGTTTTACTCGTTTTCTCTCGCAAACAATCATCTTCCACACAATACGGTTAATCCTTTGTTACAGCAAGCCGGTGAGATTGACAACCTCACTGTTTCGTTGGGGCAAAGTACTTTGGTTGTGTTGTGCAGGTTCCACGTTGGCGCCGGAATCTCCGGTGTTGCGCCGCACTACATCCCGCCGCCATCAACCTTCAACGTGCTTCTTGACTCCTACCGGTTCGATTAAACCTTGGTTTCTTATCGAGGGAAACTTGCCGCTGTGCGCATCACACCTTCCTCTTGGGGTTCCCAACGGACGTGTCAACTACACGCATCAAGCAAATTTCTGGCGCCGTTGTCGGGGAGATCAAGACACGCTGCAAGGGGAGTCTCCACTTCTCAACCTCTTTACTTTGTTTTTGTCTTGCTTTATTTTATTTACTACTTTGTTTGCTGCACTTTATATCAAAACACAAAAAAATTAGTTGCTAGTTTTACTTTATTCACTGTCTTGCACTCTATATCAAAAACACAAAAAATTTAGTTTACTTGCATTTACTTTATCTAGTTTGTTTTATTTACTATTGCTAAAATGGCCAACCCTGAAAATACTAAGTTGTGTGACTTCACTAGCACAAATAATAATGATTTCCTATGCACACCTATTGCTCCACCTGCTACTACGAGCAGAATTCTTTGAAATTAAACCTCGCTTTACTTAATCTTGTCATGAGAGAGCAATTTTCTCGGTGTTAGTTCCGATGATGCTGCTGCCCATCTCAATAATTTTGTTGAACTATGTGAAATGCAAAAATATAAAGATGTAGATGGTGACATTATAAAATTAAAATTGTTCCCTTTCTCATTAAGAGGAAGAGCTAAAGATTGGTTGCTATCTCTGCCTAAGAATAGTATTGATTCATGGACTAAATGCAAGGATGCTTTTATTGGTAGATATTATCCCCCTGCTAAAATTATATCTTTGAGGAGTAGCATAATGAATTTTAAACAATTGGATAATGAACATGTTGCTCAAGCTTGGGAAAGAATGAAATCTCTGGTTAAAAATTGCCCAACCCATGGATCGACTACTTGGATGATCATCCAAACCTTCTATGCAGGACTAAATTTTTCTTCACGGAATTTATTGGATTCAGCTGCTGGAGGTACCTTTATGTCCATCACTCTTGGTGAAGCAACAAAGCTCCTTGATAATATGATGATTAATTACTCTGAATGGCACACGGAAAGAGCTCCACAAGGTAAGAAGGTAAATTCTGTTGAAGAATCCTCTTCCTTGAATGATAAGGTTGATGCTATTATGTCTATGCTTGCAAATGATAGGACTAATGTTGATCCTAATAATGTTCCATTAGCTTCATTGGTTGCTCAAGAAGAACATGTTGATGTAAACTTCATTAAAAATAATAATTTCAACAACAATGCTTATCTGAACAATTCTAGTAATAACTATAGGCCATATCCTTATAATAATGGTAACGGTTATGCTAATTCTTATGGGAATTCTTACAACAATAATAGGAATACACCCCCTGGACTTGAGGCCATGCTTAAAGAATTTATTAGTACACAAACTGTTTTTAACAAATCTGTTGAGGAAAAGCTCAATAAAATTGATATTCTTGTTTCTAGAGTTGATAGTCTTGCCTCTCGATGTTGATCTTTTGAAATCGAAAGTTATGCCTAATAGGGATACTGAAAATAAAATTGTTACTACAGCAAATTCCATCCAAGTTAGAATTAATGAGAATATAAGATTAATGGCTGAACTGCGTGCTAGGTGGGATAGAGAAGAAAATGAAAAACTAGCTAAAAAGGAAAATGTAGCTAAAGTTTGGACTATTACCACCACTAGCAATGCTAATGATTCATATGTTGCTGCACCTCTTACTATCAATGGTAAAATAATTGGTGTTGGCAATGCTTCTACTCCTAGTGCAAAGCGCGCAAAATTACCTGAAACTGCTAAAACTCGACAACCGCTTATGATAAAACTCGCTGAAATTTTTTCCAACCTTGGGGATGATAATCCCATTGCTTTAGATTGTAATGATTTAGATTTTGATGATTGCCACATCTCTGAAGTTATAAAGTTCTTGCAAAAACTTGCTAAGAGTCCCAATGCTAGCGCTATAAACTTGGCTTTCACAAAACATATTACAAATGCTCTCATAAAAGCTAGAGAAGAGAAACTAAAACTTGAAACTTCTATTCCTAGAAAGCTAGAGGATGGTTGGGAGCCCATCATTAAAATGAGAGTCAAAGATTTTGATTGTAATGCTTTATGTGATCTTGGTGCAAGTATTTCGTTATGCCTAAAAAAGTCTATGATATGCTTGACTTGCCACCATTGAAAAATTGTTATTTGGATGTTAATCTCGCTGATAATGCTAAAAAGAAACCTTTGGGGAAGGTTGATAATGTTCATATTATGGTTAACAATAACCTTGTCCCCGTTGATTTTGTTGTCTTGGATATTGAATGCAATGCATCTTGCCCCATTATATTGGGAAGACCTTTTCTTCGAACCGTTGGTGCTACTATTGATATGAAGGAAGGTAATATTAAATATCAATTTTCTCTCAAGAAAGGTATGGAACACTTCCCTAGAAAGAGAATGAAGTTACCTTATGATTCTATTATTAGAACAAATTATGATGTCAATGCTTCATCTCTCGATGTCACTTGAGATACACTTTCTGCGCCTAGCTGAAAGGCGTTAAAGAAAAGCGCTTATGGGAGACAACCCATGTTTTTACTCCAGTATTTTTGTTTTATATTTGTGTCTTGGAAGTTGTTTACTACTGTAGCAACCTCTCCTTATCTTAGTTTTATGTTTTGTTGTGCCAAGTAAAGTCTTTGATAGTAAAGTAAGTACTAGATTTGGATTACTTGCGCAGTTCCAGATTTCTTTGCTGTCACGAATCTGGGTCTACCTCCCTGTAGGTAGCTCAGAAAATTAAGCCAATTTACGTGCATGATCCTCAGATATGTACGCAACTTTCATTCAATTTGAGCATTTTCATTTGAGCAAGTCTGGTGGCCTAATAAAATCCATCTTTACGGACTGTTCTGTTTTGACAGATTCTGTCTTTTATTTCGCATTGCCTCTTTTGCTATGTTGGATGAATTTCTTTGATCCATTATGTCCAGTATCTTTATGCAATGTCCAGAAGTGTTAAGAATGATTGTGTCACCTCTGAACATGTGAATTTTTATTATGCACTAACCCTCTAATGAGTTGTTTCGAGTTTGGTGTGGAGGAAGTTTTCAAGGATCAAGAGAGGAGTATGATGCAATATGATCAAGGAGAGTGAAAGCTCTAAGCTTGGGGATGCCCTGGTGGTTCACCCCTGCATATTCTAAGAAGACTCAAGCGTCTAAGCTTGGGGATGCCCAAGGCATCCCCTTCTTCATCGACAACATTATCAGAGTTCCTCCCCTGAAACTATATTTTTATTCCGTCACATCTTATGTACTTTGCTTGGAGCGTCGGTTTGTTTTTGTTTTTTGTTTTGTTTGAATAAAATGGATCCTAGAATTCACTTTATGGGAGAGAGACACGCTCCGCTGTAGCATATGGACAAATATGTCCTTAGGCTCTACTCATAGTATTCATGGCGAAGTTTCTTCTTCGTTAAATTGTTATATGGTTGGAATTGGAAAATACTACATGTAGTAACTCTAAAATTTCTTGGATAATTTGATACTTGGCAATTGTTGTGCTCATGTTTAAGCTCTTGCATCATATACTTTACACCCATTAATGAAGAAACACTTAGAGCTTGCTAATTTGGTTTGCATATTTAGTTTCTCTAGAGTCTAGATAACATCTAGTATTGAGTTTTGAACAACAAGGAAGACGGTATGGAGTCTTATAATGTTTACAATATGTCTTTTATGTGAGTTTTGCTGTATCGGTCATCCTTGTGTTTGTTTCAAATAACCTTGCTAGCCTAAACCTTGTATCGAGAGGGAATACTTCTCATGCATCCAAAATACTTGAGCCAACCACTATGCCATTTGTGTCCACCATACCTACCTACTACATGGTATTTATCCGCCATTCCAAAGTAAATTGCTTGAGTGCTACCTTTAAAATTCCATCATTCACCTTTGCAATATATAGCTCATGGGACAAATAGCTTAAAAACTATTGTGGTATTGAATATGTACTTATGCACTTTATCTCTTATTAAGTTGCTTGTTGTGCGATAACCATGCTTCGGGGACGCCATCAACTATTCTTTGTTGAATATCATGTGAGTTGCTATGCATGTCCGTCTTGTCCGAAGTAAGAGAGATCTACCACCTTTATGGTTGGAGCATGCATATTGTTAGAGAAGAACTTTGGGCCGCTAACTAAAGCCATGATTCATGGTGGAAGTTTCAGTCTTGGACATATATCCTCAATCTCATATGAGAATAATAATTGTTGCCACATGCTTATGCATTAAAGAGAAGTCCATTATCTGTTGTCCATGTTGTCCCGGTATGGATGTCTAAGTTGAGAATAATCAAAAGCGAGAACTCCAAAATGCGAGCTTTCTCCTTAGACCTTTGTACAGGCGGCATGGAGGTACCCCATTGTGACACTTGGTTAAAACATGTGCATTGCAAAGATCCGGTAGTCCAAGCTAATTAGGACAAGGTGCGGGCACTATTAGTATACTATGCATGAGGCTTGCAACTTGTAAGATATAATGTACATAACTCATATGCTTTATTACTACCGTTGACAAAATTGTTTCATGTTTTCAAAATAAAAGCTCTAGCACAAATATAGCAATCGATGCTTTCCTCTTTGAAGGACCATTCTTTTTTACTTTTATGTTGAGTCAGTTCACCTATCTCTCTCCACCTCAAGAAGCAAACACTTGTGTGAACTATGCATTGATTCCTACATATTTGCATATTGTACTTGTTATATTACTCGATATTGACAATTATCCATGAGATATACATGTTACAAGTTGAAAGCAACCGCTGAAACTTAATCTTCCTTTGTGTTGCTTCAATGCCTTTACTTTGATTTATTGCTTTTTGAGTTAACTCTTATGCAAAACTTATTAATACTTGTCTTGAAGTACTATTCATGAAAAGTCTTTGCTTTATGATTCACTTGTTTACTCATGACATTACCATTATTTTGATCGCTGCATTCATTACATATGTTTACAAATAGTATGATCAAGGTTATGATGGCATATCACTTCGAAATTATCTTTGTTATCGTTTTACTCGCTCGGGACGAGCGGAACTAAGCTTGGGGATGCTTGATACGTCTCCGACGTATCGATAATTTCTTATGTTCTATGCCATATTATTGATGATACCTACATGTTTTATGCACACTTTATGTCATATTCGTGCATTTTACGGAACTAACCTATTAACAAGATGCCGAAGTGCCAGTTCCTGTTTTCTGCTGTTTTTGGTTTCAGAAATCCTAGTAACGAAATATTCTCGGAATTGGACGAAACGAAGACCCAGGGGCCTATTTTGCCACGAACCTTCAGAAGACCGAAGAGCATACGAAGTGGGGCCACGAGGTGGCCAGACCACATGGCGGCGCGGCCAAGGGGGCCCGCGCCGCCCTGTGGTGTGGGCCCCTCGTCGGCCCCCGACTCGCCCTTCCGCCTACTTAAAGCCTCCGTCGCGAAACCCCCGAGGCGAAAAACCACGATACGGAAAACCTTACCGAGACGCCGCCGCCGCCGATCCCATCTCGGGGGATTCCGGAGATCTCCTCCGGCACCCTGCCGGAGAGGGGATTCATCTCCCGGAGGACTCTACACCGCCATGGTCGCCTCCGGAGTGATGAGTGAGTAGTTCACCCCTGGACTATGGGTCCATAGCAGTAGCTAGATGGTTGTCTTCTCCTCATTGTGCTTCATTGTTGGATCTTGTGAGCTGCCTAATATGATCAAGATCATCTATCTGTAATACTCTATGTTGTGTTTGTCGGGATCCGATGGATAGAGAATACCATGTTATGTTAATTATCAAGTTATTACATATGTGTTGTTTATGATCTTGCATGCTCTCCGTTACTAGTAGAGGCTCTGGCCAAGTTTTTGCTTTTAACTCCAAGAGGGAGTATTTATGCTCGATAGTGGGTTCATGCTCGCATTGACACCTGGGACGATGACGAGAAAGTTCTAAGGTTGTGCTGTGTCTTGTTGCCACTAGGGATAAAACATTGGCGCTATGTCCGAGGATGTAGTTGTTGATTACATTACGCACCATACTTAATGCAATTGTCTGTTGCTTTGCAACTTAATACTGGAAGGGGTTCGGACGATAACTCTGAAGGTGGACTTTTTAGGCATAGATGCGAGTTGGATGGCGGTCTATGTACTTTGTCGTAATGCCCAATTAAATCTCACTATACTTATCATGCCATGTATGTGCATTGTTATGCCCTCTCTATTTGTCAATTGCCCGACTGTAATTTGTTCACCCAACATGCTTTTATCTTATGGGAGAGACACCTCTAGTGAACTGTGGACCCCGGTCGATTCTTTAATACTGAAATACAAATCTGCTGCAATACTTGTTTCTATCGTTTTCTCTCGCAAACAATCATCTTCCACACAATACGGTTAATCCTTTGTTACAGCAAGCCGGTGAGATTCACAACCTCACTTGTTTCGTTGGGGCAAAGTACTTTGGTTGTGTTGTGCAGGTTCCACGTTGGCGCCGGAATCTGCGGTGTTGCGCCGCACTACATCCCGCCGCCATCAACCTTCAACGTGCTTCTTGACTCCTACTGGTTCGATTAAACCTTGGTTTCTTACTGAGGGAAACTTGCCGCTGTGCGCATCACACCTTCCTCTTGGGGTTCCCAACGGACGTGTCAACTACACGCATCATAGTGATTTTAGTAAACAGCAGGATTAAAATACTGTAGGCACGGGGACGGATGACGGGCGTTGCATGGATGAGAGAAACTCATGTAACAATCATAGCAGGGCATTTGCAGATAATAATAAAACGGTATCCAAGTACTAATCAATCAATAGGCATGTGTTCCAATTATAGTCGTACGTGCTCGCAATGAGAAACTTGCACAACATCTTTTGTCCTACCAGCCGGTGGCAGCCGGGCCTCAAGGGAAACTACTGGATATTAAGGTACTCCTTTCAATAGAGTACTGGAGCAAAGCATTAACACTCCGTGAACACATGTGATCCTCACATCACTACCATTCCCTCCGGTTGTCCCGATTTCTGTCACTTCGGGGCCATTGGTTCCGGACAGCGACATGTGTATACAACTTGCGGGTAAGACCATAAACAATGAATATCATGATGAAACAATAACATGTTCAGATCTGAGATCATGGCACTCGGGCCCTAGTGACAAGCATTAAGAATAACAAGTTGCAACAATATCATAAAAGTAACATCTACGGATACTAGGCACCATGCCCTAACAATCTTATGACTATTACATGACCAATCTCATCCAATCCCTACCATCCCCTTCAGCCTACGGCGGGGAATTACTCACACATGGATGGGGGAAACATGGCTGGTCGATGGAGAGGCGTCGGTGGTGATGATGGCGATGATCTCCTCCAATTCCCCGTCCCGGCGGAGTGCCAGAACGGAGACTTCTGGCTCCCGAGACGGAGTTTCGCGATGTGGCGGCGTTCTGGAGGGTTTCTGGCGACTTCCACTTCTTCCCGTGCGTTTTTAGGTCGAGGCCAATAAGTAGTCCGAAGGAGGGCGTCGGAGGCCGGCCGAGGGGGCCACACCATAGGGCCGCGCGGGCCCCCTAGGCCGCGCCGCCTTATGGTGTGGGGCCCTCGGGCCTCCACTTGATTTGTCCTTCCGGCTCCGTCGATATTCTGGGAAAATATTGCCTTCTGTCAAAATTCCGAGGTTTTTCCTGAAAGTTGGATTTCTGCACAAAAACGAGACACCAGAACAGTTCTGCTGAAAACAGCGTTAGTCCGTGTTAGTTGTATCCAAAATACACAAATTAGAGGCAAAACAATAGCAAAAGTGTTCGCGAAAGTAGATACGTTTTGGACGTATCAATATCACACTTGGCTATGTAACTTCCAATTTCTCTCTTCATTCCATGCCACCAAAATTGTTCCTTCAAGTCTTGGTACATCTTGGTTCCTCCGGGGTGAATGGAATACAGGGTATCATGGGCTTCCTTCAAAATGACTTGTTTCAACTCCGAATCTGCCGGCACACATAGGCGTCCGTTGTACCAAAGAACTCCTTCTTCATCTTCGGTAAATCCAGGTGCCTTTCCTGCAGCTATTTGGCTCTTGATTCCATCAATGCTGGCATTTCCTTTCTGTGCTTCCTTTATCTGACTAATCAAGGTGGGCTGGAGCTCAATGCTCGCTAGGAATCCTTCACTAACTAGCTCTAGTCTAAACTGCTCAAATTCTTGATGCAAACTAGGCTGTTCTTCTGCGATCATGGAGTTCAACTGACTTGGCTGTCTACTCAGGGCATCCGCTACCACATTGGCCTTGCCGGGGTGGTAGTGAATTTCCATGTCATAATCCTTGATTAACTCAATCCATCTTCTCTGCCTCATATTCAGCTCCTTCTGGGTGAAAATATACTTCAAGCTCTTGTGATCCGAATAGATCTTGCATTGATTACCCATGAGGTAATGACGCCATATTTTCAAGGCTAACACTACTGCTGCTAATTCTAAATCATGGGTTGGGTAGTTTTGCTCATGTTGCTTCAGTTGCCTAGACAAATATGATATCACTTTGCCTTCTTGCATCAACACACATCCAAATGGCTTGGTGATATCGGGCATGATCAGTATTGGGGCTGTGGTTAATCTACTCTTGAGTTTCTGGAAACTCTCTTCACATTTATCAGTCCATTCAAACTTCTTGTCCTTCTTCAACAGTTGGGTCATTGGTCTTGCTATGCTAGAGAATCCTTCAACAAACCTGCGGTAATATCCCGGTAATCCAAGAAATGCACGGACTTCAGTCTGAGTGGTTGGGGCTTTCCATTCCTCAACGGTCTTGATCTTCGCGGGATCTACGGCAATTCCTCCTGCAGACAAGATGTGTCCCGAGAATCCTACTTCCTTTAACCAAAACTCACATTTGCTGAACTTGGCATACAACTGATGCTTCCTAAGGGTATCCAGGATAACTTCCAAATGTTGCTCATGTTCTTCTTCTGATTTGGAGTAGATTAGGATGTCGTCGATGAAGACAACGACGAACTTATCCAAAAAGTTCATAAAGATCTTATTCATGAGATTCATGAAATAAGCTGGGGCATTGGTTAATCCAAATGACATGACATTGTACTCATACAATCCATATCTGGTGGTAAAGTCAGTCTTGGGGATATCCGTTGCACGAATCTTCAGTTGATGGTAACCAGTCCTAAGATCAATCTTAGAGAACACTTTGGCACCGGTCAGCTGGTCAAACAGTTCTTCTATCTTTGGCAAGGGGTATTTGTTCTTGATGGTGACATCATTCAACTTACGGTAATCCGTACATAAACGAGTGGCACCGTCCTTATCCACAAACAAAGCCGGGGATCTCCAAGGCGACGCACTTGGTCGAATCAAACCTTTGTACAAGCATGTCATCCAGCTTGCTTCTTCGGCTCCACTAACTTGGCTGGGTTCATACTATAGGGTCTCTGAGCTATGGGTCATGTTCCAGGTATTAACTCAATGATAAATTCGATATCCCGATCTGGGGGCATACCGGGTAGATCATCAGGAAACACATCGGGGTATCTACAGACACGTGTTCTACTAACACTCCGGTGCTACTAGTCATGGTCATGGCCTTCTTGGCACAATCAATCAATCCATGATGTTTCGACATCCAATCCATACCCAGTACTACTTCCAAACCTTTTGTTCCCAGAACAATCAAATTTGCATAAAAATCTATTTCATGTATTCTGATAGGCACATCTTTGCAATTTTTTCTAGCTTTTGTAGTTGAACCAGGTATTTGAACTATCATAACATGTTTCAAACTGATTGGTTGAATCTTACTACTGCATGCAAAATCTTCAGTAACAAACGAATGTGATGCTCCAGAATCAAACAACACTCTTGCAGGTACTGAGTTAACAGAAAACATACCCAACACGACATCGGGTGCTTCCTGGGCTTCTTCAGCATTCATGTGGAAGAGGCGGCCGCTGCGGTTGTTCGGGTTGCCTGGGGTAAACTTCCTTCCGGTTGAGACACGGCGTTGCTGCTGAGCAGGTGCAGAGGTATTGGGGGCAGTCTTGGCAAGCTTCTTGGGGCACTCATTGGAGTAGTGACCCACAATTCCACATTCATAACAAGTCACAGTTGACTTGTCCTTTGGGATGACGGGGACAACGTTGCTCCCAGTCCTTGGAGCAGTGTTGGTGTTGTTGTGGTTGCCGGGGGCTCTCGCATCGGGGCATGGTTGAAGTGATTGTTGTTGTTGTGGGTGTTGTGGCCTCCTGGCCTTGGGTGTCCTCCATTCCGATTGGGGAAACTCGGACGTGACAGCGGCACATGGGGCTTGTTGTTTCTTGGGGCAAATCCTCCACTTGAGCTGGGGCGATACCTTGGGGTATTGCTGGGCCCACTTTGGTTCATCATGCGGCGCTTGCGGTTCTCATTGGCTTGGTGCAGCTTCCCTTCCATTTGGATGGCAGAGTCCACAAGGGCTTCCATATCCGCGAATGGGATGTTCACAAGTACGGTCTGCATCTCATCGTGCAGTCCATTCAGGAATCTCTCCTTCTTCTTCTCGTTGGTGTCGGTTTCATCCGGGCGTACCTTGATAGAGTGAGGAATGCGTCGCGGTATTCCACCACGGACATCCTTCCTTGTTTGAGTTCCCTGAACTCGTCCCTCATCTTCTTGATTAGGCCCGGGGACACATGGTACTTGCTGAACTTGAGTTTGAAGTCCTCCCAAGTCATCATCTGTCCCGCATTCATTGCGCGGGCACTTGTCCACCAGGCTCTAGCAGGTCCTGACAGGTAGTGGGTGGCGAACAGTACTTTCTCTGCGGCTTCTACTCCCGCAACCTCTAAGTTGTTCTCCATTGTTTGGAGCCAGTCATCATCATTTAGTGGCTCTTCAGTCTTGCTGAACATGGGAGGGTTAGTGTTCTGAAAATTCTTTAGCTTGGACCCAGGATGGTCATGGTTTCCATCGCCTTGGTTGTTCTGAGCTAGTTGTTGCAGTGCAGCAAGGTTGACTTGTCGTTCAGCTCTCTCAGCTTCTCTATCGGCCATCATCATTTGTAACATTTGCATCATTGCATCCTGGTTGGTGCTGCGGGTTGGAGGGGCCATCTGAACATTGAGATAGATCATGAGATAAGGGGGAATTTTCTATGCCTTGTTTTGGGTAAGTTTAGAAGTTTAAAACTTGAGTACTTGTCAGGTGGAAATCGAACAACACTTTCATTCATTTCAAACAACACACATTACAAGCTAACACATTAATGGTTTTAAGAACCATTTCTCCATTCTACGATACAAGGGATCCTGATACAAACTCACACCTACGCACGTGAACAAGTGAAACTACTCATCATCAACATCTATCGGGATGTAGTCATCTTCTCCGGCCTCCATGAACTGCTAGTCTTACACATCAGTGTTCTCATCTTCTTCGAAGTCATCATCATCACTCAGGTAGGCTGCTCCCCCTTGAATGTCTTCACCTTCTTCTTCTTCCAGTTCCCACAATTGAGTCTCCTGGGCTTGGACAGTCTCTTCCAAGGATGCTATCTTCGCGCAGAGACGAGCGATGGTGGAGTCCTTCTTGGCTCGCTGCTGGCGGAGTGTCTTGCGATCCTTGGCAAGCATCTTGATGGTCTCGGTCTGCTGAGACAGGTGGAGATGAGTCTGGTTGGCGTAGACGCGGGAGTTGTCCAGCTCCTTGCGGGTCTCGTGCAGCATAAAGTCCAGGTGCTCCATGATGACCCACAAGTATAGGGGGTGTATCGTAGTATCTTCGATAAGTAAGAATGTCGATCCTAACGAGGAGCAGAAGGTGTTGACAAGCAGTTTCGATGAAGGATTCACTGTAAATGCTCACAGACAAGTATTCGGGGGTTTTGATGTAACGGTTGAATAAAGTACGAGTATGTAAAGTGCGAGAGTGACAATTGCAGCGAGTGGCCCAATCCTTTTTAGCACAAAGGACAAGCCGGTTTGTTTACTTATAATGACCAAACGTTCTCGAGGACACATGGGATTTTAGTCTAGTGCTTTCGCTACATACGGCTAAATAATCTTCATTGTTATGATAAGTGTTGTGTGGGTGAACCTATGCTAATGTACCGCCCTTCCTAGGACTAAATACATACTTGTGATTATACCCCTTGCAAGCATCCGCAACTACAAGAAAGTAATTAAGAATAAATCTAACCACAGCCTTAAACTACGAGATCCTGCGATCCCTCCCGCATCGATATACCAACGGGGGTTTAGGTTTACGTCACTCCGGCAACCCCGCAATTAGCAAACGAATACAAGATGCATTCCCCTAGGCCCATAAATGGTGAAGTGTCATGTAGTCGACGTTCACATGACACCACTAGAAGAATAACACCACAACTTAAATATCACACCATTGAGTATTACTCAACCATAGTTCACTACTAACATTTAGACTTCACCCATGTCCTCAAGAACTAAACGAACTACTCACGAGACATCATATGGAACATGATCAGAGGTGATATGATGATGAATAACAATCTGAACATGAACTTGGTTCAATGGTTTCACTCAATAGCATCAACAACAAGTATGAATAGATACCGGGAGAGTTTCCCCTATCAAACAATCAAGATCAAACCCAAATTGCTACGGCGGTGACGAGGTGCTGCGGAGGAGATGGCGGTGATGATGGTGGAGATGATGATGATGGTGATGGAGATGATGTCCAGCTCGATGACGGTGACGATGGCGTCGATTTCCCCTCCCGGAGGGAATTTCCCGGCGGATTCTCGCCCGCCGGAGAGCTTTTTCTCTCTGGTGTTCTCCGCCCCGCAGAGGCGGCTGTAACTCTTCGCGAGGTACCCCTTCTGGCTTAGGTTTTCGGGACGAAGGATTTCGCGAAGAAAAGGAGGCGAAAGGGGTCGTGGGCCCCCCAGACCATAGGCCGGCGCGGCCAGGGCCTGGGCCGCGCCGCCCTAGGGTGTGGGCCCACCCTGGCTCCTCCTGGTCCCTCCTTCTGGCTTCCTTCGTCATCTTGAAAAATAGGATTTTTGGTATAATTTTCTTCCACAGGTGATCTTCCGAAATATTGCTTTCTGACGGTGCTTTTTCCAGCGAGAATCCCGGCTCCGGTGCTTGATCCTCCAATAATGATGAAACATGCAAAATAGATGAAATAACATAAGTATTGTGTCCCAATATGAAATATATCAATGAATAACAGCAAATTATGATATAAAATAGTGATGCAAATTGGACGTATCACTCCACGTGATACTTCAGCTCGGGGTGTGGCTGCAGGTCCATGGGTCCTCCAATGGAGTCATGCCTCGCAAAGTGAACAAAGCGAGTCCCCTGGATCTGAGTCATATTTTGCCCACACAGACGGGAAAGTGCTTCCTGTAGGGCTCTAGCTAGTCCATCTAGCCAGTTGTTCTCCCTGATGGAAAAATGGATCCTCTCTGACATAGGAGGCTCCATCTTGCCTCTCAGATCTGTAACGATGATCCACTGCAACTCTCCTCTAGGCTGATCATTGACTTGAGTCCCAAACAACTCCGGGTGCGGGCGCTCGAGATGCTCAGACAAAGCATCCAAGTCCCTCTCAAAAATCAGGCTCCCGCCATTGCCCAGCTGGTAAAACTTGGTGTTGTTGACTTGCTCCATCTGTAAGTGAATTGGATGAGTAAGTTAGAGAAGGGCAGGTGTGTCAAAATTTTATGTAGAATTACAAGGAAAAGTAGAGCATGAATTTCCCATTTTGAAAAGATCTCAAGGGTAAGAGTGTGAATAAGTTTTTCATAAGTATTCACTTCACTTGTTTTTGGAAACTAAGTTTTTCAGACGTCCATTCTAATTAGGGTCTCCTAAGGTCAAACAATGGCTTTGATACCAACTTGTCAACACCCGGATTTTTAAGTCCAGATGTCTATTGTGCCATACATCGCAATCCCAGGAAGGTTGTTTTTGCGAGACATAATAAGTTCATATCACAGCACATCATTCATTACAACACCATAATAGTCTTACATCAAAAGGATCACATGATCCAGTCTCATTACAACAATTGATCTAAGGATCAATTACATCACACATAGCGGAAGTACGTAGTAGAGTCCATCTATTCCACAGGCAACGCTTGACGTCAGGAGATGATCCTAGTTGTCATAGACGTCCTCCTGTCCATCATCCTGATATTGCTGCTCCTCTTCATAGTCTGGCCATTTGAATAGCCAGGGACACAGCCATGAGTACTTTAAAGTACTCGCAAACTAATACTAGTGTAAGTACTAACAATTTTACTAAGAGAGTTCTAAGCTCTAGGTTCATTTCCATAAAGATTTTAGTTCACAAGCATTTAGTAAACAAAGACTCTTCATTTGCCTAACTTAACTCAAGTGGGAACATTAGTGTCATTCCCACAATTCTGTTGTGATCAAGTCAAATTCACCTTTCAGATTCATCATTCACTTTTAGAAATTATCTGACAACGGAACCGTATGGCCATCCAACTGTCCATAACCTTGGACACGGCTATTCGAATAGGTTTACACTCTGCAGAGGTTGCACACTTGTGCCACAACATTTGATTACATCCGTCAGGGATAGCCCTGAATATTCATAACTCAGTATGCGGATCATCAACCATTAACCTTTCACTTACATATCCTAGTATAGGCACCTCCCCCATGAGCTTTGCCTCCCAGTGATAGCAATCTGCTAGCCTGGGAACTGCATAGGGCTTGGGTAGGACATTCAACTCTTTTCATGTCATTTTACTTTCAACGGAGGCAGCCTCGGCATAACCTCTATGACGCTTGTTCAGAGGGAACCCATACTAAGACACATAAACTTCCAGCTAAAGCCTTACCCATAATCAGGTATTGTGGGGGTACTCTAAAATTGGAATGGTATCGCATCCGATCCCAATCATCAGTTTTTATCAAAATCTCCATGTCATTCAAGTCACATTCACCATCAAAATCTTTCAATAGAATGACTCATCATTCCAAGGTTTTCAAAGTTAAAAGATTCACATGTTCCCATCTAGAGTAGTCAATTTTAGTTTTAGCACTAGCAACTAATCATGAGGGGTGCTAACTAACTGGTAGCTCTTTAGGCTAACTTTTATGTTCTTGTACTACTCCATATCTAGACTCAAGTTAACTATAAAAGTAAACCTTGATAGTCAAAGTAAAATCTTTGTAAGATAAAAACTGGGACTTAGTAAGTAAAACACAAAGTAGTATGATATTGGTGCCTTGCTCAAGTAGAGCTTGCATTAGGGTAGCTTGCAAGAGTATAGCTTGCCTTGATTGGTACAGTGATCAAAGTTTTCTTCTTCTTCCTCGTAGAAGACCTCCTCCTCTTGGTAGTCCTCGGTACTAGCGTCTATAAACGGATACGAGGTATACAATCACCAAACAATGCTTAAGTACTAGACTTAACACACAAATGGCTCACTCAAGCTATCCTACCATCACAACAATGTTACATGGTGGTTAGCTTTCTTTCTTTATAAGAGAACAATTTCCTCTCATTGAAATATGGATTAGGGTTTCTATTTTTCTTTTGAGAAATAAATTCCTATCATTGAATCTTAGTAAGATTTAATCTCCTGAATTAATAAGTGTGAGATCATGTTGACCAAGGTCAACACTTCACATTTACCATTTGGGAAAATGATTTAAATGAGACTCATCATCTCATGCAATTTAACTACTACTTGAGGAACAATTTAATATCACTAAGTAATGCAATAAGAGGTTCTATAAATAAGATCTTTTCCTCATATTGTATTACTTGGGACAAAGATTTAAATGAGAGATCAACTCTCATACTATTTCATTAATTAAATGGGATAATTTAAATGGACTAGAAATGGCCACATAGCCACTATTTTGCTCTAGCCCATGATCATGTGAACAACTATGCTATGTTTTTGCATATTCAATTAGAGTATGTGAAATGTGAATTATGAGAGTTGGAATCAACTCAAAATCATTTATGGTTGATTTTAATAATTGTTTGAAAATTGAAAAGTTGTTGATTTGTTATTTTTGCTACATGAGCTCTACAAGGAATCTAGATTTGAAACCAGTGTAGTTGGTTAGAGTTTTTCCTAAGCTTTCCAACAATACCAAATTCATAAATTTTGGTTCATTAGATTTTGTTTTATTCAAATTTGAAAATGGCACCAGTACTGAATTAAAACTAAATGGATTAATTCGAATTTGAACTGTTGGGCCTGCGCGGGAAACGAAGCTGGGCCAAGGGGAGAAAAAGAAACGGGCCGGCCCACTGCGTGTCTCGCACGAGCAGGCCGCCTGACAAGGGGTCCCACCCGTCAGCGAGTCATAACACCCGAAACGGTATGGATCAATCTGGGACGCAGGATTAGAATAGGATCGGACGGTGCACATGCATCGTCGTCTCCGACGAGAGAGGGTACTGGCCGCGGCGAGGGTTGAGGGTTGGCGGCTCACCGGCGCTCCGGCGATCGTCGGCGGGGTGCTGCAGCGACGTTGTGGACGACGGCGATCCTCCTGGTACAAGTGGCGGCTCCTGGGGCGGCGGCAATCTCCTTCTTCTTCCGCGGCGGCTCCGCAGCACTCCAGCGATCAATTGGCTAGCTACCGATGAAATTGGGAAGAGGGAGAGCTCGAGGAGTGGTTCTGAGATGAGAGAATGAGAGTGGTGTGGAGAATTGAGGCGAGGGAGGCCTCCTTTTATAGCGGTGTCGAGGTCTGAGGCGCGCAGGTTAGGTCGAGCATGGCGACGGCGATACAGTGGCGGGGTGAGCTGGGCGACGATGCAGCAGTGTTGGCGACGTCATGGCGAGCACGGCGCGCGTGATGGCACATAAAATGGTGCGCTGACGCGAGCGGGAGGGTGACGTGAACGCTCAGTACCGTGGCGGAAGTCTTCGACAGTGACGACGGCGACCGTCCTCTCCGGCGCAGGCGAGCGTGTCTGGGAGGTTGCTGTGATACTGTTGCGTGCGTGTGCGAAGGGAGGGGTCAAGTGGAGGTCAGCAGTGACGAGGGTGACGACGCTATGGCGCGCTCTGGACGTGCACACGTCGGCGTCCTGGCGCGCACTGGACGTCACGGGCACGTCGTGTGCTGGCTGATGCTGGCTTCTCCTCGGTCGATGGCTGTGTCCAACGGGTTCAGGGGAGTGAGAGGGAGGTCCAGGACATGGTGGTGCATGGCAGAAATGAGTGGAACTATGCATATCATGGCACAACACAAGAATCAAGCATGAACACTATGCATAGCACATTATCCAATTTAAGTTTTTGTTGGTTCCAAATTTTGGTTAATAGAAACTCCTTCTCTTTATTGATTTGAAATTTTTGGGATGTTACAGGTTTAGGTTAGAAGCAATTTAGGTTTCACTCATAAAAATAAAGGAACTAGAATTCCTATTGGATTTAGGGTTTTAGTGTTCACATGAAATTATGAAACCATAATGTTATTTAAAATGGAACTAGGGCTTCATAATTAATATTTAGTTTTTAGGTTAATAACTTCATTATCAAGTGGAAGTTATTAATAACTTTGAAATAAAAATAATATTGGTTTGACATTTTATTATTTTTAATGAATTAATAATTAAGATAATTATTAATTAGGTTTAAATCCTTCTAATAAGGATTTAACAAAATAACAAATAAAGAAAATTAGTTTTAATGTTTTATTTATATAACTTATTGGTTTTTATTTATTTTAGGAAGTTTTCCTAATTATTGAATTTTAATTGAATTAAGAATAAAAGACAAGGCTTAATTAATAATGATTAAACGATTAAATTTTTATTAATAATAAAAGTTTCATATTATATTTTTATTGGATAGAGTTTATTTTTAGGAGCATTTTAATATCTCATTTGTATTTTTCTGAGTTTTAACGAATTTCCTAAATATTTGTAAAGTTTCAGTAATTTATAGAATTTGAAATAAAATAGAAAATACTAGACACACCCGGTTAATCTACCCACCCAGTCACTGACTGATGGGGCTGCTGCCAGATCAGCTGCCACAACGGCTTGACCAAGTCAACACCACGGTGGGGTCTCTGGCCACGTCGTCTCGCCGGTCAAACACCGCCGGTCGGGTCAGCGAACGACGGCGACGATGATTTAGGCCACGAGAGGATGGCCAAATGGTTCCGTTAGACGCGTCTTGACGCGCTGAGGACAATGGTGGTCTCGCTGCCAAGAAATGGTCACCGGAGGAACTCCATCGAACCTTACTGCGGGGGCGCTCGCCGGCCAATTTGCTAGATGGAGCTACGAGCTATTAAACGACGTAATTTAAGGACCTAAAGATGTGTGAGATCGACCTGAAGCCGATGAACTGCTCGATGAAGCTCGGGATGGTCGAAGATGACGGTAAGGTCGAGTTTTCCGGCGAACCCGAGCGGAAGGGAACGCCGAAATTCACCTTACTGAGAACGCCGCCTCTCGATTCCTTGATGCTGGTTGATCTACACGACATGGCGGATCCCCCCGTACACACCACGGACTCCGGGGTGGCCTCTATCGACGGTGGCGTCTTGAACTCCGGCGAGGTGCTGCGGATGATTGTGGGCGAATGAGAGGGAACGAGAGATCAAGAAGGGTCGGAGGTGGTCTAGGGTTTCCTGGAAGTGATCCTTGTGCTTTTACAGCTCGAGAGGTAGTCAGCAACGTCGACACGACGACGGTGACTGGACGGGATGCACAACGATGTCGGTGCTGCTTCTGGGCACGAATCTTGGTGGGTTCGGATAAGCACGGACGTGAGAGGGTTAGGATGAGGCTCTGGGATGATTGGCGACATCCGGCCATCCTTATTGACGGTGTGGCCGGCGCCGACTAGCATCGCCGTGGTGGCAAGCGGACGGAAGTGGAAGAAGAAGCTTTTCTTCTCCTATTTTTTTCATGAAGGGTTACGGTGGCTGGACTGACTTGTGGTGGTGTTGGGCTCAGGTTGGGCTGCACTTGGTGGGCTGCGGCGCTGGGCTGCACCCTGGGCTACGTCGGCTGGTAAGCCAGGTAAGGTTTTCTCCTCTTTTCTATTTTTTCCATTTTTTGTTTTATATTTTCTGCTTTCAATTTCATTTGTTGAATTCAAATTCAATTCTGCTTTGCAGGAGTTCCAACCTATTTTAATTAGGACTTAATAGAAATGGTAATTACATGGTCTTGTTGTTCTAAATAAATATTTAACATATTAAGTTTTATTGCAATTTTAATTAAGCATGATTTAATGTACTCATTTTAATTTCTTTTTCTTGTGGAATCAAAACTGTTTGAATTATTAGAGTTGAGAATTCCTACTCCAAGTATTTTAGAGATTGTTATTAGGTCTTGGTTTCTTATTTGAGAATTTGTTAACTTACATATGATTTTATGTGATCACCCTTTTATTAAGGTCTTGTAATGATTATCATTACCCTATTTCAAGGTGAGCTCTAGTAATATATTTTAATAACACCTTGAAATATCTAGAGTAGGTATTACTCCCATCATGGTTTGGTTTTTAGTTTATGAGTATAGGTGGTTGATATAAGTGGTTAATCAACACACATGGGTTTTGATTATAGAACTAGCACTAGGTGTTTTCTTATATTTAATAATTGAAGCATAAGATATAACTAGTGAGCAATTCTAGATTCTAATTATATTTACCTAATGGCACATGGTTTGGAACTCAAATGTGAACTAGGTTTATAGTTGTGATCACCCAAGTGATGCACCAACTAGGATTGAGGTATGGTTTAGGGTTTTACTTGTGATCTCCCTATAATTTCATGTGGTGAATGATATCTACTTATCATATAGGTTTGGGCTTATGGTTTATTCTCCTATTTCTCCATAGCATGTTCATGGCATTATCATGAGCAACTTATTATCAATGGTTTCTACTCCTAATTCTTTAGAGTATATGATCATTACCCAATTTGTAATGATCAAAGGTTTGCTTCCTAAAGTATCTCTCATGAACTAGGTTTCTCACTTTCCAAGATCAAGTATTGTCTTGCTCAACTAGTTATAGAACTTCTTTTATAGTTTCTTGAATGGACATAGTTATGGTTGTCTCAATAGATTATATCCCAGGAGAATGCCTGAGGTATTACTTAGATTTCTTTCCAAGGTATGATGATATAATCATATTTATAAATGGATAGCTATCTCCCTAAAATTCAAGTGTTGCCCCAACTACTTGAGTGTAACACCATAGCTTGATCTCTCTCATATAGGAATAGTTATTCTAGGATTTATGGTGTATTCCTAATATTTCTTTAGGTATCTAGGCTAAGACTCCACTTGGCTATCTTGGTTGGATTAGTCTCCTCCTTACTTTATCAATTCATGGGTATGATCTTCTTCCATTTGATATTAGGTTATCTCACCACTCCAAAGTGAGATGGTTTGTATCCTATTACTTTAGTTCAAGAATTGTCCTTGGTTCTTAAATAGGTAAAGCTAGGATTGGTATGAATGGTCTCTCTTATTTGGGAAGGACTTTAATACTAACCTAGAGTTAGGCTCCATAGAGATGATGTGATCATCAATATCTCTAATTATCATAGATGGTTCTTTCTATAGGAATGTCTTGAATATTATCCTAGGTTTCTTCTTAAAGATGATGATTTGAATACATGGATGTGTATCCAAGGTTTTAGCTAATGGTTTGACATTGCTTCTCTAATAAATAATATAGAAGTCTCACTTCTCTAGGTTTGATTTATGATAATTTGGGATAGAGAAGAATATATATATCTAGAGTTGATCTCCTTGTCATGTTTCCAAGAATTAAGTGGAATGAATACCATGAGGTTCATGGTAGGAACATAGATTGGTTTAAGACATGGAAAAGATAAGTCCAAAATGGTTTCTCCATTTTTACTGTTACTTGGTTTCCAATTAAATGGATGTTCATATGTTATGGCAAGGAATACCATGTTATGATCTTTAATAAGATCAAGTAGTTGATCCTTGATTAATATTTTCTTGTGTTGGTTTTAATTCCATTTGATCTAACCCCTTAGATCAAATCATATCGACCCTTAACAATGTTTTAGCAAAGTCACATTGAGGTTTATAGCACTCGACTTGATGAGCTACTTCAATTCCACCAAGGTCAAGTGAAACTTCAGTTACTCTAACTGTTTTACTTTAAAGCGCGAAAATTCCCCAGATTTTCTATGCCTGAATGCAATGCACACATCTGTTTCCTCTATTTTTGTAACCCCAAATACTGGGATATTACAGTCTCTACCCCTTAAACTAAACTTCGTCCTCGAAGTTTGAACTCTCTCACATTTCGGAGTGTGGATCTGACTTGTGCAGACTACGACTTTTCTCGAACTCCGTATTGATCTTACTAGCTATAATTGAATATATCCCTTGTCCATATTCTTCCTGAAATCTAATAGTGTCTGTCTCTGAACCATGGCTTCTTACTTTAATTCTTTGATTTCTTCCAACTCTATAAGCTTGTTTCCTTTCTTTTAAAGGATTCAATAATTGAGACTTCTTTTGGTGCTGCTAGTCTTAACTGAGGACTAATTTGATAACATGCTCCTAATTGGTAAAAATAGGTCTTTGTTTTCTCCTACTCTCAAAACTGCAATAATGGTAATTGGTAAGGTACTTACGATGGAAATGGTTGTGATGGTTTATTTCCCTAAGAATGGATGAGACTCATTTAGTCCATCTAATCATGGTTTATAGTTGATACCTATAACTATTTTGGGTTCTTCGGGTCCCATGAAAGGAATCATTCTATTAGTCTTTGATTTTGGTATAGTTAAACTCCTTCAGTCTTTGACCTTCTTGGGCTATATTTGATCTCCGGTATTTCCTTCGTCCAACTTCATTAACATTACCTTACTTGAGCCTTCATACTTGTGAGTAAATATTACTCACTTTCTCAAATTATAGTCAAATTATTATTTCCTCGAGGTATGAACCTCGGCTTACAGTCCGACATCCTTCTGAAAGTAGTGTTCAACAATCTTATGAAAATAAGATCGAACTTCCTCTTAGTTCAGACCTTCTTCTTCTATCTTACTCAAAGTATTGAGTCATTATACATCCAACTCAATCTTTACTCTACCCCTTGGAGTTTTCTTATGGTCTTCAACTCCTATTCTTCCAACCATTGGGCTTATGGTTAGAATATTGGTCTAGGTCTAGCTTATGGTTTATACTTTTCTAAAAGTCTCACGAAGAATCTTTGTGGTGTATCCACACAATCGTGGACAACCAACCTGAATCCTTCGACTGAATGATTATATGTCATAATTATTTGGCTGATAAAGTTTTATTTGTTAACCACCTCTTGGTACAAATAATCTAGTTACAGACTACTTGATACCAACTGTGGCTCGTTGTTATCTAAAAATGGACTCTATTATAGGTTTTGATCAATTGGACGAGACATCCTCTACTTTATCTCGCCGTATTGATCCTATACCAACTGTGGTCTTCTGATACCAACTTTGGTTTTCTTATATCTGCTATTGTTTCATATGTCATCTTTCTTCATTCAGGGTTTATTTTGCAAGAAAACCACTAGCTGACACTATGAATATAGTATCCTAAGTGATTTCCCATGCATTCCCTCTTCCATAATGACTATGATTCTACTTATACTTTTCCATAATCACCAGATTTCTCATCTTCATGCTTCTTATGTACTAAAGTACTCCTCTGTTGAGGTAAAGCATGAATTACTGATTGTACTTCGTTCAGAGTATTGTGGTTACTTCCCATAACTTTGCTTCCTTTTTCTGATGAACCTTCATCTTGTCTTCAGAATCTTCAGAATTCGTCACTTCCTCACACGAATACCATTACCCTCTAGATCTATAGCATCAAGTATGAACTTGATATTGCAACATGCACTTGCATATCAAAGTCAAGCTTCATGTATGGATCTAGTAAAACAATGAAAATCCAATAAAATCCAAGAAGATTCAGCTTTGTGCATATAATACACACCATCATAAGCCTGAATATAATAGTTGAGTAAGACATCTCTGAACATCAGACTGAGATGTGTAGTATATAACACCACATAAGATAGGTTTATATCGTGATACTTAGCACGTATATATGGCATTCTACTATTTTTCTTGACTTGTACCTTAATTGCAAAATTTGCAATGATATAAACTTGAACAAATTAGTCCAGAATGGTTGTGGTTGGCCTAATTTCCTTTGGAAGTATTAGCTTTTACTTCAATTTTGTTGAGGACTACTTCACATGATACCTCTAGATTCTAACATCGCTAATCTAAACACATACTAATAGAGTATATCTCCTATACTTCCAAGTGTTTCTATCAATGCCTACAGATTGTAGACTAGGGTTTTAGTCGGAAGTAGAGGGCAAGTAGATCTTGAAAGTTTCAGCCGAAAAGTACTCGACGATGTAAAAACTAGGGTTGCGTAGAATAATGAATTGATCCCCTCTTTGTCTCTCGACCCCCCCTTATATAGGAGGTGGAGTCGAGGGATTCATAATACACAAGTTACAGAGTCCGGGTGGGTTTCCAACCCGTCCCGCAAGATTACAAGTGGTACTTCCTAATACAACTCTAGCTTTCCTTAATAATAACCTGGGCTTCCGAATCTTCTTATTCTTCGAGTTATGGGCCTTCAGTAAACCCCGGGTACCATCTTCGGCAGGCCCATTGGGGATGCCTATGTCACCAGCCCACCGCGTGTCTCGCACGAGCTGGCCGCCTGACAAGGGGTCCCACCCGTCAGCGAGTCATAAAACCCGAAACGGTATGGATCAATCTGGGACGCATGATTAGAATAGGATCGGACGGTGCACATGCATCATCGTCTCCGACGAGAGAGGGTACTGGCCGCGACGAGGGTAGAGGGTTGGCGGCTCACCGGCGCTCCGGCGATCGTCGGCGGGGTGCTGCAGCGACGTTGTGGACGATGGCGATCCTCCTGGTACAAGTGGCGGCTCCTGGGGCGGCGGCAATCTCCTTCTTCTTCCGCGGCGGCTCCGCAGGACTCCGGCGATCAATTGGCTAGCTACCGATGAAATTGGGAAGAGGGAGAGCTCGAGGAGTGGTTCTGAGATGAGAGAATGAGAGTGGCGTGGAGAATTGAGGCGAGGGAGGCCTCCTTTTATAGCGGTGTCGAGGTCTGAGGTGCGCGGGTTAGGTCGAGCATGGCGACGGCGATACAGTGGCGGGGTGAGCTGGGTGACGATGCAGCAGTGTTGGCGACGTCATGGCGAGCACGGCGCGCGTGATGGCACAGAAAATGGTGCGCTGACGCGAGCGGGAGGGCGACGTGAACGCTCAGTACCGTGGCGGAAGTATTCGACGGTGATGACGGCGACCGTCCTCTCCGGCGCAGGCGAGCGTGTCTGGGAGGTTACTGGGATACTGTTGCGTGTGTGTGCGAAGGGAGGGGTCAAGTGGAGGTCAGCAGTGACGAGGGGCGACGATGCTCTGGCGCGCTCTGGACATGCACACGTCGGCGTCCTGGCGCGCACTGGACGTCACGGGCACGTCGTGTGCTAGCTGCTGCTGGCTTCTCCTCGGTCGATGGCTGTGTCCAACGGGTTCAGGGGAGTGAGAGGGAGGTCCAGGACATGGTGGTGCATGGCTGAAATGAGTGGAGAGGGAAATGGCATGGAGGTGCCATGATCACCACGGCATGGCCGTGGTACATGATGATATCATGCACCAACAATGTCTCTGGTGCTTGGCAACGTCTACTGGGTGCAGGAGAGAGCTGGTGATGACATAGGGTTGATGGTTTAGGCAAAAATCCGTTGGTTAAAAGCATGTAGGGAGTTGGCAGATTAGTGCATGCCAAGTGCTCGATGAAATGGCCGCAAGAACAAATTATTTGAATTTGCCAAACTTTTTGGTGGATGTGATTCAATTAATATTTGGCACATGTTGGTGGTGGTGGTGTGCAAAATGCAGCTGGTTTGAGAAAATCCAAAATTGACATAATCTAGAATCTGATTTGATGTTGCATCTTGGCTTGCTTAAATTAAGCAATTGGAAAAGAAATAGTCAAAGTGGTCAACATCAAAAGTGTTCAACTTTATGAGGTCATGGATGAGGTGCAAAGAGTTGGGAGAGTTTGGTTTAGAAATCTCTTAATACAGGGGCTCAAAGTGGGTACCCTGATGTGAATGTCAAAATTGACCATTATCACATTTTGCAAGGTTTTGAATTTTCCTTTTACTTGATTTGGGTTTCTTTGATTCAAAGGGTATTATTTTGAGTTTAGTGATGTTTCCAAACCATTGTCACAAGTTAATATGGCCTAGGTTAAAGATTTGCAAAAATAGCCATAGGCTCATATGTGAGGTTATTTGCATTTTCTCTTTTTCTCCTTTGCTTCCCTTTGATCTTAAAGGATCATGGTTTAGGGTTTTAGAGGTATTGTCAAGCACTTCAAACACATATCATGGCACAACACAAGAATCAAGCATGAACACTATGCATAGCACATTATCCAATTTAAGTTTTTGTTGGTTCCAAATTTTGGTTAATAGAAACTCCTTCTCTTTATTGATTTGAAATTTTTGGGATGTTACAAACCCTTCCCCCTTACAAAAGATCTCGTCCCGAGATCTTAAAGAAAACTAGGAACTAAAGAGATCTGGGAATTCAGTCTTCATATCCTCTTCTCGCTCCCAAGTGGCTTCTTCTTCAGTATGATTGCTCCACTGAATCTTCAGGAACTTGATACTTCTGGTGCGGTTGGTTCGAAATGCCTCCTTCAAGATACGAATGGGCACTTCCCGATAGGTCAAGTCCTTGTTGATATCCACCGATCGTTGATCGATGTTTTTGAACACCTCTGTCTTTTCGGGAACCTCCAAACACTTCCGAAGTAACGATATGTGAAACACATCATGCACAGCTGACATTTCCTCTGGCAGTTCAAGCTGATATGATACTTCTCCTCGGCAACTCAGAACTTTTAAGGGTCCGACATATCTAGGTGCAAGCTTTCCTCTGAGTTGGAATCTCTGCATTCCTTTGAGGGGTAATACTTTGAGATACACAAAGTCTCCGATATTGAAAGTCATTTCTCGGTGTCTCTTGTCGGCATAACTCTTCTGTCTCGATTGGCAGTTTTGAGGTATTCACGGATCTTGTGAACCTTCTCTTCAGCTTCTCGGAGAATTTCTGGTCCAAAGATTTGACTATCTCCGACTTCTGACTAGTTCAGAGGGGTTCGCCACTTCCTTCCGTGCAAGGCTTCAAAGGGGGCCATTTGCAAACTGGCTTGATAACTGTTGTTGTATGAGAATTCTGCGTAAGGCAGGCAGTCTTCCCATTTAGATCCATATTCTAGCACACAGGCTCTCAATATATCTTCAAGTATTTGGTTGACTCTTTCGGTCTGTCCATCAGTCTGCGGGTGATAAGCTGTACTGAAATTCAGACGGGTTCCTAGTCCTTCGTGTACCTTCTGCCAGAATCTTGAGGTGAATTGGGATCCTCTATCGGATACAATTGACTTTGGTCTTCCATGTAGGCTCACTATTCGGGAGATGTATAACTCTGCTAACTTAGGGCCTTGGTATGTGGTCTTGACTGGTATGAAATGGGCTACCTTGGTTAATCTATCGACCACTACCCAAATAGAATCATTTCCTCTACTTGACTTGGGCAATCCAGTGATGAAGTCCATTCCTAGAGAATCCCATTTCCATTCTGGGATTTGTAATGGCTGAAGTAATCCTGCGGGTCGCTGATGTTCTGCTTTGACTCTTTGACAGATATCACACTTGGCTATGTAACTTCCAATTTCTCTCTTCATTCCATGCCACCAAAATTGTTCCTTCAAGTCTTGGTACATATTGGTTCCTCCGGGGTGAATGGAATACAGGGTATCATGAGCTTCCTTCAAAATGACTTGTTTCAACTCCGAATCTGCTGGCACACATAGGCGTCCGTTGTACCAAAGAACTCCTTCTTCATCTTCGGTAAATCCAGGTGCCTTTCCTGCAGCTATTTGGCTCTTGATTCCATCAATGCTGGCATTTCCTTTATGTGCTTCCTTTATCTGACTAATCAAGGTGGGCTGGAGCTCAACGCTCGCTAGGAATCCTTCACTAACTAGTTCTAGTCTAAACTGCTCAAATTCTTGATGCAAACTAGGCTGTTCTTCTGCGATCATGGAGTTCAACTGACTTGGCTATCTACTCAGGGCATCCGCTACCACATTGGCCTTGCCGGGGTGGTAGTGAATTTCCATGTCATAATCCTTGATTAACTCAATCCATCTTCTCTGCCTCATATTCAGCTCCTTCTGGGTGAAAATATACTTCAAGCTCTTGTGATCCGAATAGATCTTGCATTGATTACCCATGAGGTAATGACGCCATACTTTCAAGGCTAACACTACTGCTGCTAATTCTAAATCATGGGTTGGGTAGTTTTGCTCATGTTGCTTCAGTTGCCTAGACAGATATGATATCACTTTGCCTTCTTGCATCAACACACATCCAAGACCAATTTTGGATGCGTCACAATAGACGTCAAATGGCTTGGTGATATCGGGCATGATCAGTATTGGGGATGTGGTTAATCTACTCTTGAGTTTCTGGAAACTCTCTTCACATTTATCAGTCCATTCAAACTTCTTGTCCTTCTTCAACAGTTGGGTCATTGGTCTTGCTATGCTAGAGAATCCTTCAACAAACCTGCGGTAATATCTCGGTAATCCAAGAAATGCACGGACTCCAGTCTGAGTGGTTGGGGCTTTCCATTCCTCAACGGTCTTGATCTTCGCGGGATCTACGGCAATTCCTCCTGCAGACAAGATGTGTCCCAGGAATCCTACTTCCTTTAACCAAAACTCACATTTGCTGAACTTGGCATACAACTGATGCTTCCTAAGGGTATCCAGGATAACTTCCAAATGTTGCTCATGTTCTTCTTCTGATTTGGAGTAGATTAGGATGTCGTCGATGAAGACAACGACGAACTTATCCAAAAAGTTCATAAAGATCTTATTCATGAGATTCATGAAATAAGCTGGGGCATGGGGTTAATCCAAATGACATGACATTGTACTCATACAATCCATATCTGGTGGTAAAGTCAGTCTTGGGGATATTCGTTGCACGAATCTTCAGTTGATGGTAACCAGTCCTAAGATCAATCTTAGAGAACACTTTGGCACCGGTCAGCTGGTCAAACAGGTCTTCTATCTTTGGCAAGGGGTATTTATTCTTGATGGTGACATCATTCAACTTACGGTAATCCGTACATAAACGAGTGGCACCGTCCTTATCCACAAACAAAACTGGGGATCTCCAAGGCGACGCACTTGGTCGAATCAAACCTTTGTACAGCATGTCATCCAGTTGCTTCTTCAGTTCCACTAACTTGGCTGGGTTCATACTATAGGGTCTCTGAGCTATGGGTCATGTTCCAGGTATTAACTCAATGATAAATTCGATACCCCGATCTGGGGGCATACCGGGTAGATCATCAGGAAACACATCGGGGTATCTACAGACTACCCTGATCTGATCCAAGGTTGGCTTGGCTAAACTCTGGTTGCTGGTGAACTTTCTGGGCAGCCTTTCAGACACGTGTTCTACTAACACTCCGGTGCTACTAGTCATGGTCATGGCCTTCTTGGCACAATCAATCAATCCATGATGTTTCGACATCCAATCCATACCCAGTACTACTTCCAAACCTTTTGTTCCCAGAACAATCAAATTTGCATAAAAATCTATTTCATGTATTCTGATAGGCACATCTTTGCAAATTTTTCTAGCTTTTGTAGTTGAACCAGGTATTTGAACTATCATAACATGTTTCAAACTGATTGGTTGAATCTTACTACTGCATGCAAAATCTTCAGTAACAAACGAATGTGATGCTCCAGAATCAAACAACACTCTTGCAGGTACTGAGTTAACAGAGAACATACCCAGCACGACATCGGGTGCTTCCTGGGCTTCTTCAGCATTCATGTGGAAGAGGCGGCCGCTGCGGTTGTTCCGGTTGCCTGGGGTAAACTTCCTTCCGGTTGAGACACGGCGTTGCTGCTGAGCAGGTGCAGAGGTATTGGGGACAGTCTTGGCAAGCTTCTTGGGGCACTCATTGGAGTAGTGACCCACAATTCCACATTCATAACAATTCACAGTTGACTTGTCCTTTGGGATGACGGGGACAACGTTGCTCCCAGTCCTTGGAGCAGTGTTGGTGTTGTTGTGGTTGCCGGGGGCTCTCGCATCGGGGCATGGTTGAAGTGATTGTTGTTGTTGTGGGTGTTGTTGTTGTGGCCTCCTGGCCTTGGGTGTCCTCCATTCCGATTGGGGAAACTCGGACGTGACAGCGGCACATGGGGCTTGTTGTTTCTTGGGGCAAATTCTCCACTTGAGCTGGGGCGATACCTTCGGGTATTGCTGGGCCCACTTTGGTTCATCATGCGGCGCTTGCGGTTCTCATTGGCTTGGTGCATCTTCCCTTCCATTTGGATGGCAGAGTCCACAAGGGCTTCCATATCCGCGAACGGGATGTTCACAAGTACGGTCTGCATCTCATCGTGCAGTCCATTCAGGAATCTCTCCTTCTTCTTCTCGTTGGTGTCGGTTTCATCCGGGGCGTACCTTGATAGAGTGAGGAATCTGTCGCGGTATTCCACCACGGACATCCTTCCTTGTTTGAGTTCCCTGAACTCGTCCCTCATCTTCTTGATTAGGCCCGGGGACACATGGTACTTGCTGAACTTGAGTTTGAAGTCCTCCCAAGTCATCATCTGTCCCGCATTCATTGCGCAGGCACTTGTCCACCAGGCTCTAGCAGGTCCTGACAGGTAGTGGGTGGCGAACAGTACTTTCTCTGCGGCTTCTACTCCCGCAACCTCTAAGTTGTTCTCCATTGTTTGGAGCCAGTCATCAGCATCTAGTGGCTCTTTAGTCTTGCTGAACATGGGAGGGTTAGTGTTCTGAAAATTCTTTAGCTTGGACCCAGGATGGTCATGGTTTCCATGGCCTTGGTTGTTCTGAGCTAGTTGTTGCAGTGCAGCAAGGTTGACTTGTCGTTCAGCTCTCTCAGCTTCTCTATCGGCCATCATCATTTGTAACATTTGCATCATTGCATCCTGGTTGGTGCTGCGGGTTGGAGGGGCCATCTGAACATTGAGATAGATCATGAGATAAGGGGGGATTTTCTATGCCTTGTTTTGGGTAAGTTTAGAAGTTTAAAACTTGAGTACTTGTCAGGTGGAAATCGAACAACACTTTCATTCATTTCAAACAACACACATTACAAGCTAACACATTAATGGTTTTAAGAACCATTTCTCCATTCTACGATACAAGGGATCCTGATACAAACTCACACCTACGCACGTGAACAAGTGAAACTACTCATCATCAACATCTATCGGGATGTAGTCATCTTCTCCGGCCTCCATGAACTGCTAGTCTTACACATCACTGTTCTCATCTTCTTCGAAGTCATCATCATCACTCAGGTAGGCTGCTCCCCCCTGAATGTCGTCACCTTCTTCTTCTTCCAGTTCCCACAATTGAGTCTCCTGGGCTTGGACAGTCTCTTCCAAGGATGCTATCTTCGCGCAGAGACGAGCGATGGTGGAGTCCTTCTTGGCTCGCTGCTGGCGGAGTGTCTTGCGATCCTTGGCAAGCATCTTGATGGTCTCGGTCTGCTGAGACAGGTGGAGATGAGTCTGGTTGGCGTAGACGCGGGAGTTGTCCAGCTCCTTGCGGGTCTCGTGCAGCATAAAGTCCAGGTGCTCCACGTGATACTTCAGCTCGGGGTGTGGCTGCAGGTCCATGGGTCCTCCAATGGAGTCATGCCTCGCAAAGTGAACAAAGCGAGTCCCCTGGATCTGAGTCACATTTTGCCCACACAGACGGGCAAGTGCTTCCTGTAGGGCTCTAGCTAGTCCATCTAGCCAGTTGTTCTCCTTGATGGAAAAATGGATCCTCACTGACATAGGAGGCTCCATCTTGCCTATCAGATCTGTAACGATGATCCACTGCAACTCTCCTCTAGGCTGATCATTGACTTGAGTCCCAAAGAACTCCGGGTGCGGGCGCTCGAGATGCTCAGACAAAGCATCCAAGTCCCTCTCAAAAATCAGGCTCCCGCCATTGCCCAGCTGGTAAAACTTGGTGTTGTTGACTTGCTCCATCTGTAAGTGAATTGGATGAGTAAGTTAGAGAAGGGCAGGTGTGTCAAACTTTTATGTAGAATTACAAGGAAAAGTAGAGCATGAATTTCCCATTTTGAAAAGATCTCAAGGGTAAGAGTGTGAATAAGTTTTTCATAAGTATTCACTTCACTTGTTTTTGGAAACTAAGTTTTTCAGACATCCATTCTAATTAGGGTCTCCTAAGGTCAAACAATGGCTCTGATACCAACTTGTCAACACCCGGATTTTTAAGTCCAGATGTCTATTGTGCCATACATCGCAATCCCAGGAAGGTTGTTTTCTCGAGACATAATAAGTTCATATCACAGCACATCATTCATTACAACACCATAATAGTCTTACATCAAAAGGATCACATGATCCAGTCTCATTACAACAATTGATCTAAGGATCAATTCCATCACACATAGCGGAAGTACGTTGTAGAGTCCATCTATTCCACATGCAACGCTTGACGTCAGGAGATGATCCTATTTGTCATAGGCGTCATGCTATCCATCATCCGGATATTGTTGCTTCTCTTCATAGTCTGGCCATTTGAATAGCCAGGGACACAGCCATGAGTACTTTAAAGTACTCGCAAACTAATACTAGTGTAAGTACTAACAATTTTACTAAGAGAGTTCTAAGCTCTAGGTTCATTTCCATAAAGATTTTAGTTCACAAGCATTTAGTAAACAAAGACTCTTCATTTGCCTAACTTGACTCAAGTGGGAACATTAGTGTCATTCCCACAATTCTGTTGTGATCAAGTCAAATTCACCTTTCAGATTCACCATTCACTTTTAGAAATTATCTGACAACGGAACCGTATGGCCATCCAACTGTCCATAACCGTGGACACGGCTATTCGAATAGGTTTACACTCTGCAGAGGTTGCACACTTGTGCCACAACATTTGATTACATCCGTCAGGGATAGCCCTGAATATTCATAACTCAGTATGCGGATCATCAACCATTAACCTTTCACTTACATATCCTAGTATAGGCACCTCCCCCATGAGCTTGGCCTCCCAGTGATAGCAATCTGCTAGCCTGGGAACTGCACAGGGCTTGGGTAGGACATTCAACTCTTTTCATGTCATTTTACTTTCAACGGAGGCAGCCTCGGCATAACCTCTATGACGCTTGTTCAGAGGGAACCCATACTAAGACACATAAACTTCCAGCTAAAGACTTACCCATAATCAGGTATTGTGGGGGTACTCTAAAATTGGAATGGTATCGCATCCGAACCCCATCATCAGTTTTTATCAAAATCTCCATGTCATTCAAGTCACCTTCACCATCAAAATCTTTCAATAGAATGACTCATCATTCCAAGGTTTTCAAAGTTAAAAGATTCACATGTTCCCATCTAGAGTAGTCAATTTTAGTTTTAGCACTAGCAACTAATCATGAGGGGTGCTAACTAACTCGGTAGCTCTTTAGGCTAACTTTTATGTTCTTGTACTACTCCATATCTAGACTCAAGTTAACTATAAAAGTAAACCTTGATAGTCAAAGTAAAATCTTTGTAAGATAAAAACTGGGACTTGGTAAGTAAAACACAAAGTAGTATGATATTGGTGCCTTGCTCAAGTAGAGCTTGCATTAGGGTAGCTTGCAAGAGTATAGCTTGCCTTGATTGGTACAATGATCAAAGTTTTCTTCTTCTTCCTCGTAGAAGACCTCCTCCTCTTGGTAGTCCTCGGTACTAGCGTCTATAAACGGATACGAGGTATACAATCACCAAACAATGCTTAAGTACTAGACTTAACACACAAATGGCTCACTCAAGCTATCCTACCATCACAACAATGTTACATGGTGGTTAGCTTTGTTTCTTTATAAGAGAACAATTTCCTCTCATTGAAATATGGATTAGGGTTTCTATTTTTCTTTTGAGAAATAAATTCCTATCATTGAATCTTAGTAAGATTTAATCTCCTGAATTAATAAGTGTGAGATCATGTTGACCAAGGTCAACACTTCACATTTACCATTTGGGAAAATGATTTAAATGAGACTCATCATCTCATGCAATTTAACTACTACTTTAGGAACAATTTAATATCACTAAGTAATGCAATAAGAGGTTCTATAAATAAGATCTTTTCCTCATATTGTATTACTTGGGACAAAGATTTAAATGAGAGATCAACTCTCATACTATTTCATTAATTAAATGGGATAATTTAAATGGACTAGAAATGGCCACATAGCCACTATTTTGCTCTAGCCCATGATCATGTGAACAACTATGCTATGTTTTTGCATATTCAATTAGAGTATGTGAAATGTGAATTATGAGAGTTGGAATCAACAATCATTTATGGTTGATTTTAATAATTGTTTGAAAATTGAAAAGTTGTTGACTTGTTATTTTTGCTACATGAGCTCTACAAGGAATCTAGATTTGAAACCAGTGTAGTTGGTTAGAGTTTTTCCTAAGCTTTCCAACAATACCAAATTCATAAATTTTGGTTCAGTAGATTTTGTTTTATTAAAATTTGAAAATGGCACCAGTATTGAATTAAAACTAAATGGATTAATTCGAATTTGAACTGTTGGGCCTGCGCGGGAAACGAAGCTGGGCCAAGGGGAGAAAAAGAAACGGGCCGGCCCACTGCGTGTCTCGCACAACCAGGCCGCCTGACAAGGGGTCCCACCCGTCAGCGAGTCATAACACCCGAAACGGTATGGATCAATCTGGGACGCAGGATTAGAATAGGATCGGACGGTGCACATGCATCATCGTCTCCGACGAGAGAGGGTACTGGCCGCGGCGAGGGTAGAGGGTTGGCCGCTCACCGGTGCTCCGGCGATCGTTGGCGGGGTGCTGCAGCGACGTTGTGGAGGACGGCGATCCTCCTGGTACAAGTGGCGGCTCCTGGGGCAGCGGCAATCTCCTTCTTCTTCCGCGGCGGCTCCGCAGGACTCCGGCGATCAATTGGCTAGCTACCGATGAAATTGGGAAGAGGGAGAGCTCGAGGAGTGGTTCTGAGATGGGAGAATGAGAGTGGTGTGGAGAATTGAGGCGAGGGAGGCCTCCTTTTATAGCGGTGTCGAGGTCTGAGGCGCGCGGGTTAGGTCGAGCATGGCGACGGCGATACAGTGGCGGGGTGAGCTGGGCGACGATGCAGCAGTGTTGGCGACGTCATGGCGAGCACGTCGCGCGTGATGGCACAGAAAATGGTGCGCTGACGCGAGCGGGAGGGTGACGTGAACGCTCAGTACCGTGGCGGAAGTCTTCGACGGTGACGATGGCGACCGTCCTCTCCGGCGCAGGAGAGCGTGTCTAGGAGGTTGCTGTGATACTGTTGTGTGCGTGTGCGAAGGGAGGGGTCAAGTGGAGGTCAGCAGTGACGAGGGTGACGACGCTCTGGCGCGCTCTGGACGTGCACACATCGGCGTCCTGGCGTGCACTGGACATCACGGGCACGTCGTGTGCTGGCTGCTGCTGGCTTCTCCTCGGTCGATGGCTGTGTCCAACGGGTTCAGGGGAGTGAGAGGGAGGTCCGGGACATGGTGGTGCATGGTAGAAATGAGTGGAGAGGGAAATGGCACGGAGGTGCCATGATCACCACGACATGGCCGTGGTACATGATGATAACATGCACCAACAATGTCTCTGGTGCTTGGCAGCGTCTACTGGGTGCAGGAGAGAGCTGGTGATGACATAGGGTTGAGGGTTTAGGCAAAAATCCGTTGGTTAATAGCATGTAGGGAGTTGGTTAATAGCATGTAGGGAGTTGGTAGATTAGTGCATATCAAGTGCTCGATGAAATGGCCGCAAGAACAAATTATTTGAATTTTGCCAAACTTTTTGGTGGATGTGATTCAATTAATATTTGGCACATGTTGGTGGTGGTGGTGTGCAAAATGCAGCTGGTTTGAGAAAATCCAAAATTGACATAATCTAGAATCTGATTTGATGTTGTATCTTGGCTTGCTTAAATTAAGCAATTGGAAAAGAACCAGTCAAAGAGGTCAACATCAAAAGTGTTCAACTTGATGAGGTCTTGGATGAGGTGCAAAGAGTTAGGAGAGTTTGGTTTAGAAACCTCTTAATACAGGGGCTCAAAGTGGGTACCCTGATGTGAATGTCAAAATTGACCATTATCACATGTTGCAAGGTTTTGAATTTTCCTTTGATTTGATTTGGGTTTCTTTGATTCAAAAGGTATTCTTTTGAGTTTAGTGATGTTTCCAAACCATTGGCACAAGTTAATATGGCCTAGGTTAAAGATTTGCAAAAATAGCCATAGGCTCATATGTGAGGTTATTTGCATTTTCTCTTTTTCTCCTTTGCTTCCCTTTGATCTTAAAGGATCATGTTTAGGGTTTTAGAGGTATTGTCAAGCACTTCGAACACATATCATGGCACAACACAAGAATCAAGCATGAACACTATGCATAGCACATTATCCAATTTAAGTTTTTGTTGGTTCCAAATTTTGGTTAATAGAAACTCCTTCTCTTTATTGATTTGAAATTTTTGGGATGTTACAGGTTTAGGTTAGAAGCAATTTAGGGTTCACTCATAAAAATAAAGAAACTAGAATTCCTATTGGATTTAGGGTTTTAGTGTTCACATGAAATTATGAAACCATAATGTTATTTAAAATGGAACTAGGGCTTCATAATTAATATTTAGTTTTTAGGTTAATAACTTCATTATCAAGTGGAAGTTATTAATAACTTTGAAATAAAAATAATATTATTTTGACATTTTATTATTTTTAATGAATTAATAATTAAGATAATTATTAATTAGGTTTAAATCCTTCTAATAAGGATTTAACAAAATAACAAATAAAGAAAATTAGTTTTAATGTTTTATTTATATAACTTATTGGTTTTTATTTATTTTAGGAAGTTTTCCTAATTATTGAATTTTAATTGAATTAAGAATAAAAGAAAAGGCTTAATTAATAATGATTAAACAATTAAAATTTTATTAATAATAAAAATTTCATATTATATTTTTATTGGATAGAGTTTATTTTTAGGAGCATTTTAATACCTCATTTGTATTTTTCTGAGTTATAACGAATTTCCTAAATATTTGTAAAATTTCAGTAATTTATAGAATTTGAAATAAAATAGAAAATACTAGACACACCCGGTTAATCTACCCACCCAGTCACAGACTGGTGGGGCTGCTGCCGAGTCGAGCTGCCACAACGGCTTGACCAAGTCAACACCACGGTGGGGTCTCTGGCCATGTCGTCTCGCCGGTCAAACACCGCCGGTCGGGTCAGCGAACGACAGCGACGATGATTTAGGCCACGGGAGGATGGCCAAATGGTTCCGTTAGACGCGCCTTGACGCGCTGAGGACAATGGTGGTCTCGCCGCCAAGAAATGGTCACCGGAGGAACTCCATCGAACCTTACTGCGGTGGCGCTCGCCGGCCAATTTGCTAGATGGAGCTACGAGCTATTAAACGACGTAATTTAAGGACCTAAAGATGCGTGAGATCGACCTGAAGCCGATGAACTGCTCGATGAAGCTCGGGATGGTCGAAGATGACGGTAAGGTCGAGTTTTCCGGCGAACCCGAGCAGAAGGGAACGCCCAAATTCACCTTACTGAGAACTCCGCCTCTCGATTCCTTGATGCTGGTTGATCTACACGACAGGGCGGATCCCCTCGTACACACCACGGACTCCGGGGTGGCCTCTATCGACGGTGGCGTCATGAACTCCGGCGAGGTGCTGCGGATGATTGTGGGCGAATGAGAGGGAACGAGAGATCAAGAAGGGTCGGAGGTGGTCTAGGGTTTCCTGGAAGTGATCCTTGTGCTTTTATAGCTCGAGAGGTAGTCAGCAACGTCGACACGACGACGGTGACTGGACGGGATGCACGATTATGTCGGTGCTGCTTCTGGGCACGAATCTTGGTGGGTTCGGATAAGCACGGACGTGAGAGGGTTAGGATGAGGCTCTGGGATGATTGGCGACGTCCGGCCATCCTTATTGACGGCGTGGCTGGCGCCGACTAGCATCGCCGTGGTGGCAAGCGGACGGAAGTGGAAGAAGAAGCTTTTCTTCTTCTATTTTTTTCATGAAGGGTTACGGTGGCTGGACTGACTTGTGGTGGTGTTGGGCTCGGGTTGGGCTGCACTTGGTGGGCTGCGGCGCTGGGCTGCACCCTGGGCTACGTCGGCTGGTAAGCCAGGTAAGGTTTTCTCCTCTTTTCTATTTTTTCCATTTTTGTTTTATATTTTCTGCTTTCAATTTCATTTGTTGAATTCAAATTCAATTCTGCTTTGCAGGAGTTTCTACCTATTTTAATTAGGACTTAATAGAAATGGTAATTACATGGTCTTGTTGTTCTAAATAAATATTTAACATATTAAGTTTTATTGCAATTTTAATTAAGCATGATTTAATGCACTCATTTTAATTTCTTTTTCTTGTGGAATCAAATCTGTTTGAATTATTAGAGTTGAGAATTCCGACTCCAAGTATTTTAGAGATTGTTATTAGGTCTTGGTTTCTTATTTGAGAATTTGTTAACTTACATATGATTTTATGTGATCACCCTTTTATTAAGGTCTTGTAATGATTATCATTACCCTATTTCAAGGTGAGCTCTAGTATTATATTTTAATAACACCTTGAAATATCTAGAGTAGATATTACTCCCATCATGGTTTGGTTTTTAGTTTATGAGTATAGGTGGTTGATATAAGTGGTTAATCAACACACATGGGTTTTGATTATAGAACTAGCACTAGGTGTTTTCTTATATTTAATAATTGAAGCATAAGATATAACTAGTGAGCAATTCTAGATTCTAATTATATTTACCTAATGGCACATGGTTTGGAACTCAAATGTGAACTAGGTTTATAGTTGTGATCACCCAAGTGATGCACCAACTAGGATTGAGGTATGGTTTTGGGTTTTACTTGTGATATCCCTATAATTTCATGTGGTGAATGATATCTACTTATCATATAGGTTTGGGCTTATGGTTTATTCTCCTATTTCTCCATAGCATGTTCATGGCATTATCATGAGCAACTTATTCTCAATGGTTTCTACTCCTAATTCTTTAGAGTATATGATCATTACCCAATTTGTAATGATCAAAGGTTTGCTTCCTAAAGTATCTCTCATGAACTAGGTTTCTCACTTTCCAAGATCAAGTATTGTCTTGCTCAACTAGTTATAGAACTTCTTTTATAGTTTCTTGAATGGACATAGTTATGGTTGTCTCTATAGATTATATCCCAGGAGAATGCCTGAGGTATTACTTAGATTTCTTTCCAAGGTATGATGATATAATCATATTTATAAATGGATAGCTATCTCCCTAAAATTCAAGTGTTGCCCCAACTACTTGAGTGTAACACCATAGCTTGATCTCTCTCATATAGGAATAGTTATTCTAGCATTTATGGTGTATTCCTAATATTTCTTTAGGTATCTAGGCTAAGACTCCACTTGGCTATCTTGGTTGGATTAGTCTCCTCCTTAATTTATCAATTCATGGGTATGATATTCTTCCATTTGATATTAGGTTATCTCACCACTCCAAAGTGAGATGGTTTGTATCCTATTACTTTAGTTCAAGAATTGTCCTTGGTTCTTAAATAGGTAAAGCTAGGATTGGTATGAATGGTCTCTCTTATTTGGGAAGGACTTTAATACTAACCTAGAGTTAGGCTCCATAGAGATGATGTGATCATCAATATCTCTAATTATCATAGATGGGTTCTTTCTCTAGGAATGTCTTGAATATTATCCTAGGTTTCTTCTTAAAGATGATGATTTGAATACATGGATGTGTATCCAAGGTTTTAGCTAATGGTTTGCCATTGCTTCTCTAATAAATAATATAGAAGTCTCACTTCTCTAGGTTTGATTTATGATAATTTGGGATAGAGAAGAATATATATATCTAGAGTTGATCTCCTTGTCATGTTTCGAAGAATTAAGTGGAATGAATACCATGAGGTTCATGGTAGGAACATAGATTGGTTTAAGACATGGAAAAGATAAGTCCAAAATGGTTTCTCCATTTTTACTCTTACTTGGTTTCCAATTAAATGGATGTTCATATGTTATGGCAAGGAATACCATGTTACGATCTTTAATAAGATCAAGTAGTTGATCCTTGATTAATATTTTCTTGTGTTGGTTTTAATTCCATTTGATCTAACCCCTTAGATCAAATCATATCGACTCCTTAACAATGTTTTAGCAAAGTCACATTGAGGTTTATAGCACTCGACTTGATGAGCTACTTCAATTCCACCAAGGTCAAGTGAAACTTCAGTTACTCTAACTCGTTTTACTTTAAAGCGCGAAAATTCCCAGATTTTCTATGCCCGAATGCAATGCACACATCTGTTTCCTCTATTTTTGTAACCCCAAATACTGGGATATTACAGTCTCTACCCCTTAAACTAAACTTCGTCCTCGAAGTTTGAACTCTCTCACATTTCGGAGTGTGGATCTGACTTGTGCAGACTACGACTTTTCTCGAACTCCGTATTGATCTTACTGGCTATAATTGAATATATCCCTTGTCCATATTCTTCCTGAAATCTAATAGTGTCTATCTCTGAACCATGGCTTCTTACTTTAATTCTTTGATTTCTTCCAACTCTATAAGCTTGTTTCCTTTCTTTTAAAGGATTCAATAATTAAGACTTCTTTTGGTGCTGCTAGTCTTAACTGAGGACTAATTTGATAACATGCTCCTAATTGGTAAAAATAGGTCTTTGTTTTCTCCTACTCTCAAAACTGCAATAATGGTAATTGGTAAGGTACTTACGATGGAAATGGTTGTGATGGTTTATTTCCCTAAGAATGGATGAGACTCATTTAGTCCATCTAATCATGGTTTATAGTTGATACCTATAACTATTTTGGGTTCTTCAGGTCCCATGAAAGGAATCATTCTATTAGTCTTTGATTTTGGTATAGTTAAACTCCTTCAGTCTTTGACCTTCTTGGGCTATATTTGATCTCCGGTATTTCCTTCGTCCAACTTCATTAACATTACCTTACTTGAGCCTTCATACTTGTGAGTAAATATTACTCACTTTCTCAAATTATAGTCAAATTATTATTTCCTCGAGGTATGAACCTCGGCTTCTGGTCTGACATCCTTCTGAAAGTAGTGTTCAACAATCTTATGAAAATAAGATCGAACTTCCTCTTAGTTCAGACCTTCTTCTTCTATCTTACTCAAAGTATTGAGTCATTATACATCCAACTCAATCTTTACTCTACCCCTTGGAGTTTTCTTATGGTCTTCAACTCCTATTCTTCCAACCATTGGGCTTATGGTTAGAATATTGGTCTAGGTCTAGCTTATGGTTTATACTTTTCTAAAAGTCTCACGAAGAATCTTTGTGGTGTATCCGCACAATCGTGGACAACCAACCTGAATCCTTCGACTGAATGTTTATATGTCATAATTATTTGGCTGATAAATTTTTATTTGTTAACCACCTCTTGGTACAAATAATCTAGTTACAGACTACTTGATACCAACTGTGGCTCGTTGTTATCTAAAAATGGACTCTATTATAGGTTTTGATCAATTGGACGAGACATCCTCTACTTTATCTCGCCGTATTGATCCTATACCAACTGTGGTCTTCTGATACCAACTTTGGTTTTCTTATATCTGCTATTGTTTCATATGTCATCTTTCTTCATTCAGGGTTTATTTTGCAAGAAAACCACTAGCTGACACTATGAATATAGTATCCTAAGTGATTTTCCATGCATTCCCTCTTCCATAATGACTATGATTCTACTTCTACTTTTCCATAATCACCAGATTTCTCATCTTCATGCTTCTTATGTACTAAAATACTCCTCTGTTGAGGTAAAGCATGAATTACTGATTGTACTTCCTTCAGAGTATTGTGGTTACTCCCATAACTTTGCTTCCTTTTTCTGATGAACCTTCATCTTCTCTTCAGAATCTTCAGAATTCGTCACTTCCTCACACGAATACCATTACCCTCTAGATCTATAGCATCAAGTAAGAACTTGATATTGCAACATGCACTTGCATATCAAAGTCAAGCTTCATGTATGGATCTAGTAAAACAATGAAAATCCAATAAAATCCAAGAAGATTCAGCTTTGTGCATATAATACACACCATCATAAGCCTGAATATAATAGTTGAGTAAGACATCTCTGAACATCAGACTGAGATGTGTAGTATATAACACCAGATAAGATAGGTTTATATCGTGATACTTAGCACGTATATATGGCATTCTACTATTTGTCTTGACTTTTACCTTAATTGCAAATTTGCAAAGAGATAAACTTGAACAAATTGGTCCAGAATGGTTGTGGTTGGCCTAATTTCCTTTGGAAGTATTAGCTTTTACTTCAATTTTGTTGAGGACTACTTCACATGATACCTCTAGATTCTAACATCGCTAATCTAAACACATACTAATAGAGTATATCTCCTATACTTCCAAGTGTTTCTATCATAAGACTATGGTCATGATGTGCTTGTCACACTTCCCATTGTTTTGGAACACAAATCTTGCGCTATTATTGAACACCTGACTTTGTATTGTACGCACCTTAATTATTTATGATGTTCTAATCCATCACATCATGACTCTCAAGTGAATCCTATATGATTACTATCTCTACCATGTAAGTAGACATATTTTTATTCCTATCACTCTTTCTTACCTCCTATGATTGACTCATCATGGTCTATATTACCTCATATAACTTATATTTATCACTTACTATGAGTTGTTTCACAAGCTTGGATAAATTTTTACTTATCCATTACTTGTCTTGGTATACATCTTCTATTAAGACATCCTCCTTATATACGTATTTTCATTACTTGATATTACTCCTATTACAGGTCTAGATAATTCTTACTTAACCATAACATGTGTTGGTACACATCTTCCAATAGGATATCTTCCTTATGGTTGTATCCTCTCTTTGGACTACCATGTATTGTATACCAACTCTGGTCTACTCATATATTATTTTTAGGATCTTAATGGTGTGCTACTTACTTGGAATTAGCTAACTAACTTTACTTAGGAAAGATATGTAAGAAAGGATGACTCAAGTGTGTCAGGATTATTCTCAAGTGAATATCCATCTCAAGTCATAAGAAGGATTTGGTTTATCTAAGACAACTACCTATAGACACTACCAATCCTATAGGTCTCCTTTAAAGGGTTTTAATCCTAGGGTCAAAGCATTGGCTCTGATACCAACTGTGGTGACCCGGCATACCACTGCATGGTGTAGTATGCAAGTCTGATATAACACCAATGAAACACCGTTCCACTAGTACTATATCGCTCAGAGTGGTACAACAGAAACATATGCGGGTCCAACGCATGTCTATAGATTTACAACACTGACTCTTTACAAAATATCCACACAGCCTCCTACTTTACAATGAGGTAAACTGCAAATAAACTCCAGAAGAGCGACTCATAGTCTAATCTTATCACGAACTCTATTTATCGAGGTTTTGACCAGCTATAGAGGCTATGACTATATTCTAGCTAAATAGGAGCTAGGATCAGGGAGCTAATTCCCTTCTACTGCTAATCTAGGTTTTCTCCATGGTGGATGTGGTATATGACTCTTCCGGCAGGTTCCTGTCCCTTGAAGTAGTTGTTGACTCCTCGGTTCTCGAGTTAAACTGTAGCTCCTCCTTCGGTTCCTCCATATCTAAGCAGGGGATTTAAGAGTGGGATGAGTACGAGCGTACTCAACAAGTTCATTATAGGAAAGAGGTGTTTAATGCACTAGCTACAGCATTAGACCAAAAAGTCTAATACCAATGCAGGTTTTCATAACCATTTCTTCAAAAGGTTGCTTTTATTCCGAAGAGCTATGTCCGTCAGCCTTTACCTGTTTACTAGAACTTGATGGAGTTCCTTTCCGGCAGCATTCGCAGTTCCATAACCCAGAACAGGGAGTGACATGTCACGATTTGTTACACTCTGCAGAGGTGTGTTGCTTTACCCATAATAGATCTTAACCTTGGTGCCAACCGGGCGCGCAACCCGTCCACACTTCCTTTGGTGTGAGGCCCGGTATAAGGTCTTAGTCAATCATACTCCTCCGCTACCTGGCACACCCACCCTTTGTTGCAATTCCGACCTTGGGTTCTCGCCGCCGACGTATCCATAGGATACCATCCGACCTCAACTACTATCGAGCATCCCGGCCCGATACCTTCGCCGGTCGTTGCAACCCATCATAGACCGCATTACCGTGGGGACTTAGGGCTCCCCAACCACTCCGCTTGTCCCTCGGGATTCAAGTGACTACGGTAAGCGCATCCGTTGATGTACAAGAGGTGGAAGTACAATTGACTACTCCGTCCCACTCCAGATCTTATGGTTAACACGAGTTTTACGGCACAAGAATCACTGGACGACATTCGTTGTTAATCCTAGATGGATATAGACCCATTGCAATGGAACCTCCACCATATCAACACATACCATGGTTCCATTGCCCACCACATAGTCATATTTATAGTTATGAAAATAGTACTTTTGCTTTTTATGCAAGAGTGATAAGTATAGTACTTTGCAAGTAATTTGGTAAAAATACTCAAATGACATGAGCAAGCGATGAACTTGCCTTTCTTGACTGCAAGATTATGTAGGCAAGGTCTTCGATACGCAATAACTCCAAAGTATGAAATAGCATCATCGTCCGATAAGGATGATGTTTAAAAGATTGGCAAGGATGCCATAATGCATAAGTATGAGATGCAATCGCTCTAAGCGTGACCTAACCCCGATGATTTAGGATTAGTGAGTGGTAATGATTAGTTCAGGGTGTGTTGCACTTTTAGAGTGATTCACAAAAAATGTTCTTATTAAGGTTGATTACTTGGTATCATAAACAAGTAATGCAATATATCACAGCAATAATATTAATAACACACAATAATAAGATTTGGTACAATCCTAACATGTAAGGAACAGTTGTTAGTTTTAGTACTATATGGCATGGTTAATGTTTATTTATCATATACTTCAAAAGAATAACTTTTGAAGAACATGTTCCTTAATAAAGAACAAGTATGATTTATAGGGTTGTGGAGTTCTATGGTTTAATATGGGTTCCAACTAGTTTCTGGAGTAAGGATTAGGTGGATCATAACAAAGTTGGATTCATCAATAGCTAGAACTTGTAGGGTTGAGTTAAGCCTAAGCATCTTAAGCAATTAATTGCACATGGGTGCTATCAAGGTTGGTTATATCTTACTGGTGATACATGGCTATTGTCTATAGGTCCTATTAGGCAGGGTTGATGGCTTTTCCTTATTTACCTCAAAAGAATAACTTTTGAAGAACATACTTGTTAAATAATAAGAAGTGTTTCAATTAAGGTTGAGGTTGTCTAGGGTTTGCTATTGGATCCACTAAGTAGGAAATAATTGGCTCCTAAATAGGATGGTTCATAATTATGAAGTACTTGTTGTAGGGTTTAGTGGACTATGGTTATGTAATGATAAATATTGGACATAGTTGCTATTGGATTTCATCACAATGGTGTGATGCTAATTAAGGTTAATTAAGGATGAGATCCTTGGTAATAGGGACTAGGGTTGATCCTACTTGATCAACTAGATCTGATGAAGATGAACACATGGGATACCCATCTGTTAGTGATAGGTCTTCTACATTTTATGTGGACATGACAAGTATTTAGTTGCTATTATGGTTCTCTGAATGGAAATAAAATATCATATTCACATGTTCTAACCTAGGGTTTAGGTTAGAAGCAATTTAGGGTTCACTCATAAAAATAAAGGAACTAGAATTCCTATTGGATTTAGGGTTTTAATGTTCACATGAAATTATGAAACCATAATGTTATTTAAAATGGAACTAGGGCTTCATAATTACTATTTAGTTCTTAGGTTAATAACTTCATTATCAAGAGGAAGTTATTAATAACTTTGAAATAAAAATAATGTTGGATTTGACATTTTATTATTTTTAATGAATTAATAATTAAGATAATTATTAATTAGGTTTAAATCCTTCTAATAAGGATTTAACAAAATAACAAATACAGAAAATTAGTTTTAATGTTTTCTTTATATTATTTATTGGTTTTTATTTATTTTAGGAAGTTTTCCTAATTGTTCATTTTTTAATTGAATTAAGAATAAAAGAAAAGGCTTAATTAATAATGATTAAACAATTAAATTTTTATTAATAATAAAAATTTCATATTATATTTTTATTGGATAGATTTTATTTTTAGGAGCATTTTAATATCTCATTTGTATTTTTCTGAGTTATAGAATTTCCTAAATATTTGTAAAGTTTCAGTAATTTATAGAATTTGAAATAAAATAGAAAATACTAGACACACCCGGTTAATCCACCCACCCAATCACTGACTGGTGGGGCTGCTGCCAGGTCAGCTGCCACGATGGCTTGACCAAGTCAACACCACGGTGGGGTCTCTGGCCACGTCGTCTCGCCGGTCAGGTCAGCGAACGACGGTGACGACGATTTAGGCCACGGGAGGATGGCCAAATGGTTCTATTAGACGCGTCTTGACGCGCTGAGGACGATGGTGGTCTCGCCGCCAAGAAATGGTCACTGGAGGAACTCCGGCGAACCTTACTACGGCGGCGCTCACCGGCCAATTTGCTAGATGGAGCTACAGGCTATTAAACGACGTAATTTAAGGACCTAAAAATGCGTGAGATCCACCTGAAGCCGATGAACTTCTCGACGAAGCCCGGGATGGTCGGAGATGATGGCAAGGTCGAGTTTTCCGGCGAACCCGAGCGGAAGGGAACGCCCAAATTCGCCTTACTGAGAACGCCGCCTCTCGATTCCTTGATGCTGTTGATCTACACGACGTGGCGGATCCCCTCGTACACACCACGGACTCCGGGGTGGCCTCTATCGACGGTGGCGTCATGAACTCTGAAGGAGATATGCCCTAGAGGCAATAATAAAGTGGTTATTATTTATATCTTTATGTTTATGATAAATGTTTATATATCATGCTTTAATTGTATTAACCGAAACATTAGTACATGTGTGATATGTAGACAACAAGAAGTCCCTAGTATGCCTCTTAAACTAGCTTGTTGATTAATGGATGATTAGTTTCATAATCATGAACATTGGATGTTATTAATAACAAGGTTATATCATTATATGAATGATGTAATGGACACACCCAATTAAGCGTAGCATAAGATCTCGTCATTAAGTTATTTGCTATAAGCTTTCGATACATAGTTACCTAGTCCTTATGACCATGAGATCATGTAAATCACTTATACCGGAAAGGTACTTTGATTACATCAAACGCCACTGCGTAAATGGGTGGTTATAAAAGTGGGATTAAGTATCCGGAAAGTATGAGTTGAGGCATATGGATCAACAGTGGGATTTGTCCATCCCGATGACGGATAGATATACTCTGGGCCCTCTCGGTGGAATGTCGTCTAATGTCTTGCAAGCATATGAATAAGTTCATAAGAGACCACATACCACGGTACGAGTAAAGAGTACTTGTCGGGAGACGAGGTTGAACAAGGTATAGAGTGATACCGATGATCAAACCTCGGACAAGTAAAAATATCGCGTGACAAAGGGAATTGGTATCGTATGTGAATGGTTCATTCGATCACTGAAGTCATCGTTGAATATGTGGGAGCCATTATGGATCTCCGGATCCCGCTATTGGTTATTGGTCGGAGTGAGTACTCAACCATGTCCGCATAGTTCACGAACCGTAGGGTGACACACTTAAAGTTGGATGTTGAAATGGTAGAACTTGAATATGGAATGGAGTTCGAATATTTGTTCGGAGTCCCGGATGAGATCCCGGACATCACGAGGAGTTCCGGAATGGTCCGGAGAATAAGATTCATATATAGGAAGTCATATTCCAAGTTTGGAAATGATCCGGTGCATTTATGGCAGGTTCTAGAAAAGTCCGGAAGAAATCACCATGGAAAGTAGAGTCCCGGAGGGACTCCACCTTGCATGGCCAGCCAACCCTAAAGGGGAGGACTCCAAGGTGGACTCCCCTAGGGTGGCCGGCCAACCCCCCTCATGGAAGGGGGAATCCCACCCCAAGTGGGATTCCCACCTTGGGTAGGTTTCCCTACATATGGGAGGTTTCATTGTTGGGGTCTTATTCGAAGACTTGGATACCAACACTTGGGGATTTCCACCTATATAATGAGGAGGAGAGGGAGGGGCTACTCACTCTTGGCCGCACCACCTAGGGCTGCCCTTGGCCGGCGCCCTAGCCTCCCCTCTCTCCCCAAACCCTAGCGGTATCTCTCCTCCACCACATCCCGCACGCTTAAGCGAAGCTCCGCCGGATTTCTCCACCACCACCGACACCACGCCGTCGTGCCTGTCGGATTCAAGAGGAGCTACTACTTCCGCTGCCCGCTGGAACGGGGAGGTGGACGTCGTCTTCATCAACAACCGAACGTGTGACCGAGTACGGAGGTGCTGCCCGTTCGTGGCGCCGGAAGCGATCGTGATCAAGATCTTCTACGCGCTTTTGCAAGCGGCAAGTGAACGTCTACCGCAGCAACAAGAGCCTCATCTTGTAGGCTTTGGAATCTCTTCAAGGGTGAGACTCGATTTCCCCTCGTTGCTACCGTCTTCTAGATTGCATCTTGGCTTGGATTGCGTGTTCGCGGTAGGAAATTTTTTGTTTTCTATGCAACGTTATCCTTCAGTGGTATCAGAGCCGTGTCTATGCATAGATGGTTGCACGAGTAGAACACAATGGTTTTGTGGGCGTTGATGCTCTTGTTATCTTTAGTTTGAGTACTTTGTATCTTTGTGGCATAGTGGGATGAAGCGGCCCGGACTAACTTTACATGACCGCGTTCATGAGACTTGTTCCTCGTTCAACATGCAACTTGTATTGCATAAGAGGCTTTGCGGGTGTCTGTCTCTCCTACTATAGTGAAGATTCAACTTACTCTTCTATTGACAACACTAGTATCACCGTTGTGGTTCATGTTCGTAGGTAGATTAGATCTTACTCGAAAACCCTAAACCACGTAAAATATGCAAACCAAATTAGAGACGTCTAACTTGTTTTTGCAGGGTTTGGTGATGTGATATGGCCATGATGTGATGATGAATATGTATGAGATGATCATTATTGTATTGTGGCAACCGGTAGGAGCCTTATGGTTGTCTTTAATTTCATGTTGAGTAGTTTTTCAAAGTAGTTGTAATAGTTGCTACATGAGGTGAACAACCATGAAGACGGCGCCATGAACCTTGACGCTACGCCGACGATGATGGAGATCATGCCCGTTGATGATGGAGATCATGTCCGTGCTTTAGAGATGAAGATCGAAGGCGCAAAGACAAAAGGGTCATATCATATCACATATGAACTGCATGTGATGTTAATCCTTTTATGCATCTTATTTTGCTTAGATCGCGACGGTAGCATTATAAGATGATCCCTCACACTAATATCAAGATAATAAAGTGTTCTCCCCTAGTATGCACCGTTGCACAGTTCGTCGTTTCAAAGCATCTCGTGATGATCGGATGTGATAGACTCAACGTTCACATACAACGGGTGTAAGCCATGTTGCACACGCGGAATACTTGGGTTTGCTTGACGAGCCTAGCATGTACAGACATGGCCTCTGGACAACGGAAACCGAAAGGTTGAACACGAATCATATGGATGATATGATCAACATGTTGATGTTTACCATTGAAGCTACATCATCTCACGTGATGATCGGTTTTGGTGTAGTGGATTTGGATCGTGTACCACTTAACAACTATGAGGGATGTTGTATTAAGTGGGAGTTCATTAGTAATTAGATTAAAACATGAACTAATTATCATAAACATAGTCCGAGTAGTATTTTGAATTAATTTTGTAGTATTGGCATCCGTTTTCTACCATGCGCTAGTCTTGTAATTGAGATAGTAATACTCGTTAAAATCTGACAAGAAACTTTACGGATTGGTACCGTATTGTTAAAGAATCAAGAATTGATTAAGTCCTATTGCAAACTTTTAGTAAACCTCACATTGTTGATTCAAAGAGCTATGGTTTCAATTAGTACCTAAAGTTATCTTGTCTCCGTGAAACTTGAAGTTCAAATCTGTTTGAAAAGTAAGGAGCTGAAAATTTAGTTTTCGAAATAATCAAGGTATGAGATATATGTGATATCTAAGACCTTATTGCAAGATGATAGAATATATTTTGGTGAGACTACATAAACTCATAAGTTTTATGGGAATGTACGAAGGTTGAAGACGCAAGGCGTCCCAATCCTCCAACTATTGGGGCACTAACGATATTCGCATATCCATGAAGTGATTGTCCTTAGTATGCACCGTTGCTAAGACTCGTCGTTTCGAAGCATCACGTGATGATCGGGTGTTATAGATTCTACGTGTGCTTACAACGGGTACAAGCCAGATTTGCACATGCGAATACTAAGGTTAAACTTTATGAGCCTAGCATGTACAGACATGGTCTCAGAAAGTTGTCATGAATTAATGGATAAAATTATGAGTGAAATTGTTCATCGTATTACAAAGTTACTAATAGTAAAATCTGGAACACTTGTCATATGATGATTAACTTCAAAATAAGAACCTCAAGGTTATTGGTATTAGACCAACAAACCTAGAAGTTATTGATGTTGAAGTGTTTTTCTGAATAATGAGGAAAGCTAAAAGAGAAACTGCAAAAGATATTTTGGCAAAAAGAAAAGAAAAGACTAGAAAGTCTAGCTCGGGTGTATGTAAATGATATACATGTTATGGTTGTATTCCTAGTTAAGTCACACTAAGAAATTCTTGGGTATTAGTACTATATTGGTTGGTATGAAGTGTCATACAAAACAACGCAATACAAGAATACAATGGCCTAAGTGATCTGACAAGGAATATGATAGGAATGCACGACTGGAACAAAATAAAGTGTTATTATGTTCGTCGTTAGCATTCTATCTAGCCCTTAGAATTTATAATAAAGAACTTAATAATTGTTATTTTGCTCTGGTCAAATGAAAACTATGAGTTGTTCAAATTATGACATTACTCCATATACGATGGATAAGTTATTATAAATCTTAAATGGTGAAACACACATACATAACACTGACGCTAAAATGCCATAAGGCAAATGATTTGAATTCCACTTATTTGTGGAACCGCCATTTAGGTCATGTTAGAAAGGAACGCATGAAGGAACTCCATGCAAATGGATTTTTGGAGTCATTTGATTTTTGAATCATTTGGCGCTTGCAAATCTTTTCTAAAGAGAATGATTAAAATACCGTTCATAGGCCAAAAGTTGAACGGGCAACTAACTTAGTGGAAAAATACATGATGATGTATGTGGTTCATCGGGCATAGTTGTGTGCGGGAGATTCTTCTACTTCATGAAAACTTTCAACAATGAATTGAGTATATATATGTGGATATATTCAATAAGGAAGAAGTTTGAAACATTTGAATGGATTCAAATAAATTTCGAGTATGAAGTGGAAATCATCGTAATAGAAATCAAATATCTATGATTGGATCATGGTGAAAATATTTGAATTATGAGTTTTAGCGAACATCTAAGAGAGTTATGAAATTGTTCTACAACTTACGTTTCTTGGAGTATCATAGTGATGATGAAGTATCCAAGAGATATATCCAAACTTTGTTGGATCAATGATGAGATAAATTATTGATGCCATTATATTTTTGTGGATTATGCTTTAGTGACTACCGCTTTTACATCGAATAGAGCATCATCATGATCCGTTGAAATGACACCATACAAGTTATGGCATGGGTATAAACCCTAATAGTCAACCAAAATCGGATGAATGTCTTTGTTGGTTATCCCAGAGATTTAATTGGGAATTCTTCCCACGAGACAAAGACAAAAGTGTTTGTCAATGTTTCTTATTTCCGAGAAATTGTTTCGAGTGAAGTATTTGAGTGGGAGGACAATATAATGTGATAAGGTTTATGAACCTGAGCATAATGATCGAGTAGCGCAAGCATCGGAATTGGTTTCGGAAGCGGCCACGACGATCATGGCTCTCATGACTACAAAGTGTTTTAGCCATGGAGATCGAAGTACATATTGAACCTTGTAGGTATGGTTTACTTTCTGATCAAATAAATGATTTGTGGACAAAGGATTGATTTTGAACAATGATAAACCAACTACAAAACAAAGAAGTTATGATGGGCCCTGACTCCGTTAAAATGGCCATGCGCCATGAAATCCAAGATAGATGAATACTTTATGAAAGTAAATGGATCTATGAAATTGATAGACTTGGATGAAATATCCTTGAAGAAAGCTTGACTTATCGAAAAATTGTTTACGACAAAGTTCAAAGAGTTGAATACGATAAGATTAGATCTTTCGTAGCAATGCTTATAGTCTATGTGGATTATTCTAGTAATCACTACATATTTCTTTTATGAGATATGCTAGTAGGATGGCAAAATACACTACTTAACGAAGTATGTATACAAGATACAACCAAGAGTTTTGCTGGTCCGTGGAATACTAGATAGGTATACAAGCTTCAATTGGATGAAGTAAGTATCACGGAGTTGGAATCTTCACCGGATGAAATAGTCAAAGAGTTTTTGATTTCATCGAGAGACGATGAAGAGGCTTGCATTTGCAAGAAATTAAGTGGGAGCGCTAAGACACATTTATAATACTTTATGTAGGTGACATATAGTTGGTTATAAATGATGTAATTATATACTTGATTAAAAAGGTTTCATTGAGAATTAACTTCAATGAAAGGATATGGACTGAAACAAATTTAGTGTCAAGATCTATGAAGATATATTGAAACACATAAATAAGTTTAAGTCAAAGTACATATGATGGATATTGAAGTAGTTCAATATAGAAATATTAAGAAAATGTTCTTGTCATGTGAAGGTTTAACAAGACTTGAGTGTATCCGACACTCAATGAGTAAAAACACATGAGTGATTATAGATCACGAATAATATGTACACAATCAGATATCATGTGCTATAAAGTGTTATGAGCATATACCGGAATGATTCATATGATGATCATTGGACGACAGTAAGAATATCCTTGAGTACTTTAGAAGAACTAAGGATATATATATATTTTTTGTATGAAGAAATGACAAACAAATCGTCTGTAAGGTGTTACACCGATATTGGTTTTGTCACATATAAAATATAATTTCAATCTCAAATTAGACTAAGTGTTGTTTAAAAGGTAGCACAATGAGCTAGAAGTTGTCTATGCTAGATTTAGAAGAGTTCTAAATATTGTGACGGATTCTACAAAAGAAGGCACAGTATGTCATTATTTTGACAATGACAAAGGATGTTAAGTCAAGAGGTTCTTTGAGAACTTGGTGTAGTTCCGATAGAGTCAGAACTTTGAAGCTATATTGTGTGTGACAATATTAGTGACATATTTCGGACAACGGAATTAAGGTTCCACCAGAAGATCAAACATATTTAATGCCAACTCATTTGGAAATGAGTGATGCGTTGAGACGCAAATGAATTACAAATTACATACGTTTCGAGCGTGTCGGATCCGATGACTAAAAACCTCTCCCGTGAGCAATACATGATAAAGTACCGGAAGGCCAAGGTGTTATATCTTTACAAATGTAAACTAGATTATTGACTCTAGTGCAAGTGGGAGATCGAAGGAGATATGCCCTAGAGGCAATAATAAAGTGGTTATTATTTATATCTTTATGTTTATGATAAATGTTTATATATCATGCTTTAATTGTATTAACCGAAACATTAGTACATGTGTGATATGTAGACAACAAGAAGTCCCTAGTATGCCTCTTAAACTAGCTTGTTGATTAATGGATGATTAGTTTCATAATCATGAACATTGGATGTTATTAATAACAAGGTTATATCATTATATGAATGATGTAATGGACACACCCAATTAAGCGTAGCATAAGATCTCGTCATTAAGTTATTTGCTATAAGCTTTCGATACATAGTTACCTAGTCCTTATGACCATGAGATCATGTAAATCACTTATACCGGAAAGGTACTTTGATTACATCAAACGCCACTCGCGTAAATGGGTGGTTATAAAGGTGGGATTAAGTATCCGGAAAGTATGAGTTGAGGCATATGGATCAACAGTGGGATTTGTCCATCCCGATGACGGATAGATATACTCTGGGCCCTCTCGGTGGAATGTCGTCTAATGTCTTGCAAGCATATGAATAAGTTCATAAGAGACCACATACCACGGTACGAGTAAAGAGTACTTGTCGGAGACGAGGTTGAACAAGGTATAGAGTGATACCGATGATCAAACCTCGGACAAGTAAAAATATCGCGTGACAAAGGGAATTGGTATCGTATGTGAATGGTTCATTCGATCACCGAAGTCATCGTTGAATATGTGGGAGCCATTATGGATCTCCGGATCCCGCTATTGGTTATTGGTCGGAGTGAGTACTCAACCATGTCCGCATAGTTCACGAACCGTAGGGTGACACACTTAAAGTTGGATGTTGAAATGGTAGAACTTGAATATGGAATGGAGTTCGAATATTTGTTCGGAGTCCCGGATGAGATCCCGGACATCACGAGGAGTTCGGAATGGTCCGGAGAATAAGATTCATATATAGGAAGTCATATTCCAAGTTTGGAAATGATCCGGTGCATTTATGGCAGGTTCTAGAAAAGTCCGGAAGAAATCACCATGGAAAGTAGAGTCCCGGAGGGACTCCACCTTGCATGGCCAGCCAACCCTAAAGGGGAGGAGTCCAAGGTGGACTCCCCTAGGGTGGCCGGCCAACCCCCTCATGGAAGGGGGAATCCCACCCCAAGTGGGATTCCCACCTTGGGTAGGTTTCCCTACATATGGGAGGTTTCATTGTTGGGGTCTTATTCGAAGACTTGGATACCAACACTTGGGGATTTCCACCTATATAATGAGGAGGAGAGGGAGGGGCTACTCACTCTTGGCCACACCACCTAGGGCTGCCCTTGGCCGGCGCCCTAGCCTCCCCCTCTCTCCCCAAACCCTAGCGGTATCTCTCCTCCACCACATCCCGCACGCTTAAGCGAAGCTCCGCCGGATTTCTCCACCACCACCGACACCACGCCGTCGTGCTGTCGGATTCAAGAGGAGCTACTACTTCCGCTGCCCGCTGGAACGGGGAGGTGGACGTCGTCTTCATCAACAACCGAACGTGTGACCGAGTACGGAGGTGCTGCCCGTTCGTGGCGCCGGAAGCGATCGTGATCAAGATCTTCTACGCGCTTTTGCAAGCGGCAAGTAAACGTCTACCGCAGCAACAAGAGCCTCATCTTGTAGGCTTTGGAATCTCTTCAAGGGTGAGACTCGATATCCCCTCGTTGCTACCGTCTTCTAGATTGCATCTTGGCTTGGATTGCGTGTTCGCGGTAGGAAATTTTTTGTTTTCTATGCAACGTTATCCTTCAAACTCCGGCGAGGTGCTGCGGATGATTGTGGGCGAATGAGAGGGAACGAGAGATCAAGAAGGGTCGGAGGTGGTCTAGGGTTTCCTGGAAGTGATCCTTTTGCTTTTATAGCTCGAGAGGTAGTCAGCAACGTCGACACGACAACGGTGACTGGACGGGATGCACGACGATGTTGGTGCTGCTTCTGGGCACGAATCTTGGCGGGTTCGGATAAGCACTGACGTGAGAGGGTTAGGATGAGGCTCTGGGATGATTGGTGACGTCCGGCCATCCTTATCGACGGCGCGGCCGGCGCCGACTGGCATCGCCGCGGTGGCAAGCGGACGGAGGTGGAAGAAGAAGCTTTTCTTCTTCTATTTTTTTTTCACGAAGGGTTACGGTGGCTGGACTGACTTGTGGTGGTGTTGGGCTCGGGTTGGGCTGCACTTGGTGGGCTGCGGCGCTGGGCTGCACCCTGGGCTATGTCGGCTGGTAAGCCAGGTAAGGTTTTCTCCTCTTTTCTATTTTTTCCATTTTTTGTTTTATATTTTCTGCTTTCAATTTCATTTGTTGAATTCAAATTCAATTCTGCTTTGCAGGAGTTTCTACCTATTTTAATTAGGACTTAATAGAAATGGTAATTACATGGTCTTGTTGTTCTAAATAAATATTTAACATAATAATTTTTATTGCAATTTTAATTAAGCATGATTTAATGCACTCATTTTAATTTCTTTTTCTTGTGGAATCAAATCTGTTTGAATTATTAGAGTTGAGAATTCCGACTCCAAGTATTTTAGAGATTGTTATTAGGTCTTGGTTTCTTATTTGAGAATTTGTTAACTTACATATGATTTTATGTGATCACCCTTTTATTAAGGTCTTGTAATGATTATCATTACCCTATTTCAAGGTGAGCTCTAGTATTATATTTTAATAACACCTTGAAATATCTAGAGTAGATATTACTCCCATCATGGTTTGGTTTTTAGTTTATGAGTATAGGTGGTTGATATAAGTGGTTAATCAACACACATGGGTTTTGATTATAGAACTAGCACTAGGTGTTTTCTTATATTTAATAATTGAAGCATAATATATAACTAGTGAGCAATTCTAGATTCTAATTATATTTACCTAATGGCACATGGTTTGGAACTCAAATGTGAACCAGGTTTATAGTTGTGATCACCCAAGTGATGCACCAACTAGGATTGAGGTATGGTTGAGGGTTTTACTTGTGATCTCCCTATAATTTCATGTGGTGAATGATATCTACTTATCATATAGGGTTGGGCTTATGGTTTATTCTCCTATTTCTCCATAGCATGTTCATGGCATTATCATGAGCAACTTATTCTCAATGGTTTCTACTCCTAATTCTTTAGAGTATATGATCATTACCCAATTTGTAATGATCAAAGGTTTGCTTCCTAAAGTATCTCTCATGAACTAGGTTTCTCACTTTCCAAGATCAAGTATTGTCTTGATCAATTAGGTATAGAACTTCTTTTATAGTTTCTTGAATGGACATAGTTATGGTTGTCTCAATAGATTATATCCCAGGAGAATGCCTGAGGTATTACTTAGAGTTCTTTCCAAGGTATGATGATATAATCATATTGATAAATGGATAGCTATCTCCCTAAAATTCAAGTGTTGCCCCAACTACTTGAGTGTAACACCATAGCTTGATCTCTCTCATATAGAAATAGTTATTCTAGGATTTATGGTATATTCCTAATATCTCTTTAGGTATCTAGGCTAAGACTCCACTTGGTTATCTTGGTTGGATTAGTCTCCTCCTTACTTTATCAATTCATGGGTATGATCTTATTCCATTTGATATTAGGTTATCTCGCCACTCCAAAGTGAGATGGTTTATATCCTATTACTTTAGTTCAAGAATTGTCCTTGGTTCTTAAATAGGTAAAGCTAGGATTGGTATGAATGGTCTCTCTTATTTGGGAAGGACTTTAATACTAACCTAGAGTTAGGCTCCATAGAGATGATGTGATCATCAATATCTCTAATTATCATAGATGGATTCTTTCTCAAGGAATGTCTTGAATAATATCCTAGGTTCTTCTTAAAGATGATGATTTGAATACATGGATGTGTATCCAACGTTTTAGCTTATGGTTTGCCATTGCTTCTCTAATAAATAATATAGGACTCTCACTTCTCTAGGTTTGATTTATGATAATTTGGAATAGAGAAGAATATATATATCTAGAGTTGATCTCCTTGTCATGTTTCCAAGAATTAAGTGAAATGAATACCATGAGGTTCATGGTAGGAACATAGATTGGTTTAAGACATGGAAAAGATAAGTCCAAAATAGTTTCTCCATTTTCTTGTTACTTGGTTTCCAATTAAATGGATGTTCATATGTTATGGCAAGGAATACCATGTTATGATCTTTAATAAGATCAAGTAGTTGATCCTTGATTAATATTTTCTTGTGTTGGTTTTAATTTCATTTGATCTAACCCCTTAGATCAAATCATATCTACCCATAACAAGGTTTTAGCAAAGTCACATTGAGGTTTATAGCACTGGACTTGATGAGCTACTTCAGTTCCACCAAGGTCAAGTGAAAATTCAGTTACTGTGACTATTTTACTTTAAAGCGCGAAAATTCCCTAGATTTTCTATGCATGAATGCAATGCACACATCTGTTTCCTCTATTTTTGTAACCCCAAATACTGGGATATTACAGTCAGCCTGGCGGCAAGTGGCGAACGTTGGTGCTGCTCTGCGCTCTTCGGCCATGTGGACGGTGAAGGGGTGGCTACGGAGGTCGCCCCGATGGGCCTCCGGAATCAGATCCGTACGGTTGTTGATCTTACCTGTGGTGCTCCTCCCACCTCCATGGCCCCGGACCCCCGGTGGTTTGGTGGGGTTGGTCGGCTGTGGGCTCTGAACCGGGGAAACCCTTGGCCGACGGTAGACCGACGACGCTGACGACAGCGCCCCTTCTTGAAGGTGACATCGAGGTTGTATCCCCTCCCTCCCTGCCCTTCCTATCTCGGGTGAAAACCTAAAACTTCGGTTGGACGGCAGCGGAGCGTATGGGTGGAGGAGCTCGGGGGTGGTTAGTAGGTTTTGTCTGGTGTGTTGTGGTGTAGGCTGTGGGTGGCGGTGATGTTCGTGGGTGGCGGCGCGGCAAGGCGAGTGCTTGGAGTCCTTCTCCCGGGCACGGGCTTCCGATATCCATGCATACTCAGGGAGAGCGGTCTACCTCCAACAGGTCTGACGCCCTTCGATCTGAGGCGAGAAAGCGGGGAGCTTTCTGCAGAGGTGGAAATGGATGGTGCTTGGGTTTTTGCATGGCCTCTAGAGGTTGACAAGGGTGCGAGTTCTCAATGGCGGTCTTCTTCACCAGCTTCGATGCCTCTTCAGACGGATCGCAAAGCTGGACAAAGGACACGAAGCTCAAACTGTGTTTCATTTCTTCTCTTGTATGCTTGTTGTTTTTTCATCTCCTGCTAGCTGTTTTCAGCACCCAGCATGTAACAACTTGCCGGCAACGACCTTATTAATTTAAGGTAGGGCTACGGCCTTAGAAAAGAAAAATTAAATGAAACATGTTCAAACTGGAACCTACAAATTTCACCAGCTTATTCTCACACACGTCTGCAATTTACGTGGGGGCTGGGTTACTTGGACAGGACAACCAGCTTATGCACAAGGCTAAGCCATCCCATATTCACCATGTACCAGGCGAGTTCTTGGCCTCATCAAGGAACATGGTATCGTGAATCGATGGATCTACATACTGGCAATTATCGACTTTGACTTCGCATTAGTTGTCATTGGTTTGAAGATATATGAGGACAGCTGTTTGCCTGGTCATGTCTTTCCTGTGAAGGCTCTTCTGGGGTTATTGCTTATGCTTTCACATTCTTTTCTGGTCGATTCTTGCAGCTGAGGCTCCTGATTAACATACCAAAAGAGTCTAGTATATCACCCTTTTTTTGGAAAATCCAAGGGAAATTCAAGTAAATGGATGTATCAACATTATCAAGCAGAGGTGTTAACATGTCATTTAAACACCTGTCGAAACCTAAATCCCTTTGAAAATCAAAGATTGGCTTTGGTTGATTTGGCAAATGCGGTTGTTATTAAATACAACATGACTAAGAGGTTGGGAATACCAAATGTTAGTTCTGCAATGAAGAAGAGACAATCCATCATCTGTTTTTCCAATGTACAGCAGCCAAGTATGAAGTATGTGCGGAGTGTGGTTCCAAGAAGTATTGGAGCTGGCAATCGGCCAGGATCCTTCTCTCAGTACCTGGATTCCTAAACACTTGCTTATTAGCAGACATGCATAGATTACAGGCCTATCTGGAAGCTTAGGAACAGAGCCTGTTTCGGGAAAAAAAAAAAAAAAAAAACTTATAAACTCACCATTGGATCTAATTTGTTATTCATGCGTTTTCATCAAATATTGGGCAGGTCTCCATTTGAATGAGGAACAAGGAGTGCTGGGGTCTGGTGTGGAGATTCTCCAAAGGAATGCGTTGGATGATGCTGCGACTGTACCTTTTTTGGGGACGCGCCTACTGGGAGATGCTCTTCAAGGTGATGTTGGTGATGAGAACAAGGATTAAGCTGGCGATGATTCTTAATATATTGGAAGAAGGTGGTCTTGGTAAAAATGGTGGTTCAAGCTGAGAGCCTTTTGCTCGCTGCTCTGGTGGGTTTAAAAAGTTTCATGATGTTTGCTGTGCTCCATGGATCCGGAGGTTCGGTTGTAAGGTGGTTCTGGGTTCTTTACATCGCCTGAACATTAGCAGATGCTGTCTCAGAACCTCTAGTTTGTAAGATCCAGAACTTACTGTTGTTGTTCAGTAATGATTAATGTCACCCAGCACAGTTTTGGGGGTCATGTGAAAAAAAAAAAACTAGTTAAGCATGTTTCTTACACCTTACGTATATAATTCATGAAGTTGAAGTTTTTTCATTTTTTATAGAACTAAATATATCCCAAGTTCGATGACGGCAACCTTGTTTTCACAACTTCTACCAAGAACCGTCTACCAAGAAACTTCTACCAAGAACCAGTTCTTGAACTTGAACAAATCTTTGAGTAAACACTTGGGACAAACAGCACGCACCATAACCAACAACCTCAATACTAACCATGGGCCATGGCCAGTCATACATAAAGAATGTACAATGACCACTCGATCACACATCGCATACAACGTTTGGTTTCTTTTCATTGGAATTATTTCCAATCAGCAGAATGACCATAAAGAATGTACTGACCACTCAGTCATACATGCAAAACCAGCAACATTAACCAAATTTGTCACACATCCAAAACCAGCAACATTACCAGCCGTGCATCTTTGCAATAAAATAGGAATCAGTTACAGTAAATGCTAATTTGGCATATGCGTTTCTGCATGAGTTCAGTTTGAACTCAGTTAGTTTTTTAGTATAAAAGCACACTCAATTAGTTTAGTAAGTATAAAAGCACACATACATACCTGCAACGATGCAAGTCTGAACTCATTGCAAGCAAACAGAAAATGGCTTTGCTCATGGATTGCGATAAGTGTCTGAAAGATTAAAATATTTTTTATTTTAGAAAAACGACAAACCAATAACCTTACATACAATAAAATTAAAAATAACCGCAACAACTCTAGAAGAATGCCATAAGAATTGTATTATTGCAAGTTGGAAGACTTCACATACCCACCTACTAGACTGAAAATAACACCAAAGAACTCACAACTTAATCACTACCCTATTTGGTCTGTCAGTATTCATGTCTCAATCTCAATGTAGTCAAGCATAAGTAAGACCAGAGTTGACTGGGGAAATAGGAAGTAGCGTTAGATGAACAGGACACGCAGTGAAGCCAACACTCCACTAGATACATAATAACTGTTTCATACAACAAGTGCTTAAAAGATGCTAATAGATTACAACATTTATAGAAACAAATATTACAGATCAGAGACAGCAGCATTAGCTTTATATTATCAAATGAACAAACAAATAATAACTTTGTTCTTGTTAATCGAAGGTGATTGCAGGAGTTCAGGTGCCAGGAAGGTAGAAATATTTAGTTCTAGGGAGCTTAAAATCTAAACGTTATGCACCCTGCGGAGATCATCATTCGGATAATCCACACTAAGCAGAAATAGGTACTCCCTTCAGTCCAAAGTAACTGTATGAACTATGAAAACCAAGCAGTGGCTTGAGCCCGTTCCCAGTTCTGCTATTTAATTCTCTTCCTGAAGAACTGGGTAATATCAGGTTGTAAATTTTACCACACCATTGGAGAATGCTATACAGTGTAGGTACCTATGTGCTTGTTTTACCCAACCTGCAAACTAGCCTTCAAATGTTTCCTGCGAAAGCATAGCCCAGGCCTAAACCGTGTAATAATAAGCATAAGTTTGAATGACTACACATGATACGGATGTACTACACACTAAAATACGTCTAGGTACATCTGAATCTAGACAAAGTCACAACACTCATTTTGGAACGGAGGGAGTAGGCAGGAAAGGTTTATCCTGAAATCCTATGATGAAGGTGAAAAAAATTACAAGTCACTATGTTTGCAATGACCATGTGATTAGCTCAGTGACATTTAGGACCACACCACCACATGTTTGAACCCTCATTGGGAACGGGTTGAATACACGGCATTCTGTCAACATAGAGATAATGGCAAGAGTGCAGAGAAAAATATTTCTTCAGCCCAGGTTTAATATTTACCGTATTCATCTTCGACCTTTGGTAGTCGGTGCAGGGGAGTCCGCCGCCAACCAGCTTCTCCTGGCCGACCCCGCCGATAACAAGCCTCTTCTTGCATACGTCGCTAACCACCGGAACCCCCTCGCCACCCTCTTCACCGCGGCCTGAGTTCGAGCGCACGACGGCGATGGAGGTGCCAGACAGGGCCGGCCCTGGGGAGGGTCTGGCGGGGCGGCCGCCCCGGGCCCAGAAAATTTGGGGGCCATATTTTCTGTATAGGCATACTATACATTGCAGAAAAAAGAGAGCAGTTTTACGATTTTAGAGGGCTTAGTTTTTCTTTTCCTATTGGTTTCCAATCAGGCTGGTCGCCCACGATAAATCCGTTCCATCTATCAATATGTGAAACATCACCAATTTGCCCGAGCCTGACGCCTCGATTCCCTGCCTGCTCTCTCGCGGTTGATCGCTATCGCCCAGGCCGCCTGGTTCCTGCCCTCGCTCTCGCCGATCGCGACCTACCGACCGCGAGACGATCTGCTGACTGCTGCCCTCCTGCAGACTAAGGTCCTGCCTGCTAGTCCGCCGTCCAGTGGTCATCGCAGTTGGAAGTCCCAATCCGGCCGTCGTCAATCGGGCAATCATTCAATCTACGTATTAGATTAAGATAGAAGGTAAGAACGCCCGCTGCAGTTCTCTTGGAATTCTAATATATGCTCGCCTATAATCCGGGTTCTGAATTTTGATTAGCAGTTGTTGTTTTTAATTGTAGGAGCGGGGTTAACTGGTTTTGCAACACTATACATCGACAAGAAATTAATGGACGAGTTTGATATTGATTCCATCGTCACGGACTTTGCTTCTAGGAATTGGCGGAGAAAATTTTAAGGTATCATGTAAACATTGTTTTATATGAATATTGAAGTTGTGTATACTTAAAAGTATTTATTTTTCATCATCTCATACATGCGAAAAAAGTAGTAAGAGGGACCCAAATTTTAGCTTGGCCCGGGCCTCCGAAATCTCAGGACCGGCCCTGGTGCCAGATACATGTATTGTGCTGGAAGGTAGCGCATCCGGGAGCCGCAGCCGAAGGAGGAGCGGCGACCATGGCGAGCACGGGCGGAGACAGGAGGGGCGAGCAGGGGCTAGTGGCCGGATCGCCGGAGTCCGAAGATAAACACCTGATTAACTAGCCCATGTCCATAGCGTGGCCTTGTTTCCTTGATCAAAATTCGCTCTCCGATATATATCCCAGAAAGACCGAGCAATCTGAGTTCACGTGGGGTCCATCCCGCTCGTCACCGACCACGCCGATCCCGTCGGAATTTCTTCCCCACCAAGTTCCTTACGAGCAAGGCAACATGACCGCCGGCAGGCTGACTGAGCGCACTCATCTTACACTAAACTTGAACAAACCATAAACAAATCGGCACGATTGTTGGACTACGGCACCTCGGCGACACGTCTATATAACCTCATATACCTAATTAATACCGTCTCCAGGAAAAGTCCACTCAAATCAGATTCTGTAGTCTATACTAGCGAAGCAAACCTGCATGCTCCCATTTCTCTCTAAACCTTGAGAGCAATGGTTCTTGTACTGGCGCTGGTCTCGCTGCCATGGGGCCTCCTGGTGTGCAGCCTCCTGTGCCTCGCCCTCCTGCGGCAGGCCGCCAAGCTGCTGGACATGATGTGGCTGCAACCGCGGCGGCTCGAGCGGGAGCTCCGGGCACAGGGCCTCCGCGGTACGTCCTACCGCTTCCCCGCCGGCGACATTAAGGACTACGGCCGGCTGAGCAGGGAGGCCTGGTCGAGGCCCCTGCCGCTGCGGTGCCACGACATCGCCCCCCACGTTGCGCCTTTCCTCTACAACACCGTCCAGGAACACGGCAAGACCTGCTTCTCTTGGTTCGGCCCCGTCCCGAAGGTGACCATCGGTGACCCCGACCTCGCCAAGGACGTCATGTCCAATAAGTTCGGGCACTTCGAGAAGATGAAGTTCCCCGCGCTATCCAAGCTGCTGGCCGAAGGCCTCGCCAGTATCGAGGGCGACAAGTGGGCCAAGCATAGGCGCATCCTCAACCCTGCATTCCAGCTCGAGAAAGTCAAGGTAAGCTCAAATATGGCTCAATATCATGCGACCACAATCAGAGTTTTAAATAGCTGGCTATGCCCGCATAGCCCTTCAAAAAGGTACAAGACCCTAAGTGGACGCATGTATCCAAATTGAGAGATGGGTAGTTGTGAGAGAATTCAAATTTTGGTCAGATGGCTAACGCCATCGACTTGAACATAGGAAAACATCCATCGAGGTTGGTAGTATGAACTGACTACACGTTTTAGTCGGTTTGTCTAGTTAAAAATCAAACTTATGTAACTAAGGAGAATGGCCCCGAGCCCCCGATTTATTTTGGCCTCGATTTAGTACTATATTAAAATCCGATGGACCGTAGAATTGATTGTTCCAATGTGTGACTGCAGCGCATGATTCCAGCATTTTCGGCGTGCTGTGAAGATCTCATTAGCAGATGGGCGGAGTCTCTCAGCTCTGACGGTTCATGCGAGCTGGATGTTTGGCCAGAGCTCCAGAACCTTACTGGAGATGTCATTTCTCGCACCGCATTCAGCAGCAACTACCTTGAGGGAAGGAGGATTTTCCAGCTGCAGTCGGAGCAATCTAAGCGTCTCATGACGAACATTCAGAAGATTCTCATTCCTGGCTACTTGTTAGTTACTAATTAAACTTCATTACCATCTGCAATTTAATAACAAGTATATTTCAAATGCATCCTAATTTGGCACTTTTAGGTCTATGCCAACCAAAAACAACAAAAGGATGAATCAGATCAACAAGGAGATTGAATCTATACTACGAGGTCTTGTTGGCAGAAGAGTTCAAGAAATGAAAGAAGGAGAAAGCACCAAAGACGACTTACTTGGTTTATTGCTAGATTCAAATATGAGACACGTGGATGAGCATGGAGAATCCCAAGTGGGAATGACAATTGAAGATGTCATCGAGGAATGCAAGTTGTTCTATTTTGCAGGAATGGAGACAACATCGGTGCTACTCACGTGGACTATGATCGTACTAAGCATGCACCCGGAGTGGCAAGATCGTGCGAGGGAAGAAATCATGGGTCTATTTGGAAAACACAAACCAGAATACGAAGGCCTAAACCGACTCAAAACAGTAAGCCCTTACTACTGAAAATATTGCAATTTATTGATTTGCTGAAGTCCATGATTTACCGTGTTGACCACATAGATTGTTGGATTCCATTTATAACTCGTTCCTGGTCCTTTAATTTGTATAGGTGACCATGATCCTATATGAGGTTCTCCGGCTATACCCACCAGCAATAACATTCAGCCGGAAAACTTACAAGGAGATGAAGATTGGAGGCGTTACGTACCCTGCTGGAGTGATGATTGAGCTTCCTGTGATGTTCATCCATCATGATCCTGACATTTGGGGTAGTGATGTCCATGAGTTCAATCCCGAGAGGTTTGCCAACGGGGTCTCCAAGGCATCCAAAAATCCAGGCGCTTTTCTCCCTTTTGGGTGGGGGCCACGGATATGCATCGGCCAGAACTTCGCATTAATAGAGGCTAAGATGGCGATTTCCATGATCATTCAGCACTTTGAGTTTGAGCTTGCACCGTCGTATACTCATGTGCCACATACCGTGATAACAATGCATCCAATGCATGGGGCACAAATTAAGCTTAGAGTAATATGATCATTGGAAATTATTTTTCTTGTATTATATGCATGATTTAATACGCATTATATTTCCTGTTTGCAGGTTTTGATTTCATAGATTTGGTGATATGAATATAAAGTAGTTGTAAAATGGTATATGCTAGTGTTTTGTGACGTTACCTGCATAATGCTTATTTATGATGAACGAGATGCCAACTTGTGCGCTTTCCCAAGCTAAAAATGTTGAAGGAGAAACAAATATAACGCAATCGCAATAGTTTTGCGACAGACTATTATGTTTTCTTGGGTACATAAGTATCCGTCCACATTTGTCCTGTTAGATGTTCAATCAATATGCAATCATCACATTTTTCAACCCACTTCATATAGTGTTAATCACAAACTAAATTTATTGGAAGTAGTAGTTGATAAATTATCCCCTTAAAAACCGAATATAGCAATCTATGTTGGAATTAATTGTAGGACAACGTAACCGAGCTGAAAAATATGCGAAATGGGTTAGTATTTTGGGAAAATCAAACATTTTATTAAAATTAGGTTAGAATTAATTATCAGAAATAACTCTGGAACAACGCAAGTGTTTCAAGGCATTTCTAAACGCCGACACACATGACAAAAGACCAGGTAGGCAACACATAGAACCCACCAACAATTAATAAACACGTTGAGGAAAGCGCCCCGGCCGAGGAAGGCACAAACTTATAATCCATGTTGCAATAAACACGTCATGGAAGGGCACCCCCCGCTGGCACAATTTATCAAACTGGGTATCGTGGATAGATCAGGTGTGGCGCATCTACTTGATGTGTTGAACATATTTTCATGTCTCATTATTTAATCGCATTCAAACAGAAAAATCATCCATGTCATTCAAATTGTAATTTCCATTTTGTTATGATATAAAGTTTCATTTTATTGAGGTATAAAGTTTTTACACATTACACTACAACCACTTCTTACGAATCAATTCCTTGGATATTACCATTATTTTTGTTAGAACAAGCTGCTGATGTCAAACTTTCAGCAGAAGAACCCTTGAGTTTGCTTAAGAGAGAAGCTCTTGACTTACTCTCTCTTGAGTACATCCTATAGCTAACAAACTAACTATAGAAAATATAAAATATTTACACTTCTTCGTCAAAGTGTATACCTATTTAGGAAAAAACTCCTGGTTGTTCTTGGAATCCTTGAGCACTACCCTTTATGCATGCCATCCTCTTTGGTACACTATTGACCTCCACGCGGTTCTGCAAGGCATGCTCTGTGTGCCATACACTGATAACCTCATCATAGATCTGCTCATCATCCTTCCCAGCCGTTCTGCCCACCGTATTCCTCACGGAGGATCTGGAGAAAGGATCGATAAACATGATTAAAGAACTAGAAGAAGAACAAGATGTAAATGATATGTAGAAGGGGCAAAGAAAACATGCCCGCGGGTTGAGTGACCTGATGGAGGAATCCCGCGAGGCTTGAGCATATCAAGTGCCATCATAGCCAGAGAACAACCTACAACTCTTCATCTTGCGGCTCCGTGGGGATTGGGAAAATGTGGAGTTGGGCAAGATTTTTCTTGTCTTATATTGGAAATATGAGTAGAGAGTAGGGAGTGTGATTAGGATTTGTGGTGTACGTCCTTTTGTAAGTTCGGCACAACAATATGTGCATGGTTATTGGAAGAATCCATAATGTGTTGAACAAATATCCATTTCACTATAATTTAGGAGTCCACACCACCAATTATTCATTTGCAAGTCAGATAATCTCCCTCGTGCTTGGGGTGTGCTGGTTGGATGTTTCTATTTTGTTTCTTGTTGAGGGTGGTGCCTCCACCTTTCGATAAAAGAGTTGAACCATTTTGACCTTTCTTCTATAAAAAATGTATCACAAGTAGTCATCAATCTCTTGATTTCTTTAACCGCCAACAATGTTATCTGTGGAAAATATACATCAAAATAGAGAAAACAATTGTATCAGAAGCGGCGTAGCAACAAGTCACAAATGGGGATTTCTTTGACCGGTCTTTTCCAGATTGGAATTTCTTCTCCTCCAAGCTTGTTAGGAGCATATCCATTAGTCTTTAACTCCAAGAAATCGGTAAAAACGATGTGATGAGGAGACTAATCCAATCCAGTCATACCTCTATAATTGATCGAGAGGAGTCATCATACCTCTATATATTATTATAACATGATGCCAAACCAGTCTTACACTCCAAGAAATGTTAAATGTAAAGGAGAGGCTAGCTGTTGCTACTCCAACTCAGTGACAGGTAGATACCTCTATTTAACATTGTGTCGATTACCGTACGGTATTCACAGAGTCAATGCACACTCGCATCAGCTAATTCTAGTCACGTCCCTCCCACATCTCCTGAGAAAGAATGGTTTTTGAATTCGTAGCCACTGCCTCAGTGCCATGGAGCTACCTCCTGTACGGGGTCCTGGGCTGCGTGCTTCCATGGCAGGCAGGCCTGCTGGTGGACCGGCTGTGGTGGCGGCCGCGGCGGCTGGAGCGAACGCTGCGCGCGCAGGGCATCGGCGGCACGACCTACCGCTTCCTGATGGGCGACCTCAAGGACTTCAGCCGCCTCAACGATGAGGCCTGGTCCAAGCCCCTGCCGATCGGCTGCCACGACATCGTTCCCCGCGTCATACCCTTCCTCTACAACAACGTCCGGGATCATGGCAAACCCTGCTTCTCCTGGTTCGGCCCCGTTGCCAACGTGGCCATCACTGACCCTGAGCTTGTCAAGGACGTGCTGTCCAACAAGTTCGGCCACTTCGAGAAGCCCCAGTTCAAGGTTCTGACCAAGCTGCTTGCCAACGGCCTCACCACCCACGAGGGCGAGAAATGGGTCAAGCACAGGAGGATCCTCAACCCTGCGTTCCATCTCGAGAAGCTCAAGGTCAGCGGGTAGACAATTTTCATTTCAATTTTTTCTGGATGCCTACATGTGCCGTTTCAACTGGATTTTTTTTTTTTGAAGCATGATACGACATGTTTGTTTATGAATTATTTTGCAGCTCATGCTACCAGCTTTCTCTGCAAGCTGTGAAGAGCTCGTTAGCAGATGGAAGGGGTTCCATGGTTCCGACGGCTCGTGTGAGGTGGATGTATGGCCGGAGCTCCAGAACCTCACCGGAGATGTCATTTCTCGCACAGCTTTTGGTAGCAGCTATCTCGAAGGAAGAAGGATTTTCCAGATACAGTCCGAGCAAGCTAAGCTCTTTGTTGGTGCTCTCCAGAGGATTATCATTCCTGGTTACCTGTGAGTTATCATGTGATTCCTCTAGATTTCTTATCGCTTTTTAGTAACTTGAATTTCTTGAAAATCTCAATCATTTAGGATTCACACTAATAAGAACTTCTTTAATGAAAAACGTTCGGATCTGCTCCAACATCATACACACAACCAGGGGCAGATCCTGTGGGGTTGCAGATCGTATACTTAGTTACCTACTTAAGGTAGAAAACACGAGGTCTGAGAATAATTATTTCTTATATATTATGCTTAAGGCTGCAGGTCGTATACTTACTTAAGGTAGAAAACACTGAAAGTTCAATACTGACATAACAAAAATAAACTCTTTTCAAATTTCTGTATTAACCATAGAATTTGAATCAAGAGCATCTGATTGTCTATCTTTGCTTAGATTAAGTATTTTTTGGTCCTTCGTTCACATACTCAAAAGTAGAATGCAAATGTTAATGTACCATAATTTTGAAATTCTTGGCTCTGTATATATTGTATAACTCAAATCATGTATGGCGGAAAAGAAAAGAATCTGAGTACAAAAGCATATGCCTGGGGGGCAACTTCTCATACTGCAGACCCAAAACGATGAGTCTCACAACCAATAGATAATCATATTGTAAATGCTAGACTATACTAAGCACACAATACTAGGAAAAACTGAATGCCAAGCTTGTGGGCTCCCTTCATTAGTAGACTGGATATGACAAATCATCAAAAGCATGCATAAACAAGATAACGCCCAATAGATAATTATACTGGTAACCATATTCACGACTAGAATCTTAGAGTGCACTCAATCAAATCAAAATTGATAGAACTTTATAAGTGTAATTAGACATATATATATATATATAACCAGTAAATATTCAAAATTAACACCTAACTGAATAAAAGTGTTCATAAGTGTACTTGACTTCATGTACACACGGTTGACAATAATTGTGTATAAACATCATCCAGTTATTATGGTAAGGGAAACTGCTGATGTACTGTAGGTTATTGCCGACCAAAAACAATAGACAGATGCGCAAAAACAACGATGAGGTCGAATCAATCTTACGAGGTTTAATTGGAAAAAGAATGCAAGCCATGGAAGAAGGTAAAGGCTCTGAGGATGATCTACTAGGCCTATTGCTAGAATCGAATAGGAAGGACATGGACGAAAATGGCCAACCTAGCCAAGGAATGACAATGGAAGATGTTGTCGAGGAGTGCAAGCTATTCTACTTGGCTGGAATGGAGACAACATCTGTACTGCTTACATGGACGATGATCGTGCTAAGCATGCATCCAGAGTGGCAAAATCTTGCAAGGGAGGAGGTCCTAGGTTTGTTTGAGAGAAACAAACCTCATTACGACGGCCTTAGCCGACTCAAAATTGTAAGTGCTACATTTGGTTTTGCTTCACTAGGTGGCTTAATTGTGTAAGGATTAATCGCAGAAATTCCCAATGGGGTTACAAATGTTTGGTGTCTTTCCACTAATTGCAGGTGACCATGATCCTTCACGAGGTCCTTCGGTTATACCCCTCAGCTACCGTGTTTAGCCGAAAAACTTATAAGGATATGGTTATTGGAGGCGTCAGATATCCTGCTGGTGTGTTCATTGAGGTGCCTGTGTTGTTCATGAACCATGACCCGGATATATGGGGAAGTGATGTGAATGAGTTCAAACCTGAAAGATTTGCCCAGGGAATTTCCAAGGCATCAAAGCACCCAGGTGGATTCTTATCATTTGGTTGGGGGCCACGGGTCTGCATTGGCCAGAATTTTGCACTGCTCGAAGCCAAGATGGCATTAACCATGATCCTCCAGCATTTCGAATTTGGGCTCGCACCATCATATATACATGCACCACACACCGTGATGACGTTGCAGCCGATGCACGGTGCGCAAATTAAGCTTAAAGCTATATGAACGCACATAGTTTCAAGTAGTTATTGCTATGTTGGTTGTGAAATGTGAGTTTTGTATGAGTGGATAATAATGTCGTCTTGATGTATTTTGTTTAGGCTTGATATTGTACTTATATAAACGGTTGTACTATCTTATTTGCCACCTAGGCATCCTAAAGTTCCCCTGATAAATGAGATTGGTGTATCCTAAGACAAACTAGTCTTGGCCACTATGTTGCCTTGCATCGCAATAGAACCAATTTGCATAGGATTCTTGATTTCGGGTTGTCTTAATTGCATTTTGCTTTATGATCCTTTTCATTATTGTGCATAAAGATACTGTTGCTTCTCTTAGTGCAGCACATTTACCCCTGTTTTTTTCATTTTGTACGCTGTTGATTCAACTCAATGGTACAGAATTCAGTTCATGTGACATTGTCTGTTTTGTAGATTGTAGTCTGGGCTTCATGATGGAGCTGACCATTGTAGCGAGGTTCCAACCCAATGGTCACTATTATATTAGTGCCAGGAACATGCCCAGCAAGGAGAGCCGGAGATACTGTGCTTGCCATACTGAATGTGTACTCATAGAGCAGCTAGCGAGTAGCGATCTCACTGAGTCAAATTAGTCGAGCCGTAGTACATGTGTACTGTGTACATATGTCTGCTGTGCTTATTGCTGATATTTTCATGATGAGAAAATGAGACTGACAAATGGGCAATAATATTCAGATGAATTCTTTCCTTGGCCAAAGATCAATCTATATAAATTCTTGTAGTGTGCATGTGTCATTTCTGTTGCATTTAACATAGCTAGCGAGGGGGGGGGGGCACGACCTGCTGCTCGTCACGAGGGTGCTGCCGCCCGGACCGGGGAATCCCTGCCAGCGAGCGGTTGAGGAGGGCCACAATCTCGGGCCCTGCGTGCGTGAGGAGGGAGGCTTCGCGTCGCGTGGTCGAGGTGGAACTCAGGCCGGTGATGTGGGATCTCCAGCCGGCGCCGGCGAGGTCGCCTGCCCTCTGCAGAACGAGGAGCGGGAGATGTGCGAGTGCGGTTGTGTGGATTGCGGAAGTTATGCTGAGTGTGGTGTGAAGAGTTGACAGCGGGGGTGAAAGAAACTACAAGATTGTTTTGCAAAATAGCCACTTCCGACATTTTTTTCGATTGGAGGGAGTAAAATTTAAACTTAGTTCAACATATATAGTTCATACAACCATAGCTAGATAGTTCGACATCGACACTGACACTTTGACATCATATACACTTCGTCACTCGACACTGACCATAGTTGGAACCCTAATCCCAAAATCCATCACTGTCTGATTCCGACTGGGCGGCCTCCTCGGCATCTATCTCGTGGACCAGGTTGTCCCACCAATCGGAGTCCATGTCCATGCTCGATTCGACGGCAACGGTGGATGGACCGACAGCTGAAGAGGACGCAGACGCCGCCAAAGAGGAAGCATCGGCACGGGCGGGAGTGGCACCACTGGCGGCTGTGTGCTGGGCGACAAGCTGGGCGTAGTACTCGAGCTCTGCCGCCATGTGTTTCGGATGAGCGGCGCGGAACGCAGCCATGTCCGCCTCATCCGCCTGCTGGATCAAGAGGCGCATGTGCTCGCGCCGCACCTACCGCTCCTCCGCGAGGCGCACAACCTGAAACAGTGACCGAGGAAGTCGGCCTCTGCGTGGGTCCCAACTGCTGGGGACTTGACCGCGCCGCGGGGGCCGTCGTGGTGCCACACCATCGCGTCGTATGCACAGGCGGCGAGCGCCGGCGTCTTGAAGGTCCCCAGCAAGAGATGGACGCCGGCGCACGTGATTTCGACGGCCCAGCGGTTGGAGGGGTGCAGCCGGACGGCGAGGTAGCCAGCGGAGGACCGGACGTGGCGCGGCGGCATCTCGGCGATGGATTGGCCGATTTTCGTGGGGAAACGGCGGCGGGGTGTGGGTGGGCCTGATCTACGTGCATCACGTTGGGAGAGGGGCAGGGATGACATCTGCCGGTGGCAATCGATGGCGGCGCAGGTGGAAGCGAAGACAAACTGTCGCGCGCTACGAGACAAAATGACGGTTGGGGGAGGCGCGTGGCCGGCTGGGGTTTTTATACCACCTCCCAAAGTGGTGTATATTTGCACCGTCCGGAGTAAATTATACACCTCAAATATATTGGGACCACCTTTTTTACACCTACACCATCTAATATAGCTCTTTTTAGCTCACAAGTGGTCTATATGACAGGTTTTTTTACACCTACACCATCTAATTAAGATGCTTTTATTGACGAGAACCAAGAACTTCAGCCAGGGCCGGCCCTATATTTTGCCGGGCCCTGGGACGAGGTGGGAGCCCCTAAAACTAATATACATGTACGCATATTGAGATACAGATATATGTGTCTAGTTTTAGTTTTAAAATAAAAAATAAACATCCAAATGTCCATTCATAGTGAAATTAATGTCTATAAATAACTGTTAAATTTTTATCATCATCTTGTTGGGTTCAGATTCTTGTCTTTGATTATCGTCATTGACATCAACTCTATTTGTTACCGAAAATACCTATTTAATGCATCTTTTTGTGTGTTTAATAAGTTGATTCACTCGTTTACTTTTATTCCTTTTCAGGGCACCAGATTTATATTTCTGCAGTGTGATGCCTAAAAGTATGAAGAAATTAGCAACTAACATCACACAAAAATGAGAGTAGTTTTGAGCAGGAACAAACAATTTCGAATCACTAAACAATTTACATCCTGCTCTTTATCTCACACACATAGAAAAATTCACCATCGTCTAACCCATGGTATGATTCCCCATTGTTGTAGATATGATCTAGTGACGAGCATATACGGATGCGATTTCGATCACTAAACAGATAATTAACAAGAATCTATCAGACTAAAGAACAAGTGGAGTAGAATTAGTGAATTACCGGAGCGAGGAGATCTCCACTGCGATGTGCTTCTGCCGATCTGCGAGTCCTGCAGGCGAGGCGAGGCCGAGGCGATCCAGCCGATCGAAGTGGAGCAGGGAGAGGGAGTCGATCGCTCCGTCCGTTCCCCTCCCTGATCATTTATTTGGTCACCGAATTGCTACGTTTCGTTTCGTTGGGCCTTTTAAAGATTTTCTTTAGGGTACCGCTAGGAATCGGATGCCGATATCCTTCTTCCGATCGGACCAACTTCCAACCGTACGATGTGAAGCAATCTGGCCGCAAGATTTTGAACGAACCCCCGCACTATTCCTTCCGTTATTCAAGCGTCCGGTTGCATGCTTCCATATTCTATGGATTGCTTCCTAGTACTACTCACGTACGTATGTCATGCCATATCTAACGCTAATTAATCGGGATTCTAATTAAGCACTACCCCTGATTTGAGTTCTGGCCCGATTCTCAGGAAACTACTCTAGCTAATTTCGCGCTTGTTTCCTTTGTTATCAGAGTCGGCTTCAACTGCAAATGAAATATGCTTTGACCCAAAAAAAAAAAATCTCATAAATTTATTTATTTACATCAGTGGAAGAAACGAAGCACGTATATGTGTGATAGAACAGATTGTATTTAATTTTGAAGCAACACATGTTATACAGAAGCTATTATCTTGTGGTAAAAAAATTAGAAGCATAATTTTATGGTGGTTGAATCATGATCAAAGTACTACTGAAGCATTCAGATGACTTGTAGGAAGCAAATCATGCTTCCGATTTGTTTGCGTCAATCATGCTTCCCAAATGATTTAACAGTTGTTCTCTGTGAGACCCATTGTATTACATGAAAGCTTCCAAGCTGAACTAATTTTCTATATTTTGAAGACATTTCTTCTATGCCAAACTTTTTTTTGTTCCAGAAGCATCGTAACATTGGTTCCATCAAACACAAAATTCCTTTGAACACAATGTATTTTGCTTCCATAAAAATAATAAATAATTCAAATTACATTTGCTTCAAACGAATTGGAATTGGGGCTTTGCTAATAAATAAGGAATAACATGCTCCCTGCAAATCGACAATTTGCTCCCATGAAGAGTAGTCACAAAACGTTTCCAATGACTGCAACATGCTTCCTATTTTCTTCCATACGACCTAGGCAATGCCGCTGCCTGTGATGCATCTTCTCAGGATCACAAATGCTTCCATTTATTGCGGTACACGTTTCCTACTTTTTTGGTTCTGTGTGAACTGGAAGATGCATAGATGTTGCCGCCCCTTATATAGCTTCTCAAGCAATGTGGCCATGTTGTTTGCTTCGATGCACCTCCACAAACCATGCGACATGGACGATGCAGCCATGTTGTTGTCCCCAACATAGCTCCTCAAGTCCCACACTCTCCGAAACATACTATCTTCATGTCGGTGACATGCTAGGATAGCAGGACGCGATTATGATCATGGAGCAACACACCAATCTTCTTCCAACACTGTTACTAGTGCTACAAACCATCCACCGTTGCAGACTCATTTGTCTATCACCATGACTCGCCGTCATGCTAGTGCTGCCTCATCCTTCCCCGCTGACTAGCATGTCAGCAGACCTCAATCAAGGCGCCAAAAAACTACTCTTCAGCATATACAATCTGGATCATCATCCGTCATGATTTTGGAGATGTGCTGCAAAAAAATATAGCGAGCAAAACTTCACAATGGAGGACACATATGGATATCAATTGGGAAGCTAGGACACACAGAAGCATCACATTTCTTGAGAAGGAGCATACCAAAATCTGTGTTGAAGCAGACAAATTTGGAAAGTATAATATAATAATGTTTTTTTGCAGATAGCACATTAATAATAAACAGGAAGCATGGACATGGGAAGTATCAAATTTCTTGATAAGCAGCATAAAAATTTCTATGTTGAAGCAGACTAATTTGGAAAATATAAGATTCAGAAACAAGATCTGCACGAAGCATAAACATACCGTGCCATGGAAGCAGAAAATTAGCTTGCATCGACAACATGATTACAATGTTAGTAAACAGAGATATAAGAACCTAATGGATGTATGATATGATCACATATCTGTTATATAGATCGGATGGTAATTTATACATAAAGAAACACAATGATTTAATGTTCAGAAAATGTAGAAAATAAGCACACATTTGAACCTAAGGTCAGCTGCTATTACCTTATACTCAAATCGTGTAGTCGTTGAAGGGATCGACACCCCTTGGGTGGTGGAAGCAGCCTTGACGGCCTAGTTGAGCTGACTCCCACATCTACACCGCCAGTTGCCGGACGATCATGCATCGCCGACGTCTTTCCGCAGTGGAGAGTCAGACTCAGACTTGCTGGTGCAAGAGTCGGAACAGGAGGAGACGGATCGGAGGTGTCATCCTGGTCGGCCCGGCTATGCCTCCTCTTATCCTAGACCGCCGGCGGCTGTCGGCCAGGCAAGCCCCGTCGAGATCCGGGTCGTGCGTGCCTGCTGCCGTAGCCTCGTACAGCTCCAGTGAGATCGAGGCGCATACATTGGCCGGGGTGGGAGGTTTCTGGCGGTGGGGAGGGGGCTGGTGGCAAGGTGGAGATTGCAGATGCGGCGGCGGCGGCGGAGGCGCAGTCTGCGCAATTTCTGGGATCAATCTGGGAAGAGCCATGGCAATATTTGGGGAAGGAGGTGTGGAAGGTGCGTTATCATCGGGTAATTTTCTTTTCTTTTTGTGGGGAAGCCTTGATGCATGATGGCCATACGATGGAATTTGGAATCAGCGGCGTCCGATCGGTCCGATTTTCTGCTTTCCATCGGACTGCGATACATAGTGTTTACCTTTTCTTTAGCCCAACAAAGAAGGTAAATACTAACTATCGCAGGCCGATGGGATGCAGTTAATCGGACCCATGGGACGCCGTCCATCTTGCGTCTATCAAACGGTCCACACTGGATTTGTTTCTAATGATTAGCCCGTTAACTACGCACGTCACCATCTGACCATCTGTATTTCCAATTACCTGTCTCGCCTCGTCCAGATCGGCTCCCCAAATTGATCCGCCGCACCACAGGCTTGCCGGGACGGGATCCTCTAACTTTGAGGAGCAAAGTCAGGTAAGCTACAGTGGCCTGACTTTTCTTCTTCCAAATTGCATGATTAAGGGCAAAATGATTTAATTTATTCTACATAATGCAAATTTATGTTATGGATTTAGAGTAACTACATACGGACAAAATTATGATGTAATAAAATTTAGTTCAAACTTTTTACGTCTACAGTAATTATCTACAGTAATTGATTAGAGCATGTAATATGGTGATTAGGCTATAATACCCTGACTTTACAACGTTCTTTTCTCTGACTTTGCTCTTCAACGTTAGAGGAGCCGGTTCCAGGCTTGCCGGCCGCCGCGCAACACTGCTATCTCACGCCGTCACATGACCATGCTGCCACGCCGTCGGCGCTTCAGCTCTTCCAATCGCACTGCACCCTCCCATCCAGACCAAGACCCGCGTCTTCATCGGGTCAAGTCCTGCGTCGACACACATTAGGATCTACCCGCGCGCGGGGAATCGTCGGTGGACATTACTGACCGCCGGCGGCCGAAGCATGCAGTAGGTGCCGGAGGCGGCTCAGCCCAGCCTTCAAGCCTACACTTCGGTCAAAGCACCGGGCCGTAGGATGCTTCGACAGTCTCGGTCCCCTCACCGACTCACAATTAGGAAGAAGGTAATTCAGATTACCTAGGTCACAATGTACTCATATTTTCCACACATTTTTAAGATAAAATCCATGTAGTATTCATTTATATATGTATTTTTGTAAATGTTTCTGCTCCCACGCTGTGCAATTTGATTGCTTTGACTTTTGTTACTTCTAAATAACCATGCTTCATATTTAAATTACCCATGCCATGCTTCCATGTTTCGTACTTAGTCAACTGAAATTATGAAAATTTCTTGTGCTTACTAGTAGAGACGTAGAGTATGCTTCATCTCTAATATGCTTCCATACTTTTTGTAATCTTTGCTTTACATATGTACAACGATAAGTGTCCACCCGGGGGATTGGAAGCCTGATCCCCTACCTCCCTACCGTCCAATTAACCTGCACGCTCCTTCTCATCCCGGCACCAAAACAGATCGAGAGAGAAAAATCCCCATCCCCATCCCGGACGGTCGTATCTCCCATCCGCCCATCGGGCACGGCTTCCCCGAGCAGCATTGGCAGACCGCTGACAACCGCTTCTCCACCCCCTGCCGGTAGCACCTACGGCTGGAAGCAGCACGGCTTGCTGCTTGTAGCACCACCACCCAATCGCCGGCAGCATCGCCGCTGGGTGCTGGAAGCAGCACGGTTTCCTGCTTGCAGCACTCCCGCCCCAATCACCGGCAGCATTGCCGCTGGGCGCCGACAACACCGCTGGCCATGGTTGGTAGCTAATATTCCTACGATCGGCAACACCTCCTGACATGGATCGCAGCAGCACCGCCTAATGCTCGCAGCATCACAACCTGCGACTGGTAGCACCACCCGCATGCTGTCGTAGCACCATGCCCGTTGTGAACCAGGCAGTTCCTAAGCGCTCGTAGCATCGACCTATTTGGCCGCGCTTCATTAAAGCCCCGCAGCACTTGGTAGCATCAACACCGTGTTGTGGTAGCACCATGCATCAACGCCGGCAGCACCGCATCTCAACATTGGTAGCATCGACATCCTTCGCATCCCTTCCTTGGCAGCCTTGGAGCATCCAAGGCTCTCACCATGCCCGACCGCCACTTACATCATGGCCAACCACCTGCGAGCGATGCTCCTTGCAGCACTGCAAGTCCCCCATGCTTCCAGCGGCGCCGGCTGCCCCGATTTGTCGCACCACAGCATGACGGTGGCGCTCCAACGAGAGAGGATATGCGGCAATTTAACTGTTGTGTTTCGACCATAAACACGCTATGTTCATATGCATGAATATAATGCTGCTAAATATCAAGGCTTCCTATTGATATCAGGTTCTGCTCACATTACGTTGCATATCATTTTTTTACCATGCTTTCATTTTTTTAATATTGTAGTTTAACTGTTTACTCTAGGCATACTATTATGTATTTACATACACTTGTCTCATGTTTCTTGCATTTTCATCCACATGTTGCCAGCAAGACATGAGTTTTGTTGAGGCAGCATGAAATCGATGTTTCGAAATAATCATGCTTCTTATGTACCATACTTCTGTTTCAATCTTGAAAAGTTTGCCGCAGTAGAGCCATTATTCTACCACTTTGTAGCTGTATTTTTCATTGTCAGAAGAACTGTATTTAAATGATGCCCTCATGCTCTTCATTTTATTTGTTTCCTGCAGTGTTGTGCAGCTCTTTTAGACTGCCCATCTTTGTGAAAGGGTACAAACAACAATGGAGATCCCTTGTTCACCGACTGGTCTTTGGAAGCTCAAATTTTTGGAATTTTGAAGCAAGCTGAACCAGCATGAGAAACAAGTGGTTGAAGCATATGACTTTTCCTTTCAAAGATATAAATTTCGTGTACATAAGAAATGAAGATGCTTAGTACCTAGGAAAAAAAGAAACTTCGGAGAGTTCATCTAGTTTCCGCAACTTTTGTGCAGTGTTGTGTTAAAAAGAAATTGCGCATTTGATAAAGAATGTGTAGTACTGTAGGAATTGGAAAATGTGTAAGGTACTTGCAGCATGATCATAGATGTAGTAACAAGAGGATTAAGTTCTTCCTTCTTGTTAATATATATGCTATGCAGCAAAGGCTATCTATCAGTGAGTAGTGAGTAGCGGGGAGCATATTTGTAATGTTTTTCGAAACGTTCTTAATGAAAGATTGGATCATATAAATAGCTGTGACTTGAGTGACATGAGGTAGCAAGATTATGTGACATTAGAAGAATATTTTCTTCAAAAACCGAACAAAGGTTCCTGGTTGGAAGCAAAATGGTTATATGAAATAGTATATTTTTGTTTCCTAAAACTCTGGAATTAGTTTCCTTTGAATTATGTACCAGCAACAGTAGAGTAAGATTATACATCTAAAAAAAACATTATAACAAGATTATGGAAGAAAAAAGTTTCACGATCTGCTCCATTGCTTCCCAGCATGTGAACGATCATTTTTCTTCTATAATCAGAACGTAGGTGATTACGGAAGCACGTATTGCTGCGAAGATTGCAAATCCTGGGAGCACTTAGCGGAGGATGCAGATTTAAAGAAGCACGCTGGCGGATTGGATGTCCATGCCGGACGTGCGATACGGGAGCAGTTAATTCCGGGACGTGTGATACGTTTTTACTACCTAAATACACGCGGGGTTTGTTTCCAGATCGTATGTCGCTCGTGCTTCCAATCCAACGACCTGCGACTGGTCCGATGGGAAGCCAATATCGGTATCCGATTCCTAGCGGTGCCCGACAAAGAAACCAAAGTATATATAGAGGAGAAGATCCGGTGAAGGATTAAGTTTAGGGATGGCAATGGGTACCATGACCCACGTACCCACCGGGTAAAAACCCAATAAGAGTACGGGTATGGGATAAATATTACCCATGGGTTTATAAATGAAAAAATAGTGTACCCATCGGGTAGAGCGGGTACAGGTATGGGATGGTAGAACCCATACCACATACCCATTTACCCATCTAAATTTAACTAGTGGGTCATCGTAATATTCTAAACTGCTTAATTTCCCCCTAATCACGCCTTAATGTTGCTAAGTTGAACCTCACGCTTTTCGGTCTAACAATATCTGGTAGGTTACTGAGAATTAGACCCCTATTTAGGACCGCTTCATTTTCTCTCATATTTTTTTTATCAATTTGATGTGTTGTTAGCATGGGTATTTTTTTCCCGCGGGTACCCCTTTACCCTGTCGGGTGACGGGTATGGGAAAGACTTATACCCATTGACAGGTATGCGTATGGGTGACGGGTAAGATTTAAGGCGACGGGTACAGATATGGGATGGCTCTACCCGTACCCATACCCTGCGGGTGCCATCCCTACCGGTGATGGGCCCGCCCTGGGCGTGGGCACCTAGGCGGCCTAACCATCACCCCTTAGCGATGGTTTATAACCATCACTAAAGGGAAACGTTAATGGGCCTAGTCCATTAGTCGGTTATTTCAAAAAAAATCAGATTCGAAAATTGGCTTAGATTCGAAATTTGCTTCGATTTAAAAATTGTTCAGATTTGAAATTTGCTCAGATGTGAAAATTGCTAAGATTGAAAATTCAAATACAATTTAGACTATGTTCAGGATAAATTTGAGTTTACTATTAATTCTTAAATTAACTAGGTGAACTTCTACTCAAAACAATATCCCTCGCATTGTCTTAGTGATTACACGAACCAAATCCACTACACCAAGTCCGATCATCATGTGAGATGATGTAGTTTCAATGGCGAACATCAACATGTTCATCATATCATCTATATGATTCATGCTTAACCTTTCGATCTTCCGTGTTCCGAGGCCATGTCTGTACATGCTAGGCTCGTCAAGTCAAACCCTAGTTTCCGCATGTGCAAATCTGGCTTGCACCCGTTGTATGCACACGTTGAGTCTATCACACCCGATCATCACGTGATGCTTCGAAACAACGAGTCTTAGCGACGGTGCTAACTAAGGACGAACATTGTATTATCTTGATTTTTAGTGAGAGGGATCATCTTATAATGTTACCGTCGCAATCTAAGAAATATAAGATGCATAAAAGGATTAACATCACATGCAATTCATAATGTGATATGATATGGCCCTTTAGTCTTTGCGCTTTTGATCTTCATCTCCAAAGCACGGACTTACCTATTCTTAAACATGAGCTTGATGAAATTTTCCTTCGTCAACCTATTCTTAAACATGACTTACCGGTTGAAGATCTAGGTACAACACCACCACCAAAGGAAGATCATGTTTTTGATTTGAAACCGTTACCTAATAATCTTAAGTATGCTTATATTGATGATAAGAAAATATATCCTGTTATTATTAGTGCTAAGCTTTCAGATTTTGAGGAAGAAAGGTTATTGGAAATATTGAAGAAACACCGAGGAGCTATTGGCTACACTCTTGATGACTTGAAGGGGATTTCTCCCGCTATTTGCCAACATGCCATCAATATGGAAGATGATGCAAAGCCTGTTGTTGAACATCAGCGTCGTCTAATTCCTAAGATGAAGGATGTGGTAAGAAATGAGGTATTAAAACTTCTTGAAGCTGGTATTATATATCCTATTGCTGATAGTAGATGGGTTAGTCATGTGCATTGTGTTCCTAAGAAAGGAGGAATAACTGTTGTACCTAATGATAATGATGAGCTCATCCCTCAAAGAGTAGTTGTAGGGTATAGAATGTGCATTGATTATCGAAAAGTTAACAAAGTTACTAAGAAGGATCATTACCATTTACCTTTTATCGACCAAATGCTAGAAAGGTTATCTAAAAATACTCATTTCTGCTTTCTTGATGCTTATTCTGGGTTTTCACAAATTGCTGTCAGAACTAAAGATCAAGAGAAAACCACTTTCACTTGTCCCTATGGAACTTATGCTTATAGGCGTATGCCTTTTGGTTTATGTAATGCTCCTGCTACTTTTCAAAGATGCATGTCTGCTATTTTTCATGGCTTTTGTGAAAAGATTGTGGAGGTACTCATGGATGATTTTTCCGTCTATGGGAATTCTTTTGATAATTGTTTGCGAAACCTTGATAAAGTTATGCAGAGATGTGAGGAAACTAACCTTGTTCTTAATTGGGAGAAATGCCACTTTATGGTTAATGAAGGAATTGTATTGGGACATAAAATTTCTGAGAGAGGTATTGAAGTTGATAGAGCTAAAGTTGAAGCAATTGAGAAGATGCCCTATCCCAGGGATGTTAAAGGTATTCGTAGTGTTCTTGGTCATGCTTGGTTTTTATAGGAGATTTATTAAAGATTTCTCTAAAATTTCAAAGCCTCTTACTAATCTTCTTCAAAAAGATGTACCTTTTGTTTTTGATGATTATTGTAAGGAAGCTTTTGAAACTCTAAAGAAAGCCTTAACAACTGCTCCTGTAGTTGAACCTCCTGATTGGAATTTACCTTTTGAAATTATGTGTGATGCTAGTGATTTTGCTGTTGGTGCTGTTCTTGGACAGCGAGTAGACAAAAAATTGAATGTTATTCATTATGCCAGTAAAACTCTTGATGCTGCTCAAAGAAATTATGGAACAACTGAAAAAGAATTAATAGCTGTAGTTTTTGCTTGTGATAAGTTTAGACCTTATATTGTTGATTCAAAAGTTACAATTCATACTGATCATGCTACAATTAGGTACCTTATGGAAAAGAAAGATGCTAAGCCAAGGCTTATTAGATGGGTGCTTCTTTTACAAGAATTTGATTTACATATTGTAGATAGGAAAGGTGCTGATAATCATGTTGCTGATAATTTGTCTAGATTAGAAAATATTGTTTATGATCCTGTTCCTGTTAATGATAGTTTTCCAAATGAACAATTGGCTGTAATAAAGGTGAGCTCGCGAGATAGTCCTTGGTATGCTGATTATGCTAACTTTATTGTCTCCAAGTACTTGCCTCCAACCTTTTCAGCTCAGCAAAGGAGTAAATTCTTTTATGACTTGAGGCATTATTTTTGGGATGACCCACACTTATATAAAGAAGGAGTGGATGGTGTTATGCGAAGATGTGTCCCTGAATATGAACAACAAGAGATATTGAGTAAGTGTCATGGAAGTGTTTATGGAGGACATCACGCCGGAGATAGAACCGCACAAAAGGTTTTACAGTCAGGTTTTTATTGGTCAACTCTCTTTAAAGATGCAAGAAAGTTTATTTTATCTTGTGATGAATGTCAAAGGGTTGGTAATATCTCTAGACGCAATGAAATGCCTATGAATTATACTCTTGTTATTGAACCATTTGATTGTTGGGGATTTGACTTCATGGGTCCTTTCCCTTCTTCAGAAGGTAATACTCATATACTTGTTGCTGTTGATTATGTTACTAAATGGGTGGAAGCCATACCCACGAAAAGTGATGATGGTGAGACCTCTTTAAGAATGCTTTTAGATGTTATTTTTCCTAGATTTGGAGTACCTAGATATCTTATGACTGATGGAGGTTCTCATTTTATTCATGGTGGTTTTAGAAAAACTCTTGCTAAATATGGTATTAATCATAGGATTGCTTCCGCTTATCATCCTCAAACTAGTGGGCAAGTAGAATTATCGAATAGAGAAATTAAATCTATCTTGGAAAAGACTGTTAATAAATCTAGAAAAAATTGGGCTAGTAAGTTGAAGGAAGCACTATGGGCTTATAGAACTGCTTATAAAAATCCTATGGGTATGTCTCCTTATAAAATGGTTTATGGAAAAGCTTGTCATTTACCTTTAGAACTAGAGCACAAAGCTTATTGGGCTGTAAGAGAACTTAATAAAGATCCTAAACTTGCCGGTAAGAAAAGGTTGCTACAATTGAGTTCTTTAGATGAATGGAGAAGTGAAGCTTATGAAAATGCTAAACTTTTTAAGGAGAAAGTTAAGAAATGGCATGATAGAAGGATTATTAAAAGAGAATTTAATGTTGGAGATAAAGTCCTATTGTATCGGCCTCGTCTCAGATTTTTTGCAGAGAAATTACTCTCAAAGTGGGTAGGACCATATGTCATTGTGGAGGTGTATCGTTCAGGGGCAATAAAAATTGGTTCTCTGAAAGGTGATGCCACACAAGTGGTGAATGGACAAAGACTTAAGCATTATATCTCTCGGAGATTCTTATAATGAAGATATTGATGTTATTCAAGTGGTGACTCCGGAAGCTTTCATCAAAGATCAAATTGATAGTTCTGCAGAGTTCGACTTCGAATAGGTAACAGTTCTGGTAATAAAAACTCCGCGTTTAACTTTCCGAGCAATGTTTCTGCTATTTTTAGAAAATATGAAAAATAATGAGATCGAATCAGAGCGGAGGAGACGCACGAGGGCGTGCCCCCATAGGCTGGCGTGGGCCCCACCCTGGCCGCGCCGTCCTATGAGGACAGCCCCTCGGAGTCCCTTTTCCACTCTGGTTCGACCTGGTAGTTTCCTTTTGTCGTGAAATTTTTTGCTATATAATCCCCTGGACCCCCCGAGGTCCGTATATCGTTTTCTCGTCGTGTTTTGTTTCGAGCTGTTTTACGCGGATATTGTTTTCAGATCTAGAGCCACCATGTCTTCGTCGGGAACTTCGAAGGACAACTTCTTTGAGAACGTCGTCAACCCGTATATGAACGAGCTGAAGATGCATCCCAAGGAATTGCTGCTCCTGGATGGAGAGTTGAAGATTGAAGATGTCCGGGGCCCTAAAGGAGAAGGAAGCTTGGAGGACAGGATGGGGAAGCTAGAACAAGAGGTCTTCACCTACAAGAAGATGGCTGAACGCGAAGTGGACATCTTCCACAAGATTGTGTCTGAACTTATTGATGGACACAAGAAGGAGACTGCAAAGCTGTGGGACGATATCCTCTCGCTTCACAACACTACCAACAAACTCCAAGCGCAACTTTATGATGTTCAGAATCAAAACTGTGAGTATGAAAACAGGTTTAAACACATAAGCTATGCTGCCAGTTTCAGGATTCCTGAGACCAAGATGTCGTTTGTTGATGGAGAGCCTCTTCCTTGGAAGTCTGATGACGGGAAGAATTCACCACCACCACCGAAGGAGTAATTCATCATTGGTATTGACACCCCCTTGGTTTGTTCCAAGCCCGGGGGAGTGCCGCATGTATCACATCATCACTATCTTTTACCTTTTTACTAGCAAGTAGTGTCATATCATGAGTAGGGAAGTTATCATATAAGATGGTTTGCAGTGTGGAAGTATCTCTCTTTTAGTTAGTTATCTATGTATCCCTTGGTGTGAGTTATCGTTATGAAATATTAATGAGAAGTTTTATCATTTACTTTTTGCACACCTTATTTTAGTTTGCAATTTCTGCTATATGATTGATCTTGTTATTAGTATTGACATCACTTTGGGAGCATCAAGTAAATCTGTTTGGTTTTGGCAAACTTAGCATTGGTCAATAGCAACAATACTTTGAAGTTTAAGTAGAAAAGAGGGAAATACATGTAAATATATTACTTCATTATCCTTTCTTGTTAGCTAATGAGCTTAGTATTCTCAAGTTAAAATTGTTTGTGCTTACAAGGAAGATGCATGATTGTTTCTATCACATGTATATTTGTTTGTTTCCCACAACTCTTATGCTTGCTAACCAACCTTGCTAGCCAAAGACCTGTACTGAGAGGGAATACTTCGCGTGCATCCAAAACCTTAAACCAAACCTATGCCATTTGTGTCCACCATAACTACCTACTTTGTGGTATTTTGTGCCACTCCAAGTAAATACTTCATGTGCTACCTTTAAACAATTCAAAACTTTATTACTCCTTATTTGTGCCAATGTTTTATAGCTCATGAGGAAGTATGTGGTGTTAAGAAGTGAGCCTAACTCACTTGGTTAGGGAAGTGGATGTACAACCTAGCCACCCAGGTTCAAGTCCCCAGGGACGCGAATTTGGGTTCTTATTATTTTAAAAAATAAAATCACTGTAGGGGCTTCCCCTACCGTATTCCTTTCAAAAAAAAGTATGTGGTGTTTCATCTTTCAATCTTGTTGGGCAACTTTCACCAATGGACTAGTGGCACATCCTCTTATCCAATAATTTTGCAAAAAGAGCTGGCAACGGGGTTCCCAGCCCCAATTAATTAACTTTCATTAATAATTCTCTTCACATGTTTTGCCCTGATTCATCAGTAAGCAACTTAATTTTGCAATAGACACTCCTCCATGGTATGTGAAATGTTGGAAGGAACCCGAGGATTCGGTTAGCCATGGCTTGTGAAAGCAAAGGTTGGGAGGAGTGTCATCCATAAATAAAACTAAAGTACATGTGTAAACAAAAGAGAAGAGGGATGATCTACCTTGCTTGGTAGAGATAATGTCCTTCATGGGAGCCGCTCTTTGAAAGTCTGTTTGGCAAGGGGGTTAGAGTGCCCACTACCATTCGTTGACAACAACAAACACCTCTCAAAACTTTACTTTTATGCTCTCTATATGATTTCGAAACTTGAAAAGCTCTAGCACATGATTTAATTCCTGCTTCCCTCTGCGAAGGGCCCATCTTTTACTTTTATGTTGAGTCAGTAAACCTATTCCCCTCTATCTCAAGCAAGCAATTGAGTTGTTGTGATCCAACCATTATATTGTGATCTATGTAATCATGTCTTTTATTCTTCCTTGTTTAGTACAAATTTTATCTGAATGAATATGACTTTGAGAGTTATCAATGATTATGAAGAGATTACTGATACGTCTCCGACGTATCGATAATTTCTTATGTTCCATGCCACATTATTGATGATATCTACATGTTTTATGCATACTTTATGTCATATTCGTGCATTTTCTGGAACTAACCTATTAACAAGATGCCGAAGTGCCGATTCGTTGTTTTCTGCTGTTTTTGGTTTCGAAATCCTAGTAACGAAATATTCTCGGAATCGGACGAAATCAACGCCCGGGTTCCTATTTTGCCCGGAAGCATCCGAACACCCGAGAGTCGCCGGAGGGGGCCACACAGGCCCCGGATGATAGGCCGGCGCGGCCCGAGGCCCCGGCCGCGCCGCCTTATGGTGTCGTCGCCCCTTCGACCTTCGACGCCGCCTCTTCGCCTATATAAAGGTCCCGGACCTAAAACCTCGATACGAAAAAGCCACGGTACGAGAAACCTTCAGAGCCGCCGCCATCGTGAAGCCAAGATCTGGGGGACAGGAGTCTCTATTCCGGCACGCCGCCGGGACGGGGAAGTGCCCCCGGAAGGCTCCTCCATCGACACCACCGCCATCTTCATCAACGATGTTGTCTCCCATGAGGAGGGAGTAGTTCTCCATCGAGGCTTGGGGCTGTACCGGTAGCTATGTGGTTCATCTCTCTCCTATGTACTTCAATACAATAATCTCATGAGCTGCCTTACATGATTGAGATTCATATGATGATGCTTGTAATCTAGATGTCATTATGCTAGTCAAGTGGGTTTTACTTATGTGATCTCCGGAGACTCCTTGTCCCACATGTGTAAAGGTGACAGTGTGTGCACCGTGTGGGTCTCTTAGGCTATATTTCTCAGAATACTTATTCACTGTTATGAATGGCATAGTGAAGTGCTTATTTATATCCCTTTATGATTGCAATGTGTTTTGTATCACAATTTATCCATGTGCTACTCTAGTGATGTTATTAAAGTAGTTTATTCCTCCTGCATGGTGTAATGGTGACAGTGTGTGCATCCGTGTTAGTACTTGGCGTAGGCTATGATTATGATCTCTTGTAGATTATGAAGTTAACTATTGCTATGATGGTATTGATGTGATCTATTCCTCCTACATAGTGTGAAGGTGACAGTGTGCATGCTATGTTAGTACTTGGTTTAGTTGTGTTGATCTGTCATGCACTCTAAGGTTATTTAAATATGAACATTGAATATTGTGGAGCTTGTTAACTCCGGCATTGAGGGTTCGTGTAATCCTACACGATTAGTGGTGTTCATCATCCAACAAGAGGGTGTAGAGTCTAGCATCTATCTATTTATTCTGTTATGTGATCAATGTTGAGAGTGTCCACTAGTGAAAGTCTTATCCCTAGGCCTTGTTCCTAAATACTGCTATCGCTGCTTGTTTACTGTTTTACTGCGTTACTACTGCTGCGTTAGTACTGCTTGTTTACTGTCCTGGGCAAAGCACTTTTCTGGTGCCGTTGCCACTTGCTCATACTTATTTATACCACCTGTATTTCACTATCTCTTCGCCGAACTAGTGCACCTATTAGGTGTGTTGGGGACACAAGAGACTTCTTGCTTTGTGGTTGCAGGGGTTGCATGAGAGGGATATCTTTGACCTCTTCCTCCCTGAGTTCGATAAACCTTGGGTGATCCACTTAAGGGAAACTTGCTGCTGTTCTACAAACCTCTGCTCTTGGAGGCCCAACACTGTCTACAAGAATAGAAGCACCCGTAGACATCAATTACTATGATTGAGCATATAAGATCTGCCATACAAGCTCTAATATAAAGGCTTTACTCAAAAGACAAGAACAATCTGTTAGTTGTTCCCTGACCAAGAACGAAGTTTGCCATCACCAATTATGATTTCCTATGCACCTTTATTTGTGATTATCCTTTACTTGTTTCAAGTTGAGTTATATGAGGAAGTTGTTCACTAGAATGTCTTGTGTGAATTAATAAATGTGATGCTTCTTGTCCGTATTTTATTTATCGACTCTTCACTCCATAAACATGTGGTCTTGTTTACTAAGTTCAGTTTTGCTTGGGGACAAGCGAAGTCTAAGCTTGGGGGGAGTTGATACGTCCATTTTGCATCACTATTTTGTATCACAATTTACTGTTATTCATTGATATATTTCATATTTAGAGATGATACTTATGTTATTTCACCTATTTTGCATGTTTCATGATTATTGGAGAATCATTCACCGGAGTCAGGATTCTACTGGAAAAAGCACCGTCAGGATACAATATTTCTGAAGATCAACAATTGACGGAAAATATACCAAAGATCTTATTTTCGCGGAAGACGGAGCCAGCCAAAAGGGGAGGCCGAGCAGGGCCGCCATGGGCCCTCCCCATAGGCCGGCGCGGGCCCCACCCTGGCCGCGCCGCCATGTGGTGAGGGGGCCCACGACCCCCCTCAGCCATCTCTCCTTCGCGTACTTGATCTCCTGAGAACCCTAAGGCGAAGAGAGGCATCGAGAATAGACACAGCCGCCTCTGCGGGGCGGAAAACGCCAGAGAGAAAAGAGCTCTCCGGCAGGCTAAAATCTGCCGGGGAAATTCCCTCCCGGAGGGGGAAATCGACGCCATCGTCACCGCCATCGAGCTGGACTTCATTGGGATCATCATCATCATCATCATCTCCACCGCCGACACCACCATCTCCACCGCTGCACCTCGTCTCCGCTGTAACATCTAGGGTTGAATCTTGATTATTTCATAGGGGAAACTCTCCCAGTATTGATTACTCGTTGTTATTGATGCTATTGAGTGAAACCATTGAACCAAGGTTTATGTTCAGATTGTTATTCATCATCATATCACCTCTGATCATGTTCCATATGATGTCTCGTGAGTAATTCGTTTAGTCTTGAGGACATGGGTGAAGTCTAAATGTTAGTAGTGAACTATGTTGAGTAATATTTAATGGTTTGATATTTAAGTTGTGGTGTTACTCTTCTAGTGGTGTCATGTGAACGTCGACTACATGATACTTCACCTTTATGGGCCTAGGGGAGTGGATCTTGTATTCGTTTGCTAATTGTGGGGTTGCCGGAGTGACAACAACCTCGAACCCCCGTTGGTATATCGATGCGGGAGGGATAGCGAGGATCTCGAGTTTAAGGCTGTGGTTAGATTTATCTTAATTACTTTCTTGTATTTGCGGATGCTTGCAAGGGGTTTAATCACAAGCATGTATTAGTCCTAGGAAGGGCGGTGCATTAGCATAGGTTCACCCACACAACACTTATCAAAACAATAAAGATTAATCAGCTATATGAAGCGAAAGCACTAGACTAAATTCCCGTGTGTCCTCAATAACGTTTGGTCATT
>NC_061513.1:162309777-162362810 GCF_022539505.1 Lolium rigidum | reverse complement strand
TCCATAAAAGCTTCAATGCATTTATAATCCTAAATTATACCTGATTCTCTATCCTTGTCGTTCTCCCAACCTTCCGTATTTTCTTGGATCCGATCAAGAAGGTCCCTTTTAAACTCTTCTTTATTGCGCGTAAATGATCCGAACAAGAAGTATCCAAAGCAAGGTCTTGTCTTGAAAAGAAAGTCTTGCATAGAAATTATCAATAATAACATTACCAGGAAGCTCATGAATGGGGCTTTTGAGCATTAAAGACTTCAATCTCCCCCAAGCTTGGGCAATACTCTCTCCATCATGAGGCCAGAAATTATATATGCGGTTCCGATCTTTGTGAATTTCACTTGGAGGATAAAATTTGGAATAAAATAAAGGCACAATGTCCTCCCGATCAAGAGAATCACCATTCTTCAGCAATTTATACCAATGCGCCGCTTTACCGGACAACGATATAGAGAATAGTTTCTTTCTAACTTCATTCATAGCAATACCTGCACATTTGAATAACCCGCATAATTCATGCAAAAACAAGTAAATGATCACCAGGATGGACGAGTTCCATCCCCTTCATAGCGGTTATCCATAACATGTTCAATAATTTTCATAGGTATTTTATATGGTATTACTTCCTCACTCGGCGCCTCATCCACTACCGTTGCGAGTGGTAGTAGATTTCCCAAATAGAAATTGAAGAGAAGATCTCTACATAATGACTTATAGCAAGAGCAGAAATAAAATCAGCACAAACAGTAAAGGTTTTCCTTACCAATTCCGCTTACCAATAGCGCTTCACTCCCCGGCAACGGCGCCAGAAAATAGTCTTGATGACCCACAAGTATAGGGGGTGTATCGTGGTATCTTCGATAAGTAAGAATGTCGATCCCAACGAGGAGCAGAAGGTGTTGACAGGCAGTTTCGATGAAGGATTCACTGTAAATGCTCGCAGACAAGTATTCAGGGGGTTTCGATGTAGCAGATGAAATAAGTACAAGTAAGTAAAGTGCGAGAGAAATAACTGCAGCGAGTGGCCCAATCCTTTTTAGCACAAAGGACAAGCCGGTTTGTTTACTTATAATGACCAAACGTTCTTGAGGACACACGGGATTTTAGTCTAGTGCTTTCGCTACATACAGCTGATTAATCTTCATTGTTTTGATAAGTGTTGTGTGGGTGAACCTATGCTAATGTACCGCCCTTCCTAGGACTAATACATACTTGTGATTATACCCCTTGCAAGCATCCGCAACTACAAGAAAGTAATTAAGATAAATCTAACCACAGCCTTAAACTCGAGATCCTGCGATCCCTCCTCGCATCGATATACCAACGGGGGTTTAGGTTTCTGTCACTCCGGCAACCCCGCAATTGGCAAACGAGTACAAGATGCATTCCCCTAGGCCCATAAATGGTGAAGTGTCGTGTAGTCGACGTTCACACGACACCACTAGAAGAATCACACCACAACTTAAATATCATAACATTGAATATTACTCAACCATAGTTCACTACTAACATTTAGACTTCACCCATGTCCTCAAGAACTAAACGAACTACTCACGAGACATCATATGGAACATGATCACAGGTGATATGATGATGAATAACAATCTGAACATAAACCTTGGTTCAATGGTTTCACTCAATAGCATCAATAACAAGTAGAAATCGGTACGTGAGAGTTTCCCCTATCAAACAATCAAGATCAAACCCAAATTGCTACAGCGGTGATGAGGTGCAGCGGTGGAGATGGCGGTGATGATGATGAAGATGATGGTGATGGTGATGGAGATGATGTCCAGCTCGATGGCGGTGACGATGGCGTCGATTTCCCCCTCCGGGAGGGAATTTCCCCGGCGGATTCCTGCCCGCCGGAGAGCTCTTTCTCTCTCGGTGTTCTCCGCCCCGCGAGGCGGCCGTAACCCTTCGTGAGGATTCCTCTCGTGGCTTAGGTCTTCGGGACGAAGGGTTTCGCGAAGAAAAGGAGGCGAAAGGGGCTGTGGGGGCCCCACACCACATGGTGGCGCGGCCGGAGCCATGGGCCGCGCCGCCCTATGGTGTGGGCCCACCTTGGGTCCAGCTGGCTCCCCCTTCGGCTTCCTTCGTCATCCGGAAAAATAGGATTTTTGGTAAAATTTCCTTCCACAGTTGATCTTCCGAAATATTGCATCCTGACGGTGCTTTTTCCAGCAGAATCCTGGCTCCGGTGCTCGATCTCCAAATAATCATGAAACATGCAAAATAGATGAAATAACATAAATATTGTGTCCCAATATGAAATATATCAATGAATAACAGCAAATTATGATATAAAATAGTGATGCAAATTGGACGTATCAGTCACCTCTAGTGAAACTATATTTTTATTCCGTCACATCTTATGTGCTTTACTTGGAGCGTCTGTGTGCTTTTATTTTCGTTTTGTTGTTTTCGGTCTCTGAATAAATTGGATCCTATCTTGTGTGGGAGAGAGACACGCTCCGCATTTTCATATGAACACTTGTGTTCTTCATTTTTCATATTCATGGCGAAAGTTAAAAGCTGCTGCACTTATTGCTATTTGGTTGGAAACAGAAAATGCTTCATGTGGTAATTGGTATATTGTCTTGAATAATTTGATACTTGGCAATTGTTTTGAGCTCTCAAGTAGATAATGTTTAAGCTCTTGCATCATGTAGTTTGAACCTATTAGTGGAGAACTACCGTAGAGCTTGTTGAAATTTGGTTTGCATGATTGGTTTCTCTAAGGTCTAGATATTTTCTGGTAAAAGTGTTTGAGCAACAAGGAAGACAGTGTGGAGTCTTATAATGCTTGCAATATGTTCTTATGTAAATTTTGCTGTACCGGTTCATACTTGTGTTTGCTTCAAACAACCTTGCTAGCCAAAGCCTTGTACTGAGAGGGAATGCTTCTCGTGCATCCAAAACCTTGAGCCAAAACTTATGCCATTTGTGTCCACCATAACTACCTACTATGTGGTATTTTTCGGCCATTCCAAAGTAAATTGCTTGCGTGCTACCTTTAAAAATTTCATTCCTTGTCTTTGCAATATATATAGCTCATGGAAAAGTAGCCTAAAAACTATTGTGGTAAAGAATATGTCGCTTATGTATTTTATTTCTTATAAGTTGTTTGTTGAGCGGTAACCATGTTTCTGGGGACGCCATCAACTTGTTGCATCTTTGTTGAATATCATGTGAGTTGCTATGCATGTTCGTCTTGTCTGAAGTAAGGGAGATTTGCCATGAGTTAAATGGTTTGAGTATGCATATTGTTAGAGAAGAACATTGGGCCGCCAACCAAAGCCATGTATCATGGTGGAAGTTTCAGCTTGGACATTAATCCTCAATCTCTTATGAGAATATTACCTGTTGTTGAATGCTTAAAGCATTAAAGAGGAGTCCATTATATGTTTCCTATGTTGTCCTGGTATGGATGTCCTTAAGTTGAGATCTATCAAAATCGAGAAATCAAATGTGATTTATCTCCTTGGACCTTTGTACAGTGTGGCATAGAGGTACCCCTTTGTGACACTTGGTTGAAACATGTGTAATGCAATGATAATCCATGGAAATCCGAGCTAATTAGGACAAGGTGCGAGCACTATTAGTATTCGATGCATGAGGCTTGCAACTTATAGGAGGTTTTATGCATAACACATATGAATTATTACTACCGTTGACAAAATTGTTTCCATGTTTTCAAAATAAAAAGCTCTAGCACATGAGTAATCCCTGCTTCCCTCTGCGAAGGGCCTTTCTTTTACTTTATGTTGAGTCGGTTTACCTACTTCTTTCTATCTTAGAAGCAAACACTTGTGTCAACTCGTGTGCATTGATTCTTACATGCTTACTTATTGCACTCATCATATTACTTTGTGTTGACAATTATCCATGAGATATACATGTTGAAAGTTGAAAGCAAGCTGCTGAAACTTAAATCTTCCTTTGTGTTGCTTCAAAACCTTCTATTAAGAATCTATTGCTTTATGAGTTAACTCTTATGCAAGACTTATTGATGCTTGTCTTGAAAGTACTATTCATGAAAAGTCTTTGCTATATGATTCAGTTGTTTAGTCATTATCTTTACCATTGCTTTGAATCACTTCATTCATTTCATATGCTTTACAATAGTATTGATCAAGATCATGTTGGTAGCATGTCACTTAAGAAATTATCCTTGTTATCGTTTACCTACTCGAGGGCGAGTAGGAACTAAGCTTGGGGATGCTTGATACGTCTCAAACGTATCTATAATTTCTTATGTTCCATGCTAGTTTTATGACAGTACCTACATGTTTTATTCATACTTTATATCATTTTGATGCATTTTCCAGTACTAACCTATTAACAAGATGCTGAAGCACCAGTTCCCGTTTTCTGCTGTTTTTGGTTTCATAAATCCTACACAGGAAATATTCTCGGAATTGGACGAAACAAAAGCCAAACCTTCTATTTTACCGAGACGGACCCAGAGAGCCAGAGAAGTACCGGAGGGGGGCCAAGGGGGCCCCAAACCACCTGGCGGCGCGGCCAAGAGGGGGGGCGCGCCCAGCTATGGGGTGGGCCCCTCGGGACTCCACCGACATCGCCCCTTCCGCCTATATATTCTCTCCGTCGCGAAAACCCTAAAACACCCGACGATATTCCACGAAAAGTTATGTAGCCGCCGCCATCGCGAAGACAAGTTTCGGGGGACAGAAGTCTCTGTTCCGGTACGCCGCCGGGACGGGGAATTGCCCCCGGAGTCATCTCCATCGACACCACCGCCATCTTCATTGCCGTTGCTGTCTCCCATGATGAGGAGGGAGTAGTTCTCCCCCGAGGCTGAGGGCTCTACCAGTAGCTATGTGGTTCATCTCTCTCTCCCATGGTGTGATCTTTATGTGATCATGAGCTTCGTATCACTATTAATCTATGTGCTACTCTAGTGATATTATTAAAGTAGTCTATTCCTCCATGATGTAAAGTTGACAGTGTGTGCATCATGTAGTACTTGACGTAGGTTATGATTGTAATCTCTTGTAGATTATGGAGTTAACTATTACTATGATAGTATTGATGTGATCTATTCCCCCTTTCATAGCTATTGTTGACAGTGTGTATGCTATGTTAGTACTCGGTCTAAATTGCAACAGTATTGTCTTGGATTATGATTTGATGAGGATATCCCTATGAGTGGTGTTTGTCAAGTACTTGATGAACTTTGAGCGGAGCTTTTGTAGCCACTACATGATTAGTGATTCCAATAGGAGAGTAATTCAGAGTAGCACAAGTAAAGAGAAGTTATTTATTTATGTGATCATTGTTGAGAGTGTCCACTAGTGAAAGTATGATCCCTAGGCCTTGTTTCTAAGCATTGAAACACCGTTTCCAACAAGTTCTGCTACATGTTCGCTTGCTACCATCTTTATTTCAGATTGCAATTACTACTTACAATCATCCATATTACTTGTATTTCACTATCTCTTCGCCGAACTAGTGCACCTATACATCTGACAAGTGTATTAGGTGTGTTGGGGACACAAGAGACTTCTTGTATCTCAATTGCAGGGTTGCTTGAGAGGGATATCTTTGACCTCTACCTCCCTGAGTTCGATAAACCTTGGGTGATTCACTTGAGGGAAACTTGCTGCTGTTCTACAAACCTCTGCTCTTGGAGGCCCAACACTGTCTACAGGAATAGAAGCGTGCGTAGACATCACCTTATTATTAATAACATCCAATGTTCATGATGAGGAAACCATGATCATCTATTAATCAACAAGCTAGTTTAACAAGAGACTTACTAGGGACTCATTTATGTTTACAAAACACACAAGTATTAATGTTTCCGGTTAATACAGTTATAGCATGAGATGTAAACATTTAACATGAACACTAAGATATAATAATAAACACTTTTATTATTGCCTCTTGGGCATATCTCTAACAGCCGACGCCCCCATAAAGCAGTGTCGGCAACCCTGCCGGCGACTATTTGTGGGGCACCGGTGGAGATGCTCTTAATTCAAAATATCATATGCTACTTTTCTTGTATCAAGATACTTACGACTTCATTGGTGCAATATGATTTTCTGAAATTCTTCTTGCCCATTTGTTCCCAGGTCATTTTTAACACTTTCCCTTATATTACGTTTCACATTTGGTCTTATGTAGTTTTGCTCCCCCTCTTAGACCAATGTTGATTGTACAGTTTGAGAAATTTCTCATGTCATCTGTTCCGATTGCAATAAACCCTCCTCTACGCGCTAATATGATTTATTTCGCATTCCATCTTTACAGGCTGAAGTTTTGTTTTATTTTGCAGGCGAAATAGCAATGAGGTTGAGCTTTTTAGGGAACAAGCCTTGACAAGGTGGATGCATATTTTGTAAATTTAAGTAAACGCAAATGTTCTGTTTTATCTTCTGCATCTCCTTCAGATGTATCGTTATTATTCTGAGATATTTTTTCTTATTTCAATTAAGGCTGTTGGACTTTCCATGAGCGACCAGTATTATATTTACTATGTAAGTCTACATGATTGGAATTTTCTTGTAGTGTACTCATTTTATGAGTTTAGTTGCATAAGGTACACCAGCTTTAGGAACTTGTTCCCTCTTAATATATTTCCTTTCTTTTTGCTTTCAATTAGACAATCAGGATTATTGTTTTTTGCCGTTTAAACAGGTTTTAGCACACTAGTAGAGAAACCCCCCTTTAATACCGATTTCAGAGGGCCTTTAGTACCGGTTTTGGAACCGGTACTAAAAGTTCGGTAATAAAGCCTCCCCCTTTGGTACCGGTTCCTTACGAACCGGTACTAAAGGTGCCTCCACGTGGGCACGGAGGATCTCGCAGAGCTGGAGATCTTTGGTACGAACCGGTACTAAAGGCTATTTCGTTAAAAAAATTATCCATTTTTTTAATTATTTTTCACTCCTCTTCTTTTTTTTTTTAGAATTTTTAGTATTTTCGTTAGTCTCTAACAACACTTAATCTCTAGTCAAATTACTTACCCATGGTAAAACTTCCCGGTCGGTCACCCATCCTCACACTACTCCCGCACTAGCACGCTTAACTTCCGAGTTCCATCCCGTTCCACTTCCAAGTGCTTCGCGCGCATGTTGTTGATAGTAGTATCATATGAATCATATTAACATATTGGTCGATGTCACACTTCTTTATTATTTAAATTCCAAATAATTCTTTTAATAAACAAAAATAATGATGTAATAATAATGTTGAATAAATAAATAAAATTAATTTTTTTTAATTTGTATTATTTTTAATTTTTTTAAAATTTTAATATTTTTTTGCCAAACCTAAACCTAAAAATTTGAAAATATTATAATTTGCTAAAAGTAATACTCCCTCCGGTTCATATTAATTAACTTCAATATAGATGTATCAAGAACTAAAATATGTCTAGATACATCTATATTAGAGTCAATTAATATGAACCGGCGGGAGTAGTAATATTTTAGGACTCAAAAAATCTTAGTATAATTATTAATTTTGATTTTAAAAAAATTAAAAATATATAAAATTCTAAATTTTTGGAAAAAACTAAAATCTTCCTGCTTTCATATTTTCATTTGGAATTTTGAGAATCTAAAAATTGGCTAATCGGGTAAACCCAGGTGAATTTGGATGTACCTTTTCCCCACGATGATTTTGATATATTATACGTTTTTTCCGACATCGTATGCAAAAGTTAATGCGGTTTTACCTTTTTCAAACTTTTTTGTAAAAAAGGTCAAAATTCAAATTTCTTAATTTCACCGAATAGTAGGTTGCATAACATATAAGAATCTGAAAACATTTTATTTTTTGAATTTTCTATCATTTTCATTTGTATTTTACAAAGCAAAAAAAGGCGATCCACCGGGGGGTGGAGGTGCGTGGGGAGGAGGAAAACCTTTAGTAACGAACCGGTACTAAAGGTCCTTACGAACCGGTACTAAAAGCCTGGGCAGTGCAACCGGTACTAATGCACCCTTTAGTACCGGTTTGTAAGGAAACTGGTACTAAAGGTCTGGACGGAAGCCCATTTTTCTACTAGTGGCATATCATCCCTCAGAAATCTCTAAAGTACCTATTCCATTTATCAGGTCTTAATGTAAGCATTATCCATGGTGGTAACTTACACTTATCAAGGGAAAATGTAATAAGTATTATCAATGGTTGTCTCTGCACAAGTTACTATTACCTCTGAATCGATTGGTAACTTACACTTATCAAGGGAAAATGTAATAAGTATTATCCATGGTTGTCTCTGCACAAGTTACTATTACCTCTGAACTGACTGGTAGGATGTGCTGATCCGGAACCTGTGGTGCGAGCGGTGAAACCTTTCAGTATGTACTCCATTTGATAAGATTGGATCACAATATATATTTTAACAAGGAATGACTCGCTCTATATCATGGAAGGGGTTATAGATTTTAATCATGTTGTATTACATTGGTTCTTGCTACAATATAACACAATAGGCCACCAAGCTTCTAATGTATATATGCAACCGTCTTGTTTTCTAAGAATGATATGTCTTTCTTTGTTTGTGCAAATCTTGAAAAACTTCTTCTCACTTTGTAATTTCTAAGCGGCCATTCAAGTTAGAGCACAACCTTATCATTTTTTGACAATATTATTTATAGAATTATTCGCCAATACTGAAATACTGCTCCCCTATTAATGTTTAACTTTGGCTCATGTTGAGTTTTCTGGTCCACCATATTATTTAATTAGAAACCAATTAATTAAAGTTACTTTGTTTGGTAACTAACTAATATACATGTAAATTTATTATTTAACTCTCATGTTTAATGTATGTATATTTATTTAATGTCTGTAAACAATATTTTTGGTATTTAGTTAGTTCTGTGATATGCGGATATATAGTTGTTGACATGCATATTTGACTGTTTGATAAATAGTTAAAGCATTTCAATAGCCACAGATTTGGTATCTCCATCATTTCAATAGTGTGGTTCTTATCGAAATTAGAAACCTCTCAAGGCTGTTGTATTGTCATGCCATCTACAGTAGCATAGCGATCTACTCACTTATCATTATGTGATCAAACCTATTACATATTACTATTCCTTGGTATATTATTTTGGATAGTACTAGGCTACTAGCTTTCAAATTCTGCTGTTTAATCTTATCCTAAGTGCTTTCCAGCAACTTCAAGATGAACAAGAGCTATCCTATTGTTTTTCTGCATATGAAATATTTACGAACACTCCCAAACAAACTATACCTTATGATCACACGAAACAATATTCACTACAAGGGAAAGGCCTACCGCCGGCGAACCTAAAGGGCCCATTGCCGGCGCACAACGAGCCCGCCGGTGCGAACGGGCCGGTGATAACGGGCCACTGCCGGCGCACCAGGCAGTGCGCCGGCGATAGAACGGATACTGCCGGCGCGCCACCTCCGCTTCGCCGGCAAAGTACAATTTCCACCGGCGCACCAACAACTGCGCCGGCAATAGTGCTTCCAGCACTGGCGCATGCCACGTGCGCCGGCAGTAGGTCATTTAGGTGCGCCGGCAATAAATTCGAAAAATCTTTTTTCAGCTTTTTTCCAGCATATTAGAATACATATTTGACAGCAGTATATATTTACAACACAGTTCATATTTGTACAGCAGCACATGCAATATGAGAAGCACATAGAGAGTCAAGTATCATTTCGGTATCAATACACAAATACACAAGTCTCGTTCCGGAATGTTGATTCATACAACACATGTGCATATGCAACACCGAACGACGAAGTTTCACAAAGTTAGAAGTCTCGGTACATAGTCGTCACAAGTATCGTCATACACCTCACAATGTAGGTCCTAACCTAAACTACAATCACATAGAACATGACCAACATGGTCATGATGACCATCATCACGAAGGCCATGGTCTTCATCCGGTTCCTCCTCATGTCCCTCATCTCTCCCGCTACATAACGGGCGTATCTTCCTTCCGCCTCCATCCTAGTGGGGTATCCCTTGTAGCTGTTGCCGCTGAAACGGTGCACCTGTCTCCGACAGTCCTCCCAGTCGTCGTAGACTCCAGGAACCCTCCCCTTGTACACGACATATGTCATCGGCATCTCCATTCACAAGACAAGTAAAACGTTAGTACCAATGCAATGAACAAGTGCCAACTCAAATAAGAGACAAGTAGTACGAACTAAATAGCATGTGCCTCATACTTTGTTGGTCGAAATAAATAATAACATACATGGATGGGGTCAGCGAGGCTAGGTAGGATGCACAATAGATTGATATTTGTGGCCATCACACCAAGCCTCACTGACCCCACCCCGTAGTGTACAAGTGACCGAACATTTTAATCATCGGCCAATGCAATTAAGAAGTGCGAACTCAAATAAAAGACAAGTAGTACGAATTAAATAGCGTGCCTCATACTTTGTCGGTCGAAACAAATATTAACATCCGGGGATGGAGTCGGTGAGGCTAGGTAGGATGCACAAGAGATTGATACTTGTGGCCGTCGCACCAAGGCTCACTGGCTCCACCCCGAGTGTACGAGTGACCGAACATTCTAATCATCGGCGAACTCCAAATACGAGGCAAGTAATGCAAATAATTATTAAGCTATCTACGCCATAATCTTGAAATATATAGCAAAGTAAATGAAACTATAGAAACATGTTCACATGCACATTCATACAACTAAATAAAAGCAACAAGTCGATTCTATTGGAATATATAGCAATTATTACAATACGGAAGTTCAAGGACATATCGTTCAAGCTTTAGCAAGTGTTCCCGTCGTAGGATCAGGTTGTACGCCTAGGGGGGAATGGACGGCAGCCCTCAAGCGAGTTGAACGGCCTCTCATCACGCGACATCTCCAAGCGGAGTTCTATCTCGTCATTAGGTGGTAGACCGTAGCCGTAGAAGAACTCGCCAGACCTAGCGTTGACATCCTGCAGGATTACCCCTTGGCAACATCCTTAGGCTCCACCGGCAAACCACTGGCGGGGTCCACCTCTTTGACTGTATCTCTGCCGGTGCCGACCGTGTTTTGGCGCCTTGCCTTCCGCGGCCTCTTGGAACCACTTGTCCCGGTGCCACTACTCCCGGTGGCGCCGCTAGGATCGTCGCCGCTTGTCTCGCCGCCACCCCCGGCGGCGCCGGTTGCCTCGTCGCCGCTTGGCGCGTAGGTACTACCCCCGGCGGCGTCGCTTGCCTCGTTGCCGCTTGGCTCCTCGCCACTACCCCCAGCGTCATCCTCCATCTCATGGTCCTCGTCGCCGCCAACACCAGCGGCCTCGGCATCCTCCTCCGTCCTAAAGAAGTGCCTATTGTAGTGCTCCTCTAATTCTTCTTGAGACGCCATGGTGGCTTGCACTAATAGAAGATGAAAAAGAGTTAGAATTCACGGAAAAATTCGGCATGACCTTTGCTAAAAATTGGTCATGCCGAGTGCTAGAATTGCCGGAACGGAAATGAATCGACATTCCGGCACTCAATAGCAACTCAATCCCTGTGTAACGAAATGCAATTCACATATATATAGCCATGAACACCATAACCATCACCATAAACGAGAGACAATATAACTTGACCATTACGGTAGGGGAGCAGCTTGATTTTCATTTTCATTTCACCATAACCATCATAATACATAACAATAACTAGGTGCATTAGAAATACACTTAGATTAAATGAACCAGTAGCATTTAAATGAGTAGCATTTCATTAGGCATTTAAATGAACCAGTGCATCAACCAAACATCACCATCTCAACCAGAAGCAAACCAGAAGCATATACTTATGGCATTTTATGAACCAGAGACATCTAAACCAGAGAATTGCTTTTCATCTAAACATTACCGAGAAAAAGAGAGGTACAGATCACAAGGTTTTGAACATGTAAATCCTAAACCAGAGAACTAGCATCAACCATGCATAGCACCAATTTAAATCCTAAATCATTTAATACACATGAACCATTTTAGCAAACCATTTAAATAGTATTGGCAGAATCATGGACTTGATAATTGCAATATGGTTGTTCATTTAAAAAATACTACTTATTGCTATATTTCTCAATACATTCTTCTGTAATATTTTGCTTGTACCAATTATCTGCTTGGACAAACAAGTGTAGTGTGCCTTTTATCTTTCTTGCGTGTATGCCTTAAAAGTACAATTCAGTACACTGCTGATGTACACAAATGACCTATTATTCAGATTGATCCAGATTGTAGAAATCATTCAGGTTAAAGCAATTTAATCTTATTATCTATGTATCTCTAATTACAAATGCCACTGGAACATAGGTCTAACTGACCAAATTGGTGGCATCTAGTTTGATCTTTTTCTTTCAGATAAAATGAAACTTGAAACACCATCCCAGGAGATATACACGGAAAGAACAAAACACACATTTAAGCTGAATATCAGAAAAAAGGTAAAGGTTCACGAAACACTCATGTGCAAGCCACCATAGTTTATAGGAGTCACCCATACTTATAAAAGAAAAAAAGAACAGAAAAACGGTGAAAGGTAGTCACTGCAGTGCATTAGGCATTTGTAAGCATTAGGCATTTGTATAATACTCGTATAATACAAGTGCTATCATAATTTAAAGCATTAGGTAAATGCCCCATTAGGTAAATTTGCATTAGGCATTTGCAAGCATCTGAGCATCATTTCATTTGATTTTCATTTTCAATTTTTCTTACTGCAAACAATTCAATGTACAATTTTTAGCATTTAACTAAATCAATTAAATGAAACCTACTACTAGCATTCAAAATTTTATGTATAACTTATAATGAAAAATTGAAACCTACTGCTAGAATTTGAAACCAATTTTTAGCATTCAAAAATTGAAACCTACTGCTAGCTAAACCACCCTATTTGCATTTAACTAAACCAATTGGTTCTCTGGTTTGAAAAAATTGTCAATATGGTTCATTTAAAAATTCAAACCAGAGAACCCTATTTCCAATTTGAACAAGGAAATTGCAATATGGTTCATTTAAAAATTACTACATTTTCATTTGCAATTTCGTTAGGGCTACTGCAAGAACTGCAAGAACCCTAATAGCAATTTCGTTAGGGCTACTGCAAGAACTGCAAGAACTAAACCAATACCAATTTCGGAGGCAGGGAGAGGGGAAGGGAGAGGGGAAGGAAGAAGGGGAGGGGAGGGGAGGTGGAGGAGGTCCTGGCGGCGTTGGGGAAGGAAGAGAGCGGTTCTTACCGAAGGTGGCGACGCCCTCCTCCTCTCGGCGACAGTGGCGACGGTGGCTGGTGCGTGACGCCCTCCCCCTCCTCTCCGCGGCGATGCCCTGCTCCTCCTTGCGCGGCAGCTCCGGCGTGCAGCGAGGTCTCTTGGTCCAGGGCTTCCGCGCGACGGCGCTCGAGATCGACGGTGGTGGCGGCGCTCGATTGGGAATGGGGAGGGAGAAGAGGGTCGCGCGGCGGTTAAGTCCCAGCTATAGCCGGACCCTCCTTATTGCCGGCGCACCACATGATTGGTTCGCCGGGGACAATTATACCCCCGGCGAATCAAACAGGTGGTGCGCCGGCAATAAGGTGAGCTCGGCTATACCTGGGACTTGTCCCCCAACCTGGCCTGGCTGGCCATTTCCTTTTCTATTTTATTTTATTTTTATTCTTTTCTTTATTTCTTTTCACTTTCTTTTATGTTTCTTTTCTTTTCCCACAAATCCTATACTATTTTTTTCCTTCTCTTTTCAAGATAATAACAAAGCAATATGAGTTAATTATGCATTACAAAAAAAATGAGTTATACATACACAAAATATTGACCAACACAATATTAATTATTCATACATAAAATATTGGCCATGACCATATGATTAGTTATGAATTACACAAAATATGAGTTATAGATTGCAAATAAAGTTTTACATCATCGATTGAGAAGAGTGTTTCGCTTTCTTCTTGCTTTTCTTGCTCGTCGTTGAATAATTTAGCCCCGTGTCGTGACTTCTTCTTTTGAAGGGTCGACCGACCTCGGTAGCGTGGTCCTGCTTCTTCTTGTGGTGTATGTTGTCTCTTCGTCCTCGGATTCTTCCATCATTGGGTCTCCGACTTGTCCTTCAAAGTCTTCCTCGTTGGCGACTCCATCCATTCCGACGATGGTCCTCTTGCCTCTCCTCACGATAACACGGCTAGGCCTGGATGGGTCGGTTATGAAGAAGCATTGGTGCACGTGTTCGCCGGTACCCATGGCTCATTCTGCGCGGTGGAGTTCGTGGACTTTGATTTGTTGGCTTCGGGTAGAAACATGGTGGCGAAATACCGGTCTTCTTTTCTGACGCTCTTAGCCCATCTGATACGGAACATCGACACTTTCTCCCCAGCGTAGCTAAGCTCCCAGATTTCCTCGATTCTTCCGTAGTATCTAGTCTTTACGTCATCCGTCCAGGAATCCATCGTTACCCACGAGTTACGGTAAACACTTGTTCTTGTCTTTTTCTTCCGTGTAGAATGTGTACCCGTTGATATCGTACGCTTGGTAAGTCATGATGTTGGGCGCGGGGCCATGTGACAAGGCCAATACTAGTTTATCCTTGTCAGAATCCATTGGTGGGGGATTAGCATCAATGTGGTCTTTGAACCAGCGCGCGAAAGTGGAGTTGTGCTCTCTGTATATTTCTGCTTCCGTCATCATCGGCTTGCCACTGTTCTCTATCATGGTTTTGTGCTCTTTCAACCAAGGATCGATCAAGTCAATGTGTTGTAGCGCTATTAAGTTGGCCCTGTCAAAGTCGGAAGTCCGACCAGACATGTGCACGTGCAGTTCCTTCCTTCCATTTTTGTGGCCTACTCCCTCAAACCTGCGGAGGTGCTTGTTTTGAGGCAAACCGACAGGGTCCTCGATGTCTAGATAATTCGTGCAGAAAGAGATGCACTCTTCGGTGAGCCAGCCCTGTACGATGCTTCCATCCGGATGTGACCTGTTACGAACGTATCCTTTAATGACCCCATTCATTCTTTCAAACGGCATCATGTTGTGTAAGAATGCCGGCCCTAGACCGACGATATCATCCATGATATGGACCAACAGATGGACCATCACGTCAAAGAATGCAGGCGGGAAGTACATCTCAAGCTCACATAGGATCACCACGATCTCTTCCTGGAGCCTTGCGAGTTTCTTCACGCTTATCGACTTCCGAGTTATGACGTCGAAGAAGTTACAGAGCCTAGTGATACGTCTCCGACGTATCGATAATTTCTTATGTTCTATGCCATATTATTGATGATACCTACATGTTTTATGCACACTTTATGTCATATTCGTGCATTTTCTGGAACTAACCTATTAACAAGATGTCGAAGTGCCAGTTCCTGTTTTCTGCTGTTTTTGGTTTCAGAAATCCTAGTAACGAAATATTCTCGGAATTGGACGAAACGAAGACCCAGGGGCCTATTTTTCCACGGAGCTTCCAGAAGACCGAAGAACATACGAAGTGGGGCCACGAGGTGGCGACACCACAAGGCGGCGCGGCCTAGGGGGCCCGCGCCGCCCTATGGTGTGGCCCCCTCGTCTTGCCCTCGACTCTGCCCTTCCGCCTACTTAAAGCCTCCGTCGCGAAACCCCTGATGCGAAAAACCACGATACGGAAAACCTTACTGAGACGCCGCCGCCGCCGATCCCATCTCGGGGATTCTGGAGATCTCCTCCGGCACCCTGCCGGAGAGGGGATTCATCTCCCGGAGGACTCTACACCGCCATGGTCGCCTCCGGAGTGATGAGTGAGTAGTTCACCCCTGGACTATGGGTCCATAGCAGTAGCTAGATGGTTGTCTTCTCCTCATTGTGCTTCATTGTTGGATCTTGTGAGCTGCCTAACATGATCAAGATCATCTATCTGTAATACTCTATGTTGTGTTTGTCGGGATCCGATGGATAGAGAATACCATGTCATGATAATTATCAAGTTATTACATATGTGTTGTTTATGATCTTGCATGCTCTCCGTTACTAGTAGAGGCTCTGGCCAAGTTTTTACTTTTAACTCCAAGAGGGAGTATTTATGCTCGATAGTGGGTTCATGCCTGCATTGACACCCGGGACGAGTGACAGAAAGTTCTAAGGTTGTGTTGTGTTGTTGCCACTAGGGATAAAACATTGGCGCTATGTCCGAGGATGTAGTTGTTGATTACATTACGCACCATACTTAATGCAATTGTCTGTTGTTAGCAACTTAATACTGGAGGGGGTTCGGATGATAACCTGAAGGTGGACTTTTTAGGCATAGATGCGGTTGGATGGCGGTCTATGTACTTTGTCGTAATGCCCAATTAAATCTCACTATACTTATCATGTCATGTATGTGCATTGTTATGCCCTCTCTATTTGTCAATTGCCCGACTGTAATTTGTTCACCCAACATGCTTTTATCTTATGGGAGAGACACCTCTAGTGAACTGTGGACCCCGGTCCATTCTTTTAATACTGAAATACAAATCTACTGCAATACTTGTTTTACTGTTTTCTCTGCAAACAATCATCTTCCACACAATACGGTTAATCCTTTGTTACAGCAAGCCGGTGAGATTGACAACCTCACTGTTTCGTTGGGGCAAAGTACTTTGGTTGTGTTGTGCAGGTTCCACGTTGGCGCCGAAATCTCCGGTGTTGCGCCGCACTACATCCCGCCGCCATCAACCTTCAACGTGCTTCTTGACTCCTACTGGTTCGATTAAACCTTGGTTTCTTACTGAGGAAACTTGCCGCTGTGCGCATCACACCTTCCTCTTGGGGTTCCCAACGGACGTGTCAACTACACGCATCAAGCAAATTTACTGGCGCCGTTGCCGGGGAGATCAAGACACGCTGCAAGGGGAGTCTCCACTTCTCAATCTCTTTACTTTGTTTTTGTCTTGCTTTATTTTACTTACTACTTTGTTTGCTGCATTATATCAAAACACAAAAAAAAATTAGTTGCTAGTTTTACTTTATTTGTTGTCTTGTTTGCCATATCAAAAACACAAAAAAATTAGTTACTTGCATTTACTTTATTTCATCATGTTTCCTTTTAATTTTACCGCAAAGAACATACCGGTAGGACAAGGGTCTATAATTGGGAGGAACAATATAGAAGAATTTTTCACCCATGTTAGTACCGTTGAAGATTTTGAAGATAGACACTTGGTAGAACTTGCTCCTACTTATGAAATTGCTGCTGCTTGCTTTAGTTCGCTTGTTGGAAACTAAATTTGTTAATCTAAATCCTATAATCCAACACATGTTTCTTACACTTGGTGATATGGAAGAGGGGAAAAGAAAGAGTTTGTTTTAGAAACCCTTCTTAGAGAATTTGGTGGTCTAGCAAGAGAGGCTAGAAAGGTCTTCGCTAAATTTAATATGCTTGGTTCTCATACTAATTTTGTTGGTCTCCTTGAAAAAATGGATATGGATAGGATAAGGTACACTAATAATGCTAATGATGGTGGGGAGATCAAAGCACCAATACCATGTAAACTCCTAGCTATGAATGATGCACTAGAAAATAACTATGCTTGGCTTGTTCCTGAAAATTTGTTTGATGAGAGTAGCAAGCCCAAGACTAATGAGAAGGGAGACGCTGAAACTTATGTATCCAATATACTATGCATGGTTGAGAAAACTCCAAACCCCGCTGTAGGTGCACCACCCTTCGATAATACTTGAGATACACTTTCTGCGCCTAGCTGAAAGGCGTTAAAGAAAAGCGCTTATGGGAGACAACCCATGTTTTTACTACAGTATTTTTGTTTTATATTTGTGTCTTGGAAGTTGTTTACTACTGTAGCAACCTCTCCTTATCTTAGTTTTATGTTTTGTTGTGCCAAGTAAAGTCTTTGATAGTAAAGTAAGTACTAGATTTGGATTACTGCGCAGTTTCAGATATCTTTGCTGTCACGAATCTGGGTCTATCTCCCTGTAGGTAGCTCAGAAAATTAAGCCAATTTACGAGCATGATCCTCAGATATGTACGCAACTTTCATTCAATTTGAGCATTTTCATTTGAGCAAGTCTGGTGGCCTAATAAAATCCATCTTTACGGACTGTTCTGTTTTGACAGATTCTGTCTTTTATTTCGCATTGCCTCTTTTGCTATGTTGGATGAATTTCTTTGATCCATTAATGTACAGTAGCTTTATGCAATGTCCAGAAGTGTTAAGAATGATTGTGTCACCTCTGAACATGTGAATTTTTATTATGCACTAACCCTCTAATGAGTTGTTTCGAGTTTGGTGTGGAGGAAGTTTTCAAGGATCAAGAGAGGAGTATGATGCAATATGATCAAGGAGAGTGAAAGCTCTAAGCTTGGGGATGCCCGGTGGTTCACCCCTGCATATTCTAAGAAGACTCAAGCGTCTAAGCTTGGGGATGCCCAAGGCATCCCCTTCTTCATCGACAACATTATCAGGTTCCTCCCCTGAAACTATATTTTTATTCCGTCACATCTTATGTACTTTACTTGGAGCGTCGGTTTGTTTTTGTTTTTGTTTTGTTTGAATAAAATGGATCCTAGCATTCACTTTATGGGAGAGAGACACGCTCCGCTGTAGCATATGGACAAATATGTCCTTAGGCTCTACTCATAGTATTCATGGCGAAGTTTCATCTTCGTTAAATTGTTATATGGTTGGAATTGGAAAATGCTACATGTAGTAACTCTAAAATGTCTTGGATAATTTGATACTTGGCAATTGTTGTGCTCATGTTTAAGCTCTTGCATCATATACTTTGCACCCATTAATGAAGAAATACTTAGAGCTTGCTAATTTGGTTTGCATATTTGGTTTCTCTAGAGTCTAGATAACATCTAGTATTGAGTTTTGAACAACAAGGAAGACGGTATGGAGTCTTATAATGTTTACCATATGTCTTTTATGTGAGTTTTGCTGTACCGTTCATCCTTGTGTTTGTTTCAAATAACCTTGCTAGCCTAAACCTTGTATCGAGAGGGAATACTTCTCATGCATCCAAAATACTTGAGCCAACCACTATGCCATTTGTGTCCACCATACCTACCTACTACATGGTATTTATTCGCCATTCCAAAGTAAATTGCTTGAGTGCTACCTTTAAAATTCCATCATTCACCTTTGCAATATATAGCTCATGGGACAAATAGCTTAAAAACTATTGTGGTATTGAATATGTACTTATGCACTTTATCTCTTATTAAGTTGCTTGTTGTGCGATAACCATGCTTCTGGGGACGCCATCAACTATTCTTTGTTGAATATCATGTGAGTTGCTATGCATGTCCGTCTTGTCTGAAGTAAGAGAGATCTACCACCTTTATGGTTGGAGCATGCATGTTGTTAGAGAAGAACATTGGGCCGCTAACTAAAGCCATGATCCATGGTGGAAGTTTCAGTTTGGACATATATCCTCAATCTCATATGAGAATAATAATTGTTGCCACATGCTTATGCATTAAAGAGGAGTCCATTATCGGTTGTCCATGTTGTCCCGGTATGGATGTCTAAGTTGAGAATAATCAAAAGCGAGAAATCCAAAATGCGAGCTTTCTCCTTAGACCTTTGTACGAGGCGGCATGGAGGTACCCCATTGTGACACTTGGTCAAAACATGTGCATTGCAAAGATCCGGTAGTCCAAGTTAATTAGGACAAGGTGCGGGCACTATTAGTATACTATGCATGAGACTTGCAACTTGTAAGATATAATGTACATAACTCATATGCTTTATTACTACCGTTGACAAAATTGTTTCATGTTTTCAAAATAAAAGCTCTAGCACAAATATAGCAATCGATGCTTTCCTCTTTGAAGGACCATTCTTTTACTTTTATGTTGAGTCAGTTCACCTATCTCTCTCCACCTCAAGAAGCAAACACTTGTGTGAAGCTGTGCATTGATTCTTACATACTTGCATATTGTACTTGTTATATTACTCTATGTTGACAACTATCCATGAGATATACATGTTACAAGTTGAAAGCAACCGCTGAAACTTAATCTTCCTTTGTGTTGCTTCAATACCTTTACTTTGATTTATTGCTTTATGAGTTAACTCTTATGCAAGACTTATTAATACTTGTCTTGAAGTACTATTCATGAAAAGTCTTTGCTTTATGATTCACTTGTTTACTCATGTCATTACCATTGTTTTGATCGCTGCATCCACTACATATGTTTACAAATAGTATGATCAAGGTTATGATGGCATATCACTTCAGAAATTATCTTTGTTATCGTTTTACCTGCTCGGGACGAGCAGAACTAAGCTTGGGGATGCTTGATACGTCTCCGACGTATCGATAATTTCTTATGTTCTATGCCATATTATTGATGATACCTACATGTTTTATGCACACTTTATGTCATATTCGTGCATTTTACTGGAACTAACCTATTAACAAGATGCCGAAGTGCCGGTTCTTGTTTTCTGCTGTTTTTGGTTTCGAAATCCTAGTAACGAAATATTCTCGGAATTGGACGAAACGAAGACCCGGGGGCCTATTTTTCCACGGAGCTTCCGGAAGACCGAAGAACATACGAAGTGGGGCCACGAGGTGGCGACACCACAAGGCGGCGCGGCCTAGGGGGGCCCGCGCCGCCCTATGGTGTGGCCCCTCGTCCGGCCCCGACTCCGCCCTTCCGCCTACTTAAAGCCTCCGTCGCGAAACCCCCGATGCGAAAAACCACGATACGGAAAACCTTACCGAGACGCCGCCGCCGCCGATCCCATCTCGGGGGATTCGGAGATCTCCTCCGGCACCCTGCCGGAGAGGGGATTCATCTCCCGGAGGACTCTACATCGCCATGGTCGCCTCCGGAGTGATGAGTGAGTAGTTCACCCCTGGACTATGGGTCCATAGCAGTAGCTAGATAGTTGTCTTCTCCTCATTGTGCTTCATTGTTGGATCTTGTGAGCTGCCTAACATGATCAAGATCATCTATCCGTAATACTCTATGTTGTGTTTGTCGGGATCCGATGGATAGAGAATACCATGTCATGATAATTATCAAGTTATTACATATGTGTTGTTTATGATCTTGCATGCTCTCCGTTACTAGTAGAGGCTGCGGCCAAGTTTTTACTTTTAACTCCAAGAGGGAGTATTTATGCTCGATAGTGGGTTCATGCCTGCATTGACACCAGGACGGTGATGAGAAAGTTCTAAGGTTGTGTTGTGCTTGTTGCCACTAGGGATAAAACATTGGCGCTATGTCCGAGGATGTAGTTGTTGATTACATTACGCACCATACTTAATGCAATTGTCTGTTGTTAGCAACTTAATGCTGGAGGGGTTCGGATGATAACTCTGAAGGTGGACTTTTTAGGCATAGATGCGGTTGGATGGCGGTCTATGTACTTTGTCGTAATGCCCAATTAAATCTCACTATACTTATCATGTCATGTATGTGCATTGTTATGCCCTCTCTATTTGTCAATTGCCCGACTGTAATTTGTTCACCCAACATGCTTTTATCTTATGGGAGAGACACCTCTAGTGAGCTGTGGACCCCGGTCCATTCTTTTAATACTGAAATACAAATCTACTGCAATACTTGTTTTACTTGTTTTCTCTCGCAAACAATCATCTTCCACACAATACGGTTAATCCTTTGTTACGGCAAGCCGGTGAGATTGACAACCTCCACTGTTTCGTTGGGGCAAAGTACTTTGGTTGTGTTGTGCGGGTTCCACGTTGGCGCCGGAATCTCCGGTGTTGCGCCGCACTACATCCCGCCGCCATCAACCTTCAACGTGCTTCTTGACTCCTACTGGTTCGATTAAACCTTGGTTTCTTACTGAGGGAAACTTGCCGCTGTGCGCATCACACCTTCCTCTTGGGGTTCCCAACGGACGTGTCAACTACACGCATCACCCAGTCAGTGTTGCACGGACATGGTCATCCATTATACCTCGGATTGCAACCGGAAGAATCTGCGTCATCATCACGTGACAGTCATGAGACTTCATGCCGCTGAAGTTTCGTTTCTTGGGGTCCATGTATCTGCTTATTAGCCCGGAGTAACCGAAGGGCACTCGACTCCTAGAAGGCAATTGAAAAATTGATCGACCTCGAGCTGGACTAAAAGTGAAGCGAGGAGGGAGGACGAGTAATAGTCCGGCTGCTTAATCCTTTTGCGCTTCGACCGCCGTCCGCCTCCTCCTCCGAATGTCCCTCTTGGGCCGCCGGGATCCGAAGCTCTTCCCCGATGCCCAAAACTTTCAGGTCGTGTCTTGCTTTCGGCCCATCTTTGGTCCGGTCCGGCATGTTGAGAAGAGTGCCAAGCAAGCTCTCGCACACGTTCTTTGTAATATGCATGACATCAAGGCAGTGAGGTGTATCGAGAATTTTCCAGTACGGCAAGTCCCAAAACACGGACCTCCTTTTCCATACACCAATGAGCGGCGTCGTTTCCTTTTTCTTCTTCTCTCCAGGCTTTTGACGAATCTTTCCCGGCGCAGGGCACTCCTTCCAACCTTTCAGTAATGTATCGATCTCTTCGCCGCTCTTCTTACGTGGAGGTCCTCGGGGTTCATTTGTACCATCGAACGGATCTCCACGCTTTCTCCACGGGTCAGTCTTCTGTAGCCACCTTCGATGCCCCATGTAAACTGTTTTCGAAGAGCCGGGATCCTTACCAAGCTGCAAAAACATCGTCTCTTCCATGCACCTGACACATGCCTTGTGTCCATGGCACACCTGGCATGAAATGTAACCGTATCCGAGGTAGTCCTGCACCGTCGTGATCAACGCGGCTCTCAAAGGGAAATATTCTTCCGCGACGGCGTCCCATGTGTCTACCCCTTCCTCCGCCCACAACGTTTCAAGCTCCTCCTTTAATAGTTCGAGATACATGTTGATATCGTTTCCTGGCTGTGTCGGCCCTTGAATTAGCATACTCATCTGTATGTACTTCCTCTTCATGCACAGCCAGGGCGGGAGGTTGTAGATCCATACAAACACGGGCCATGTGCTATGTGTGCTGCTCGGGTTTCCGAACGGATTGAATCCGTCCGTGCTCGCACCCAACCTGATGTTTCTGGGATCTGCCCCAAAACTACCGAATTCATTGTCTAATGCTTTCCACTGGCTTGCATCCGAAGGGTGCGTCAACACTGGGTGCTCAATCCGCTCTTTATCATTCAACACTGCCTCCTTCCTTTCTGCGTGCCAGCGCATGAGCTTTGCTTCCTTGCGGTCCGCGTAGAACCGTTGAAGCCGGGGGGCGAGCGGGAAGTACCACACAACTTTCCGAGGAGCTTTCTTCTTCCCTTTCTTGTACCGTTCAGCTTCACACACGGACATTTGGTCTTGTCCATGTGCTCCTTGCGATACATGATACGATCGTTGATGCGGGCGTGATACTTTTCGTGGGGTAAGTCGAGAGGGCACGTGATTCTCTTGGCCTCGGCTAGACTACCGGGACACGTGTTCCCGGCAGGAAGGAGATCTTTCACGTATTCCAGGATGTCGTCGACGCTTGTGTCCGTCCATCCGTGTTTCGCCTTCATCTGCAGCACATCGAGAGCTACTCTCAAGCGAGACTCCCCCAACCCGCGACCTGAGTCGTACAACGGAGTATTCGAGTCTATCTCGAGTTGCTCAAGCTTTGATTTCCGCTTGGCACCTTTCGTCTTTTCGAGAAGCAGATCTTGAAGATGAGGGTCCCTCACGACTGAAGCTAGCGGCACCTCTTCGTCGTCGTCAAGGTTATTGTCGTCGTCAAGGTTATCGTCCTGTGCGACAAGCTCTTCATCGTCATCAATATCATGATGCCCTCCTTCTTGCCGGCCATTATTACCACCTGCCGCCGTCGCCCCATTGACCTCCGCGCCATCATCACTCATCCATTAAGTGTGTCCATGCATGAAACCATTAGTGAGCAGGTGCCCCCGCAATTTGCCTGAATACGGGTCAAACCATTTCCCTCGTTTGCATCTCCGGCACGGACACAATACCTCCGTGCGGTTATTTTCATACATGTCGATGATCGCGTGTTTCAGATATCTCATCACGATGCTTTCACTCATCTCGATAAGCATTATCGCCTGCATGGTAAGATTACATAATTGATTAGAACCATGCATCCGTCGGTAGTTTTCACGGTTCGGCATGACCTTCCTACACGGTAGGACATAGGAGCGCCAGAAATGTGCCGAAACGGAAACTTAAAGAATCAACATTTCGGCGCAACGTTGGCAACTCATTTTCAACGCCAACACACACAAGCACAAGCACAAACACAACATATATATATGCCACACACGAGCTTTGCTTCAAATTAATGTCCAATATACGTTGATTTCATTCCTCAATTTGTTCATTAATCACCTATTGGTTTGATATACTCGTCAACAAGATCGAGACGTCGCGCCGCTACCACGGCGTATGGAAGCCGACTTTCTAGATCTAGATCTAGATTGAGCGGTCAATGCGGGATAGTAGATCTAGATCTACATAGGGGGATGTGGGAGATGCATGTAGGAAGGGAAGATTTGGTAAAAAAATATGATTTTGTTTGGTCAAATTGGCTAAATTTGGGATAGAAATGGGCAAAAAATAGGTGGGTTGGGAGAAGGGTCGGGTTGTGTGGAGGAGTGGAGTGGTAGTAGTGGGGGGAGTGGTTGTTGAGCAGAAATAACTGCCCAGGTTACTGCCGGCGCACCAGGGCATGGGTGCGCCGGCAGCATATATCCCTTTCGGCTATATCACCCCGGGCCAGGCCCAAGAATCATTGCCGGCGCACCGGCCCAGGGCTGCGCCGGCAATAGAGAATGTTCCGCCGGCGCACCCCTGGGTTGGTGCGCCGGCAATGATTCTTGGGCCTGGCCCGAATCGGCCGAGGCCATGCCAGGAAATAGCGCCGGCGAGCCTACAACACTGGTGCGCCGGCAGAAGGGCTTCATCGCCGGCGCGGCGACAATGAGGTGCGCCGGCAACAATGACCACCGGCGCACGTCCTTGGTGGTGCGCCGGTACCTATTGCCTCCAACTATAGGCTTTTTCCTAGTAGTGATTGTTGTGGGGAAAAAATCCCAACGTAGAAATAATAACTACTCTATTGCTTTTTGTGCAGTGCTATCTACATTGAGCTACTGCATTGTAATTCCCAAGGTTCCTCAAATATTTGTAATATATAATTACTTCAGATGGTTTCTTCTTCATTGCTGCTCATTATATGAGCACGTTAATACAAACTTAACTTTCTACGTTCCATGGCTTCCCCTATTTCCACTATTTTTTAACGATTTATCATAAAATAGATGGGCGTAGCAATGCGCGCCATCATGATCAAGTTTAGAGATAAAAGATGTATGGCTATGTACATCTACCGATGAAGTCGTGGATGTTCCCTCCTTTTTGGAAAAAAAATCAAAGATGGAGTGGATAAACAACGGCAATCAAGAACCGATACGAGGGGGTGAGAGGGACTTAGCCACCCCCATGGTGGGAATTTCGTGAAGAACACTAGTCACCAGAACCCTGATTTCTCGCTGATTTTGTTAAATATGTCCCCTTACAACACTAAACCTGTCCATTCAAGGTTTTTTTTTTGTTGGCCTAGATTTCCGAAATTTTGCTGACAACTGGTTTTACCTGTGATCACTGGTGAACTTAAATATCGGACAATCGTTTTTGGTGTGCACATAATTTGCTCAAATTTAAGGAATTCTGAATCTTTTTGGACGAATTTATAAATTCATTTGATAAATCTCAGACGGTATTCTAGCTGGTATTTCTGGTATTTCGAAAAGCGGATATACAGTGCCCTACGGTATTCTTTTCCCTACCGGGAGAAAAAGAAAACCTGGTCAATCCTGCCCCCCTTCAAGGTGAGAAGTAGGCTTGGTCCTGGGCTGCGGTGGTCGTATCATCACAATACAAAAATGTGATAAGAAATTGAGAAGTCAACATAAAGCCGCAGGAAAGCAAGATGGGGTGATACGTGTGGGCCACTACGGGAAAATATGTCTTTGCCGTGCAACTATTTGCACGGCAAAGGGCCCTATTTGCACGGCAAAGGCTTTGCCGTGCGGGGACACACGGCAAAGGTCGCACGGCAATGTCATTGACGGCAAAGGCTTCTTTGCCGTGCGACTCGCCAACGTTGCACGGCAAAGGCTTTGCCGTGTGACGCCGCACGGCAAAGGTAGCTTCTTTGCCGTGTGCCAAACATGTTTTATCTAAAAAAAACACCCAAATGGCTGGTCTGGGAATCGATCCTAGGACGCGGAGTAGGGAAAGCATGTGACCTTGCCACCGGGCTAAGCGTTCGTTTGTTGATAACTATACCACGCCACACCTTTTCAGATGAGAAGAAATGCAGTTTTCGCTTCTTTGCCGTGCGCTTACACTAGGCAAAGCCTTCTTTGCCGTGCGTTTGTTAAAAACACTAGGCAAAGGATGCTTTGCCGTGTGCTAACGTTGCACGGCAATGCCTAACGCCTTTGCCGTGCACCGAATCTTTGCCGTGCGGCGTGTTGGGCCATTGCCGTGCATATTTCTTTGCCGTGCGGCCTCTTCTATCGTTGCCGTGAATCGTATCTTTGCCGTGCGCTCGTGTCTATCTTTCCCGTGGCCAAGATCTTTGCCGTGCGTTTTTATCTGTGCGCACGGCAAAGAAATCTTTGCCGTGCGGGGACACACGGCAAAGAAAGGCTGCACGGCGACGCCTATTTTTCCCGTAGTGGGCGTTAGTTGTGACTTGTGAGCGCCATCATAGAATAGCAATTGTAGAAGGAAAAAACTACTCCGAAGTTCTCTCGATCAGCATATTGTAATGCCACGCTCAGGACTCGGAACGGACCATATATATGCACGACGATCGCATTGAACCAGAACGCCATGACACGTGCTCTACCAACATCTTTCTACCGCGCATACGTCTTCCCTTAACACGCAGTCCGGTCGTCCCATGCACACATATATGCATGTGCTCGATCGATCTATGAAAAGCAACCACATGTGCATGCCTCTATGTGCTCCGCTGCCGGCCAAGCGCGTATTCCCATGTCCCAGCAAAATGTAACAGCTGCCGCCATGCTCCTAATAGCAAAGGTCGCTTCAAACCAAAAGACAAAGCTACAAAGGTGCACGATAAGATTAGGTATATCGTCATACGTGTAGGTGTTATTTCTTGCATTTCCTTTTTCCGAAAAGCACAGTTTAATGTCCCCATCAATCGATGCATATGGCTTTCTAATTACTTTAGGACACGGATATCGCGTGGATGTTTGAGTTCTATAAACGTGTGGTGCAGTGGGATCTCGACCACACATTCAGGCAGCCATAACAGCGCATTTTTTTCACAAAAACGGGATCTCGACCACACATCCAGGCAGCCATAACAGCGCATTGTTTCACAAAAAAAAAAGTGAAAGTTGCCATGGGTCGTAACTAATTTGCCCTGGCAACTTTATTTTCCGGCCACGTAAAGCCGTAAACTAACTATCGGGTGCATGTTTTCTCGCAATTTTGTTAAAATACATTTTTCGTCATTTTCACATATAATACTCGATTTTGAAATTTTCCAAAAATAATACTGCGTAGGGAAAATGTACCCCGATTAGGCCTTGTCGGGGTAACCTTTCCCAAAGGTGGATTTCTAAAGGCATGGTCGGCTTGCAGCTCTGATCGGACGCGCTTTCCCCCAGAAGGTACCTGTCGGGTTGGGCTTTCCCGAAAAGTTAGGACCTGTCAGGTTAGCCTTTCCCAAAACGTACCTGTCACGTTAGCCTTTCTTAAAAGGTTCCTGTCGGGTTGGGCTTTTCCGACTTGTTTTGTAATAAGCGTGTAGCCCACGGAATCTTGTCAAGTCGGGGTACTACAGTCCGATAGGCCCTAATCGTGTTAGCCCACGCTGACGCATTATTTTTCGAAAATTTCAAAAACAAGTATTATTTGTGAAATTTCTCGTAAAAATATGTATTATTAAAAGATGGACCGTTTTCTCCTTATAATTTTCGTTTGTTTGTTAAAACCCTTATTCTTGTTTTAGGTTAATCGAGAATTAAGCTAATCTGCTTTGAGATTCGAGCACATCGAAATTACTCATGAATGTGCAATTACACGTGGGTATGCCAATTGCATGTTTGTTTCTCTTAATTACACATGAAATTGGGTGCTCGGAAGTTAAGTTAGTTCTAGATCGACCGAGAACTAGCCGCGTCATGCAAGAAAATGTTTACAACTTATCTTGCATGTGTAACTTCCATTGATCGTACAGACATCTTCCTTCTCGTGTTCTAACGGGAGTTCCGAGATGTTTTCGTTTCAAAAAAGAGACCTACCATATATAGCTGCTTTCGGTGCACTGTGTACGACCACTCATATTTTAAAGGCGCCTCGTTTCGGCGTGCGATTTGCACCTTTACGACCAGTACGAAAACGCTGTTTCGGATAAGAGGGATAAACCCTTCCCTCGGCAGATACTAGCCATTTCTGAATAAACACTGACAAAAATAGCCTCTTGGACAAAAACCCAGATTTCATCTGCTGAGTCGGTGCAACGACGATCGATCCATGCACCGAGCTAGCGACCTAAAATAGGGTAGGTGCCGTGCCGCGTCTCCATGTTTTTCCTCGTCCAACCCCTGTCGATCGTCTTTGCACATATTTTCCCACATGACCTTTTCACGGGCGGACATAGGAAAAGACCACCACACCAGCCGTGGACTGCAGAACCGTCGCGGAAACAAAGGGCCAAAAAATGTGTAAGAACAAAACTCCGATGGCTGAAAAGCATGCACCTATGAACGAAAAGGCCAACACCATCCATTATATATATAGTGGTGCAATGGTGAGTAGCCAGCACCATTGTCCAGCACTCGTACACCCACTTTTCTCAGCACCAAGAGATCGAGGAGAAACATCAATCAATCCCACTCCGGCGTGTTCTCCACAAACTAGCGGCGCCCTATAGGTGGCCAACCATGGCGACGAGCGTGACAGGATCTCCGCTTGCCTTTCCATGGGAGCAGCAGCAGCTGGTGCTCCTGTACGCGATCGCCGGCGCGGCTCTGGCGTGGTGCGCCGTGAGGACACTGGAGTGGGCGTGGTGGAGGCCCCGGCGGTTGGAGCGGGCGCTCCGGTCGCAGGGACTCAGGGGCACGACCTTCCAATCCATCGCCGGCGACGCGCCGCTGCTCGAGCGGCTCAACAGGGAAGCCAGGTCCCGGACCATGCCGCTCGGCTGCCACAACGTGGTGCCAAGGGCGATGCCGCTGTTCCACCAGACCATGAAGGAGCACGGTGCGTGTTCTACTTCTCTTTGCTTTCCTCCTTTTCCTTGACCCTTTTTTTCGGCGGCAAGTCCTCAATTTTAGCTGCATTTGCTTACCTTCGCCACATCGTCGCATCGTCTGAAAACAATCAAACGTGTGAGTATGTGCCCATGCATGAAAGGAGCTTTACGTATTGAAAAACAGAATGGGTGCTTATTACATATTCAGGCTTATGATCCATTGCTACGAAAAATATTGCATGTTCTTCGTCGAGCTTGCAGTGTTCTTAGTGCTACTTTCCCCATTTTACTGATAGGTTTAGCATATACGTACATGGATGGCAGCAAGTTTGTGACAGACAAGAACATTACAACAAGAAGAATTACGGAGAGGTATCTATTGACAGGAACAATTTTTCCATAACAGTATCAACAAGAAAATGCCATGCTGCATGATTACACTTACTCCAGTTGTCTACGCTAGTAGACAGCATCATTCCCCGCTAGGGAAACACCAACTCAATAGTCCAAATGGAAAAGGTACACACACTAATATGATGATGACTACACCTTTAGATCCCACCATAAGTTTTTAAATGGATATACGTCAGGTTCAGGGTACCCGTTAATAAACTATGTACGCAATCTAATAAGTTCTAGCAACATCTTTGGTGGCATCTCACTGGAGTCTCCCGCACTCAACAAACGGAATGATGTATATAGTCCCACTTGACAAATACTCCACTAAATAAACGGACTGACTGAAAAATGAAATTGTTGAAAACGTGTGCCCTCATAAGCTGCTAATATGCTTCGCTCTAATTTTAAAATTGGTTAACAGGTAAAACATCGATCACTTGGTTCGGACCGGAGCCTAGAGTGACCATCACCAAGCCTGAACTGGTGCGAGAAGTCCTGTCCAACAAGTACGGCAACTTTGAGAAGCTCAAGCTTGGCAGACTTCAGAGGTTGCTGCACAACGGTATTGGTAGCCACGAGGGCGAAAAATGGGCCAAGCACAGGAAGATCATCAACCCTGCCTTCCATCTCGAGAAGCTCAAGGTTATATTTCTGTGATGTCATTGACATCGCAACCTGGGAATGCTTGGCCGTGTGAGACAGACCTGTAACGAAGTTTCTGTTGCGATTTCAGCTCATGTTGCCGGCTTTCGCCGCATGCTGCACGGAGTTGGTGGAACGATGGGAAGGTTTAGCTGTGGGTGACGCGCCATGCGAGGTCGATGTCTGGCCCGATATGCAGAATCTGACGGGGGATGTCATCTCCCGCGCCGCATTCGGCAGCAGCTACCTTGAAGGCAGAAGGATATTCCAGCTTCAGGGGGAGCAGATCGAGCTCACCGTGCTCGCCATGAACAAGATACATATCCCTGGTTACATGTGAGTTCTTCGTTAGTAGTAATCTCTTCTCAATCTTGCGTGCACTCTGGATATATACTGATGCATTCTTCATGTATGTGCAGGTTCTTTCCAACCAAATCCAACCGAAGGATGAAGCAGATCGCCGCGGAGATCGGGAGCATCCTAAAAGGCATCATTGAGAAAAGAGAGAACGCCCTGAAAGCCGGCAAAGCTACGAGCGACGATCTTCTCGGGCTGCTGCTGGAGTCCAACATGGCGCACTGCAGGGGAGACGGCAATTCGAACGCCGGTATCACGACGGACGACGTGATCGGAGAGTGCAAGCTCTTCTACTTCGCCGGCATGGAGACGACGTCGGTGCTGCTCACGTGGACCATGATCGTGCTCTCCATGCACCCGGAGTGGCAGGACCGTGCCAGGGAGGAAGTCATGCGTGTCTTTGGCACTAGCACGCCAGATTACGACGGCTTGAGTCACCTGAAAACCGTAAGTCCTAGTACCATCTTTGTCTTACCCTATCATTCTTGTTCCCAATACGATTTGGAGCGGGAAAACAAATCCATGAATCTAATGACTAATGATCGGATTTTCAGGTGACCATGGTGCTGTACGAGGTGCTGCGGCTGTACACCCCGCTCACGTCGCTCATCCGCAAGACGTACAGGCCGGTGGAGCTCGGCGGCGTCAGCTACCCGGCGGGTGTGCTGCTCATGCTGCCATTGCTGTGCGTCCACCACGACAAGGATGTCTGGGGCGCGGACGCCGCCGTTTTCCGGCCAGAGAGGTTCGCCGAGGGGATCTCCAGGGCGTCGGCGGACGCGCCAGCCTTCTTCCCGTTCGGCTGGGGCCCGCGGATCTGCGTCGGCCAGAATTTCGCGCTGCTCGAGGCCAAGATGGGGCTCGCCATGATCCTCCAGCGCTTCTCCTTCGACCTCTCGCCCTCATACACGCACGCGCCCTTCCCCGTCGGCCTGCTACTGCCAGAGCACGGCGCGCAAGTCAGGCTCACCAGGCTTCAGTGAGCTGCTCGATTGGTTAATCTGCATGTACAGCATAACACTGGTGGATTCTAAGACTCACTGGCCCACTCATCAACAACGTCTAAAAGGCATGTTTGTGGGTTTGACTTTGTACACAAGTCGGTTCTACTCTTCTTCTTTTTCTTTAGGATAAAAAAAGTTTCTTGGTTTATTGATCAACTGGTACAGTGGCTCACACAAATAGGCAGACAACATCTTTAATGTTTAATTTGTAAGTACTTTAGAGATCCCCTTTAAGTTCATACAATATATGGTGAATATATGATTATGTCAATGAAATGAGGTTTCAGTAGCTCCAAAGAGACGTCCATCTGTAAATGGCTTATAATAATACATGCATTTATTTATGGGTGTGACTATTTCTCCATCGACTGAGAAAAATTTCGTTCTCAGTTAGATGATGTCAACAAATTTCAGTTACAACTTATTTTGTAACTCATGAGTAGCATGAATCAAGATGCAAGATCAAATGGTGTAGATTTGACTAATCATGAAGTTAGTTCTCAGCTAACTCAGAACTAGCGAATCCCTTTATTTATAACTAGCATTGTGGTCCTCGCAAATGTGAGGGCATCATCTAAAATTGTCAGGAAAATACATTTGTTGCTCCATATATTTATATTGGGTATTTATAGATACAACATCATTAAAGGCACAATAAAATATCACATGTCTAGAGTAAATTTTAATAATGATATTTATTTTGTGGATGAATGATTACCCTTTGGAAAAAAACCATATCATTAACTATATATATAGTTACATTATAGTCTTTTTTACACAAATACGGTAAGAAAGGCCCCTGCTATGTCATTTTTTATATAGAAAAATGGTGGGATAATTACATGACAATGATCCAGTCATATACGAGTTTATAGCGTATCAAGCCATGCTTGCATACCTTCTTTGAGACTAGGCCCAGCTCTATGCATAGTTAGATCAAACAAAGACTTAAATCTAATGATACAACATTGCAAATTTGGGCTTTTATCATTGAAGATGAAGTCATTCCTCTGGTCCCATATGCTCCAACATCCTTTTTGTTTGAGTAGTGAGGACTGCTCCAAATCATATTCACTGAGTCATTTTCATTAGTGGTGTTGATCGAAATAATTTCTTCATGTAATTCATGCAGTTCAGTATGAGCAATAGTGGACAGTGGAAGATGGAACATATATTGGATTCAGCATACTCCGTAGCTTTCTCCATAGTGATTTGATCATTCTTGGCAAATGAATGAAGATGAGGGTAGTCATCTTGTCTAACAGAATTGTTCCATTGATCTTTCCATAAGAGAATAGATTTGCCATTACTTACTAAGCATGTAGTTAAACTTCTGAAAGTATGCACTGTAGATAGGTAGTTCCTCCACAAAAAAGAGCCTTTTGGATAGCATGTGGAGCAGATCTATCATTATAGTGAGATTGCCATATAATATTAACCCATGGGATATCAAGGTGGTTATAGAACTTGAAAAGGTTTTTTATCATAAGTGCTTGGTTTTGGAATCTCAAATTTAATACACCTAATCCACCTTCATCCTTAGGTCTGAACACTAAATCCCATTTGGCTAGACATTTTCCATGCTTATTTTTGTCTCTCTCGGCCCAAAGGAACTTCTTCCACTCTTTTCAAAATGAATAAAGAATGTAATAGGAACCTTGAAAGAACACATAGTATACATTGACATGGCAGATTAACTAAGTTTAGTAGTCTATCTACCAGTATATAACTAGGGGTGAAATTTCAGATAGTCTTATGTCCAGCCTGGAAACCATAGGCATTAAATCTACAACAGAAGGTTTAGTCATGCTCAATGGGACACCTAGTGACATAGGCATCCCAGATGGGCCTGCCGAATAAGGTACCCGGGGATAATTGGAGGCCCACGACCCGAAGATTGTGGAGCTCGGAAGCCCAATAAGAATCGATATGGGAAGTAGAGATATATTAGGAACAATACTTGTATCAATACGGGAAAGACTCGAATAAGTCTCCTGGACTTTGTAACTTGTACGATAAGAAAACCTTGGCTCCACCTTCTATATAAAGGGGAGCCGAGGGAGAAAGAAAGGATTGAATCATTGTCAACACACACCCTAATTTTTCATAGTCGAGCACCTTTTCGGCTGAAACCTTCGAGATCTACTAGCCCTCTACTTTCCGCGAAACCCTAGTCTACAACTTGTATGCATTGACAAGTTAATACCTTGTCAATTAGCACCGTCTGTGGGGATTGGAGGAGACAAGGAGCTAATCTCGATGGCATGTTCAACATCAACGACATCATCAGTACCAAGCAACGCGATGGACGGAGGTAAACAGGCCAAACCTGATCTCTACGATTTTGTTTCTCACCCTCCCGCCCATTTCATGCATATGCCGATCTGGAGGAGTCGATGGAGATGACGTTCGGGAGCTTCCACTTCCGCGTCGGGAGAGAAGGATCGCATCGTCTGGCGGCACCGATCTTTTCGGGACCGTTAGCGGCCGATTCCGATTTCTCGGGATCATCATCATCAATCGAGTCAGACGATGAGGAGGCTTCGCCGCCAAGCTACATCAAACCTGCCGCCGACGGAGAACTCGCCGATCTGCTCAGCGGGATGCCTTTTGGGTCGTTCATGGATTCCGATCTGAACAGCGACTCGGAGAGCATCGACAGTTTCGACTTCATCGACATATCTACTTCTATTCGGGAGGTCTTCGTCGATCGTTACGACGGTGTCACCGACCCCGAAGATGAAAACACAATGGAAAAATATCACCAAGTCTACGTGATTGGAGAAGCAAGCTGACAAGAAGATGAACCGTCGAAAGCTTTCGATGATCTGGGCAACCCATACATCGACCCCGCGAATCTCACCCGCGGAACAGGCCCCAAATACGTCGGCCCCACACCACGAGAGAGGGTGCAGCTTACGCAAGCAGCTTGGGATAGAGCTAGAAGAGCCGTGAACGGCACAGAGCCGATGACCACAACAGCCACGTCAGAAGAATTGCAAGCATATCAAATATAGACTCGCTCGTGCTGGACGTGAGCTAGAAAAACAAAGAAAAATACTCGATGATAGAAGAGTTGCAGCTTCCGCTTCAAGTGCACGCAGGGCCAACCTGAGCCGACAATCAGGATCGACGGAAGATAGTCATAGAGCGTCACACGCGGGAGGAAGATCTCGGCTAGCCAATGTGCCTGAGCACGAAAGAGAGAACTTGATACAAAGAAGTATCATCATAAATTTTCGAGTTATACATAACTCTTTCTGTACTCCCATCAGGAGGTCAAGATATTATGTCATCATATGACTCGAATACATATACCATTCCAGCAGCCGTCAAAGGCACTCGACAATATATTCTCAGAGCGCGTCTGTCGAGATAAAATCTCTGAATGTCGTAATATTTTACGAAGGTAAGTCCCCAGGATCCGTCCTGTGCGGCGTGGTATCGCACCCGAATGCGATCTACTACTTTATCCGTGTCAACAGACGCGAAGAACAATCCTAGCGGACGCGTTAGGTACTCAATAAAAATTCAAGTGGAATTCGGCATATGGTAAGACCTTAAGCGGCGCATGTCGAATTAAGCCAGTATCCCAAGGTCGAGTCCAAGGACTTGACCTTGAAGTAGGTTTTTGCGGGATTGCCACAAGAGCAGTTAACTGGTACCTGATCCGTCAGATGAACCAGCCCCATCTACCGTTATCCATGTATAAGATATAAATACTTCGAGCAAAATATTAAAAAGATTCATATAACTTATGGATTATTTTTACAATGGAGATTTTACTCGACTCTACGATTCAAGCAAAATCTCGGGGGCTGATACGTCTCCAACGTATCTATAATTTCTGATGTTCCATGCTTGTTTTATGACATTACCTACATGTTTTGCTCGCACTTTATAATGTTTTTATGCATTTTCCGGAACTAACCTATTAACAAGATGCCGAAGTGCCAGTTCCTGTTTTCTGCTGTTTTTGGTTCCAGAAAGGCTGTTCGGGCAATATTCTCGGAATTCGACGAAACAAAGACCCAGTATCTTATTTTTCCCGGAAGACCCCAGAACACCGAAGGAGAGTCGGAGGCGGGCCAGAGGGCCACCACACCATAAGGCGGCGCGGCCCCAGGCCTGGCCGCGCCAGCCTATGGTGAGGAGGCCCCAGGCGCCCTCCTGTGCCACCTCTTCGCCTATATAAGCCCTTTCGTCCTAAAAACGCGATACTAATTGACGAAACTCCAAAAGACATCCAGAACGCCGCCACCATCGCGAAACTCCGTCTCGGGACCAGAAAAACTCCGTTCTGGCACTCCGCCGGGACGGGGAATTGGAGGAGATCATCGCCATCATCACCACCGACGCCTCTCCATCGACCAGCCATGTTTCCCCCATCCATGTGTGAGTAATTCCCCCGCTGTAGGCTGAAGGGGATGGTAGGGATTGGATGAGATTGGTCATGTAATAGCATAAGATTGTTAGGGCATAGTGCCTAGTGTCCGTAATTGGTACTTTTATGATATTGTTGCAACTTGTTATGCTTAATGCTTGTCACTAGGGCCCGAGTGCCATGATTTCAGATCTGAACATGTTATCAATTCATGATGATATTCATTGCTTTATGATCTTACCTGCAAGTTGTATACACGTATTGTTGTCCGCAACCCGAGGCCCCAAAGTGACAGAAATTGGGACAACCGAAGGGGAAGGCGGTGATATGAGGATCACATGTGTTCACGGAGTGTTAATGCTTTGCTCCGGTGCTCTATTAAAAGGAGTACCTTAATTTCCAGTTAGATTCCCTAGAGGCCCGGCTGCCACCGGCTGGTAGGACAAAAGATGTTGTGCAAGTTTCTCATTGCGAGCACGTACGACTATATATGGAACACATGCCTATTGATTGATTAGTACTTGGATACCGTTTTATTATTATCCTGCAAATGCCCTACCTTGATTGTTACATGAGTTTCTCTCATCCATGCAACGCCCGTTCATCCATCCCTCGTGCCTACAATATTTTAATCCTGCTGTTTACTATAATCACTATCTGCTGTCTTTGTTACTCGCTGCTGATATTTCACTATCGCTACTTGCTATAAAGCTGTTACTATCGATAAACTCTTGCGAGCAAGTGCTGTTTCCAGTGCAGCTGAATTGACAACTCAGCTTGTTAAGGCTTACAAATATTCTTTGGCTCCCCTTGTGTCGAATCAATAAATTGGGTTTTACTTCCCTCGAAGACTGTTGCGATCCCCTATACTTGTGGGTCATCAAGACTATTTTCTGGCGCCGTACCGGGGAGGCATAGCTCTACTCATAAGTTCACCTGGAGAGTACACTCTACCTCTCTCTCTGTTTTATTTTATTTTATTTTGCTTAGTTTACTTTTCTCTAGTCTATTTGTGCTTAGTTTATTTCTGTCTAGTATTATTTTGTATAGTTTACTTTCGTCTAGTTTGTTTTTGTCTTGTTTTATTTTCCCTATATACCCGAAAATCCATAAAAATTTGAAAAACCGAAAAATTAAAAACTGTTGCTATGGGAGAACCTACAACCTATTTGGAGCTTATTGAATTATATAATAATTATAGAGAATCAAGAACGGGTAAAGTTATGAGTGTTGTGATAGAAAAATTGAATACAATTGCTAAAATCTTGCTTAAACGCCATGATATAAATCTGTTGCTCTAAACAGGATACTAAACATCTTAAATTTCAATGTGGCTTTAGTGAGGAAGTTTTAATTAAGAACTATAATTGGAATAGCTATATTCATCTTGGGTTCGAAGAGGTAGAACAATTTGTCATATTTATGGGAGCCTCTGAGATAGAATCCTTCATGTCTAAAAATTATGAAACTTGTGCTGTTTGTAAGGACCTTAAAGATTATGTCTCTTCTATCCTTAGTTTTTGCGTAGAAAGTTACAGCGATAATCCTTATATCATTGATTATAAAGATAGACTCATTAATGCACAAGAATGCACTCACAATTTGCAGGAACCAGTGGAAGAAGAAATTGATGAACCTGAAAGCTCATTGGATGAAAAAGAAGAAGAAATTGATGAACCTGAAAGCTCATTGGATGAAAAAGAGGAGGAAATCGATGAACCTGAAAGCTCATTGGATGAAAAAGAAGAGGAGAGTGATGAACAAAAGGAGGAAGAATGGATTAGCTACCCATGCCAACCTTCTAATGAGAGTAACTCTTTATCTCTTACACTATTTGATTGTCCTCCATGCTTACCAAAGGAGGATGAATGTTATGTTCCTGTGGATTCTCTTGAAATATTCCCTATGAGTAAAACTTGTGAGAATAATTATGCTACTGTTATTCATGATAATCCATGCTATTTTGATAAATCTTATGATAATGCTTTGTTTGTGCCTGATGTCAAAATGCATGGTACTAAAGAGTTTTGCCTGGCAAATGTTTATGATAAATCTCTAGATGATGGTCCTATGTTACTTGATAATATTAATTGTACTACTAATGAAAATGGGATTGGAGAGTTCTTGACTTTATCTATGAGTCCCATATCTTTTGAGATTGATCAATCATCTTGTTACATTATTGATAAAAGCGGGTTTGAAAGTTTTAATCCTATTATTTCCGAGCTTGATAAAAATTATGTGTTTGTGAATCATGAAAAGCATGTTGTATGTGATAGTTATGTTGTTGAGTTTGTTCATGAAGCTACTGAAAATTATTATGAGAGAGGAAAATATGGTTGTAGAAATTTTCATGGTACCAAAACACCTCTCTATAGGCTTAAAATTTTGAAGTTACTCTTGTTTTATCTTCTTATGCTTGTCACTTTGTTCTTCATGAATTTATTTTTGTACAATATTCCTATGCATAGGAAGTGGGTTAGACTTAAATGTGTATTGAATTTGCTTCTTGATGCTCTCTTTTGCTTCAACTCTTATTTCTTGCGAGTGCATCATTAAAAATGCCTAGCCCATCTTAATGGATATAAAGAAAGCACTTCTTGGGAGATAACCCATGTCTTTATTTTGCTACTGTTTTGTTGTGTCTTGGAAGTTGTTACTACTGTAGCAACCTCTACTTATCTTTATTTTATTGCAATGTTGTGCCAAGTAAAGTCTCTAATAGAAGGTTGATGCTAGATTTGGATTTCTGCGCAGAAACAGATTTCTATCTGTCACGAATTTGGGTAGGATTCTCTGTAGGAAACCCAGAAAAATCTGCCAATTTACGTGAGTTATCCTCAGATATGTACGCAACTTTCATTAGTTTTGAGTTTTCTGATTTGAGCAAAGGAAGTACCTCTTAAAAATCCGTCTTTACTGGCTGTTCTGTTTTGGCAGATTCTGTCTCTGTTTTTTTGCATTGTCTCTTGTGGACTTTAAGTGAGGCTTTCTAGATTTGGAGAGCTGTAGCTAATGTTTTATTGAGTTCTTGCAATGTGTCACTACAGGACTAAAGTGGATTAAAGTTTTTTGAGTACTAACCCCTCTAATGAAGTTTATGAGAAGTTTGGTGTGAAGGAAGTTTTCAAGGGTCAAGAGAGGAGGATGATATATGATCAAAAAGAGTGAAAAGTCTAAGCTTGGGGATGCCCCCATGGTTCATCCCTGCATATTTCAAGAAGACTCAAGCGTCTAAGCTTGGGATGCCCAAGGCATCCCCTTCTTCATCAACAACTTATCAGGTCACCTCTAGTGAAACTATATTTTTATTCGGTCACATCTTATGTTCTTTACTTGGTGTGTCTGTGTGTTTTTATTTTTGTTTTTGTTTGAATAAGATCGGATCCTAGCAATCCTTGTGTGGGAGAGATACACGCTCCACTTTTTCATATGAACACTTGTGTTCTTCGTTTTACTTTTAATGTTCAATGACAAAAGTTGGAAGCTATTGCATTTATTGCTATTTGGTTGAAAACAGAAAATACCTCATATTGTCTTGGATAATTTGATACTTGGCAATTGTTTTGAGCTCTCAAGTAGATCATGTTTCTCTTGCATCATGTAGTTTAAACCTATTAGTCGAGAAATACCGTAGAGCTTGTTGAAATTGGTTTGCATGATTGGTCTCTCTAAGGTCTAGATATTTTCTGGTAGAAGTGTTTGAGCAACAAGGAAGACAGTGTAGAGTCTTATAATGCTTGCAATATGTTCTTATGTAAGTTTTGCTGTACCGGTTCATACTTGTGTTTGCTTCAAACAACCTTGCTAGCCAAAGCCTTGTACTGAGAGGAAATGCTTCTCGTGCATCCAAAACCTTGAGCCAAAACCTATGCCATTTGTGTCCACCATAACTACCTACTATGTGGTATTTTCTGCCATTCCAAGTAAATACTTCATGTGCTACCTTTAAACAATTCAAAACTTTATTATCTCTTATTTGTGTCAATGTTTTATAGCTCATGAGGAAATATGTGGTGTTTTATCTTTCAATCTTGTTGGGCAGCTTTCACCAAGGGACTAGTGGCTTCATCCGCTTATCCAATAATTTTGCAAAAAGAGCTGGCAGCGGGATTCCCAGCCCCAATTAATTAACTCTCATTAATAATTCTCTTCACATGTTTTGCCCTGATTCATGAGTAAGCAACTTAATTTTGCAAATAGACACTCCTTCATGGTATGTGAATGTTGGAAGGCACCCGAGGATTCGGTTAGCCATGGCTTGTGTAAGCAAAAGGTTGGTAGGAGTGTCAACCATAAATAAAAACTAAAGTACATGTGCAAACAAAAGAGAAGAGGGATGATCTACCTTGCTGGTAGAGATAACGTCCTTCATGGGAGCCGCTCTTTGAAAGTCTGTTTGATGAGGGGGTTAGAGTGCCCACTACCATTCGTTGACAACAACAAACACCTCTCAAAACTTTACTTTTATGCTCTCTATATGATTTGAAAACTTAAAAAGCTCTAGCACATGATTTAATCCCTGCTTCCCTCTGCGAAGGGCCTTTCTTTTACTTTATGTTGAGTCAGTTTACCTACTTCCTTCCATCTTAGAAGCAAACACTTGTGTCAACTGTGCATTGATTCTTACATACTTGCTTATTGTACTCATCATATTACTTTGTGTTGACAATTATCCATGAGATATGCATGTTGAAAGTTGAAAGCAACTGCTGAAACTTAAATCTTCCTCTGTGTTGCTTCAATGCCTTTTACTTTGAATTTATTGCTTTATGAGTTAACTCTTATGCAAGACTTTTGATGCTTGTCTTGAAAGTACTATTCATGAAAAGTTTTGCTATATGTTATTTATTTGTTAGCAAACTATAGATCATTGCCTTGAGTCACTGCATTCATCTCATATGCTTTACAATAGTATGATCAAGATTATGTAAGTAGCATGTCACTACATAAATTATTCTTTTTATCGTTTACCTACTCGAGGGCGAGCAGGAACTAAGCTTGGGGATGCTTGATACGTCTCCAACGTATCTATAATTTCTGATGTTCCATGCTTGTTTTATAACATTACCCACATGTTTTGCTCGCACTTTATAATGTTTTTATGCGTTTTCCGGAACTAACCTATTAACAAGATGCCGAAGTGCCAGTTCCTATTTTCTGCTGTTTTTGGTTCCAGTAAGGCTGTTCGGGCAATATTCTCGGAATTCGACGAAACAAAGACCCAGTATCTTATTTTTCCCGGAAGACCCCAGAACACCGAAGGAGAGTCGGAGGCGGGCCAGAGGGCCACCACACCATAAGGCGGTGCGGCCCTAGGCCTGGTGAGGAGGCCCCAGGCGCCCTCCTGCGCCGCCTCTTCGCCTATATAAGCCCTTTCGACCTAAAAACGCGATACTAATTGACGAAACTCCAGAAGACATCCAGAACGCCGCCACCATCGCGAAACTCCATCTCGGGACCAGAAACTCCGTTCTGGCACTCCGCCGGGACGGGGAATTGGAGGAGATCATCGCCATCATCACCACCGACGCCTCTCCATCGACCAGCCATGTTTCCCCCATCCATGTGTGAGTAATTCCCCCGCTCGTAGGCTGAAGTGGATGGTAGGGATTGGATGAGATTGGTCATGTAATAGCATAAGATTGTTAGGGCATAGTGCCTAGTGTCCGTAATTGGTACTTTTATGATATTGTTGCAACTTGTTATGCTTAATGCTTGTCACTAGGGCCCGAGTGCCATGATTTCAGATCTGAACATGTTATCAATTCATGATGATATTCATTGCTTTATGATCTTACCTGCAAGTTGTATACACGTATTGTTGTCCGGAACCCGAGGCCCCAAAGTGATAGAAATTGGGACAACCGAAGGGGAAGGCGGTGATATGAGGATCACATGTAATCACGGAGTGTTAATGCTTTGCTCCGGTCCTCTATTAAAAGGAGTAACTTAATTTCCAGTAGATTCCCTAGAGGCCCGGCTGCCACCGGCTGGTAGGACAAAAGATGTTGTGCAAGTTTCTCATTGCGAGCACGTACGACTATATATGGAACACATGCCTATTGATTGATTAGTACTTGGATACCGTTTTATTATTATCCGCAAATGCCCTACCTTGATTGTTACATGAGTTTCTCTCATCCATGCAACGCCCGTTCATCCATCCCCGTGCCTACGTATTTTAATCCTGCTGTTTACTATAATCACTACTGCTGTCTTTGTTACTCTGCTGCTGATATTTCACTACTACTACTGCTATAAAACTGTTACTACTGATAAACTCTTGCGAGCAAATCTGTTTCCAGGTGCAGCTGAATTGACAACTCCGCTGTTAAGGCTTACAAATATTCTTTGGCTCCCCTTGTGTCGAATCAATAAATTGGGTTTTACTTCCCTCGAAGACTGTTGCGATCCCCTATACTTGTGGGTCATCTGGGGCTACTGACATAGGCATCCCAGATGGGCCTGCCGAATAAGGTACCTGGAGATAATTGGAGGCCCACGACCCGAAGATTGTGGAACTCGGAAGCCCAATAAGCATCGATATGGGAAAGAGAGATATATTAGGAATAAGACTTGTGTCAATACGGGAAAGAGTCGAATAAGTCTCCTGGACTTTGTAACTTGTACGATACGAAAACCTCGGCTCCACCTCCTATATAAAGGGGAGCCGAGGGAGAAAGAAAGGATCGAATCATTGTCAACACACACCCTAATTTTTCATAGTCGAGCACTTTTTCGGCTGAAACCTTCGAGATCTACTTGCCCTCTTCTTTCCGCGAAACCCTAGTCTACAACTTGTAGGCATTGACAATTTAATACTTTGTCACCTAGGCAGAAAACTTTCTATTTTACAGCCAGAAGATTGTGCCAGATTTTTTGCAAGAATATTACCAACATTTATAGGTATAAGCAGGCTGGTCCTATGATAGTTAACTTTTGGGAGACCAGTTGAGTTGTTAAATTCTATCAAGATATCTTTCAAGTGATGAAGTTCATTCAGATCGTCGGGCATAATCATAAGAGTGTCGTCTGTGTATGGTACTATTGGATATTTTTGTTCATATATAGTCATTATCAATAGGTAGGCTCAAATATCATTCCTGCCATGCATCATTTATGATTGCCTGAAGAATATAGTCGTGTTCACAAATAATAGAGGGGATAGGGGATCACCTTGGCGCACATCTCTTTTACATATAATGTTTTTCCAGGACACCGTTTAAGAGAACTGAAGTGGAAGTCAGGTTCAGGATTTTATCAATCAGATAATGGAAATAATGGCATTGTAATCCACATTGTTCATTACGTCCAAATCCCTTAGCTTTCAACATGAAAATAATGGCATTGTAATCCACTTTGTAAAATTCCTTTTCAAAATCAATTTTCAATATAAGAATAGGCTTCTTAGATTAATGGCATATGTCCAAATATTCAAAAGTACAATCCAGACAATCTTGTATGGTCTTTCCTTTGATGAAACCATATTGGTTTTGGTGTACAATGGGAATACTTTCTTTTTGCTGCTTGTTAGCCATCAACTTTGTCATGGATTTAACTAGAAGACTCGCCAATGTTATGGGCCTAAAATCATTCATAGTTTCAGGATTTGGTGTGTTGGGAATAAGAGGAATGTGAGCAGTGTTGTTGCTTTCAAGACATATATTGCCAGTGGAAGTCATTGACCATGTTAATAAAGTCTTGTTTAATAATTGGCCAACATTTCTTGAGAAATAATCCATTGAAACCATAAAGTCCTGGGGATCTATCAGATGTCATTTCCTTAACCACATTTTCAATCTCCTCATTGGTCAAACGTTCATCTAGATGAGCAAGATCATAGGACTGAACAATAGGTTGAATGACATTGGTAGCTATCAGATATACCCCATCTATTCTTGTATGATTCCCAGAAAATTGTTTCCTTATGATAGTGATTATATATATGCAACAGTGCCATCATCAGCCTTGATGTATGTAATTAGGTTTCTTCCAAAAAATTGTGGCAATAGCATTGAAAAATTTGGTGTTCTCGTCACCAAGTGTTGCGCAACGAATATTATCCATGTTCACCCAATATATTATTTTTACCTCTAATAATCTTAGAGTATGATTATAAAGAATCTTTCTGAAGTTTTTCTCAATAATAGATAAATCCCTCTATTCTTTAAGACCATCCAAGAGGGTCAAAATGTAATGGCAAATGGAGATAATTGATGGCGCTTTTCGAGGGATCGTCTTGATAGAGTAAACAATAATAATAATAATGCAGTAGTTTTTGATTTTGAGTGTATAGTTTGCAATAAAATAAAATGCAAAAAGTAAATAGCAATATGCAAATGCTCTCAATAAGATAAATCTCAATCCTCTATGCAGCCAGAGGACAAGCTCAAGTGTGTGTGTGTGCATATATGAGACAACTGTTCCCGAGGGCGGCATGGATTTACTAGCATTTAGAATTCTACACAACATGGTAAATATTTTGTCAAGTTTCATTCCCTTAGGGGCGGAGCGTAAATTAGGTGCAGCCATAGATATAATAAAATGCACCCCTTATGATGGGTCCTAGAGCCATTCTCATGTGCAAGTATAGGAATCATTAAGACATAAATGACACACCATAGCAATTAGATCATTGGTCCCTGACATAAACCCCTCTAATGCAACTCAAAGTATTGGAAAACGGTTTCTGTCATTCCATCCCTTCCAACGCTCATTCATTGCATTAAAGTGTAGCCCTATGAGACCATATAGGTGAAGTAATATGCAGTCGATGTTTGCATAAAACCATCATATAATAACATAAAAAATAAAAACTTGACCAAATACTCATTGCACATTATATAGAATCATAGCCAGATCATCCTATGTCATCAGGAACATAGAAAACTACTCACAAGTGTCAAAAATGATATGGACCAGAGGCATAATGATTACAACACAATCTGAATATATAATCTCTTCACCAAATAATGACAAAGTACCAATCACAAATATGCAACTAGCCTTTAAAATAGTATCCGGGGTTCAATCAAACACAAACTATGAGAGAGATGAAGTCGATCTTGTAGATGGTGATGGTGGTGATGATGGTACTGATGGAGATGTTGATGAAGATGCCTCCCACTACGTCAAGGAGGAGTGGTGGTGACGATGGTGTCGATTTCCCCTTCACCTGAGGTACCGGTACGGCCGGATCTACCCTCTCTCGGAGTAGGAGAGGACTTTCGCCTCTGCCACCGCTTCAATATATTTCGGCAAAAGTATGGCTTGGGTTTTTGGGCAAAACGGAAGCGTCAGTATAAAGGGGGCCCAAAGCGATGCTCGATGGCGAAATGGGAATAGGTGGCGTGCCCAGGTAGGGGGGCCACCTGTCTTCTTTTTGCCCTCGTGGCTCCCCTCGCGTGATTCTTTGTCCCACGGTCTTTCTCCAGGTGAAAAACTGATCAGGTATTTTTCCTTCGATTTTTAGGTGTGCAGAAGGTCACTGAAATAATAAATTATGAAAAGTAGGTCTTCTGCCTCCTAGAAATTAAATACCAATGAAAGGGACTTTGTAGGAAAGTCGTGGAAATCAACAAAAAAGCATAAATAATGATGTATAATGGAAAATATCAATGAACTATAAAAAATAGATGTAACAATATTGATGATGTAAAATGCATGTATCAATGGGTTCACTTGTCTAGCTACTCTCTTTTTAAGTTGTGGTGGATACTAACAATTCCTCACTGCGATACTATTGGTGGAACTTCAATATATGTTTGATAAGCATTCATATGAGCATCACGTCCTAACATAGAGATGATGCAACGCATCTCTCTTACACTCCACAAGAAAGGGAAAACTCCAAGCAATCTTGTATTAAGTATTAACAAAGCATAGCATTAAGTACTTTTACATGATGTTTGAATATCAAATATGCTACCTCGAGCAAACAAGATTATCACTTTTGTCACATAATAAACATAGCACATGTATTCACTTTATCCCTAGTGAGGCAGCAAAGGAAAAAAAAAGGTAAAACCATAATAGATCATGAATTTTTTGTCACTATTCAATCACTAAAACCATGCCACTCCATCTAATATACACATCTCCCACACATGTTCTTGCATAAAAGATGGATCATAAGAAGCACTTAACAAAAGGGTACATAATATGCATCATCTATGAATACATCTTACACATAATAGATTCCAATCACATAACTCAATATCATAGAATAAAGATCCACCACATAGGAATTACATATATGATCGTAATTATGTTGGGAAGATCATATGGTACTAAGATCTATGAAGAACAAAAGAGAAATAGATCAAGCTACTGCCACAAACCCATGGTCTAGAGGTGGACTACTCCCCCTTCATCATGGTGATGATGTGGAAGACGTTGGAGAAGGTGGGAGATCACTCCGGCGGCGGCTCCATCGGAGTCCCCCCTCCAATCTTCAATGTTGCAGCCTCTTTTTTTGGCGTTTAAGTGTTTCTGCGGTGCTCTCCTCAAGGAAACCCCTTGGGGTCATATATATAGGGGTTTTAGGTCAAACGGATTTCGTATGCGAAAGAATCAGGCGAAACAGACGATTGATGGCAAAAGGAGGGTGGGTGGCACGCCCACCCATACTAGGCGCCACCACCTCTCTTTTGGGCCTCAGGTCGTCCCTCGTGAGGTCCAAGTGCTCCAGATGCTTCTCGTGGTGAAATATTGACGTCCCCGAAATCCTAGCTCAGTTTGACTTCGTATAGGTCCTTGAAAGTGGAAAATACACAAAATAGGGTTTTCCTGTTCTGCAAAGTTATAACCCAAATAAAGGGGATCATTGGTAAATCCCCATAAATCAATATAAAACATAGATATAACATCATATATGTTGCAAATATGTGGGAATATGTGGCAATAAAGTAAAAAAGTTCATGTATGCATTTTACATGCATCAACATCCCCCAAGCTTAACCTATGCTCGTCCTCGAGCATAAAGGTGATAAAACTAACATGAACTTTGGAGTTTATTTCATTGCTTCTATGTTATCATGCAAAGTTTCACAAGGTTCTTCAGTCATTAAAGAATAACAAGAAGCAAATGAACTATAAAGTGATATCTCTCACATTCTACAAAGCATGCATAATAATAAGTGAAATTGTAAGCAAATAAATGAGAAGTATTATGAAAAGCATGCTTGGATGATCCTTTAGAAATTATTTGGAAGACTCTTTTTCTTCTCTTTTGACTCTTGACTAATAGAAAGTAAGTAGGAAATACATGTTCTATTCCTCCAACAAAATAAAAGGATAAAAGAGAGCATAAAGTAAGGTTTTGAGCTATGTAATTCATGTCAACAATAATCATAAGAATGGGGTTGCATGCATCTATTTGTTACTTTGTTTTAGAGATACTCATGGTTCAGGTGTTTGACCTCTTATAAGTAAGTGTCTCATGCCCTTTAGCCATTATCAAGCCACACCTCGTGCTACTCAACTTCAAATTATCATAGACTTTTCAACATATTGTTTTAACCGAGTATCGCAAAGGGGTACCTCCGTGCCTCCAGTACAAAGGACCCGAGGAATTTTTTTAACCTAACTTATATATGCCATATGTACTGGAAAGACAGGACAACAGACAGATGGGCATCCTCCCTAAAAAAAACCTTTACTTTTTGTTTTCTTTTCTCCTACTCCTACTCCTTCTAAAAACTTGTTTGTTTCTTTTTACTTTCTTGTCCTTCTTTATATAAATGCTATTGAGGATGCCCGTGCTAAAACTTCCACCATGATTATGTAGGGATTCGTAGCATAGAAAACAAAAAAATTCCTAGCGCAAGAACGAATAACAAGCCAAGATCTAATCTAGTAGATGGTAGCAATGAGGTTAATATCATCATACCCTTGAAGATCGCTAAGCGTTAACGAGATAGATCTCGTGGTTGATGTATTCAATCACTTGCCGCTTGCAAAAGCGCGTAAAAGATCTTGACGGTGCCACAATCAGGCAGCACCTCCGCACTCGGTCACACGTTCGGTGTTTATGACGACATCCTTCTCCCCGTTCCAGCGGGCAGCAGATGTAGAAGATCCTCCTCGAAATCCTGCCAGCACGACGGCGTGGTGATGGTGGTGGTGGAGATCTCCGGCAACGGTTCGCCGTAATCACCGCGGGAGAATAGGGAGGAGGGGAGTGGCTAGGGTTTGGGGAGAGGGGGCACTTGGGGCGCCGGCCTTGGGTGCCCTTGGGTGGTGCAGCTTTTGGTGTGGCCGGCCCCCTCCCCTCTCCCTCTCTTTATATAGGTGAAACCTCCTAGGGTTGCCCCAAAACCAAATTAGAGTCCAACTCAAAACCTGCCATATGGGTGAAACCTAGGGGAAGTGGGATTGCTCCCTTTCCTTCTCCCTTGGCCGGCCAAGGTGGTGGAGTCCACCATGGACTCCACCTTCCCTCTTGTTTGGCAAGCTAGGGTTGGTGGAGTCCATCCGGGACTCCACCTTCCATGGTGATTTCTTTTGGAAGTTTCTAGAATATTCTAGCGCCTTCCATAAATGCACCGAATCATTTCCAAACTTGGAAAGTGACTTCTTATATATGAATCTTATTCTCCGGACCATTCCGGAACTCTTCGTGATATTCTGGATCCCATCCGAGACTCCGAACAACATTCAAACTCCATTCCATATTCCATATCTACTTATAATGACATGAAACCTTAAGTGTGTCACCCTACGGTTCGAGAACTATGCGGACATGATCGAGACTCCTCTCCGATCAATAACTAATAGCGGAACCTGGAGATCCATAATAGCTCCCACATATTCAACGATGACTTTGTGATCGATAAAATAACAATTCCCTTTGTCTCGCGATATTTTACTTATCCGAAGTTTGATAGTCGGTATCTCCATACCTAGTTCAACCTCGTTACCGATAAGTACTCTTTACTCGTACCGTGATATGATATCCCTTGTGACCCTATCACATGCTTGCAAGCTAATTGGATGTCATTCCACCGAGAGGGCCCAGAGTATATCTATCTGTCATTAGGATGGACAAATCCCACTATTCATACAAGTGCCTCAACCCTATACTTTCCGAACACTTAATTTCACCTTTATAACAACCCATTTACACAGTAGTGTTTGGTATCATCAAAGCATCCATCCGGTGTAGGTGATTAACATGATCTCATGGTCGAAGGATTAAGTTACTATGCATATTAAAGCTCGAAGCACAATGAACTAAATGACTTGATCGTATGCTACGCTTACTATGGGTGTATGTCCATCACATAATTCACCTAATGATATGACCTTGTTATTAATAACATCCAATGTTCATCATGAAACTATGATCATCTATTAATCAACAAGCTAGTTTAACAAGAGGCTTACTAGGGACTCTTTTATGTTTACATAACACACATGTATTAATGTTTCCGGTTAATACAATTATAGCATGAGATGCAAACTATTATCATAAACAAAAAGATATAATAATAACCACTTTACTATTGCCTCTTGGGCATATCTCCAACAATGTCCCACTTGCACTAGAGTCAATAATCTAGATTACATTGTAAGGTACCTAACACCCATGGCGTTCTGGTGTAGGTCATGTTTCGCTCTAGGGAGAGCTTTAGTCAACGAATCTGCCACATTCAAATCAGTGTGTACTTTGCAAATCTTTAAGTCGCCGTCTTCGACATACTCTCGAATAGAATGAAAATGTAGCTTTATATGCTTCAGCTTCTTGTGTGACCTTGGCTCCTGTGCATTGGCTATGGCACCCATGTTGTCACTATAGATGGTCATCAGATCCAATGCACTAGGAACCACACCAAGCTCAGTAATGAAACACTTCATCCATATCGCCTCTGATGAAGCCTCCGAAGCAGCAATGTATTCCGATTAAGTTGAAGATTTCGCCGCAATGCTTTGCTTAGCCCTCCTCCAGCTTACTGCTGCACCATTCAAAATAAATACGTATCCGGATTGAGAGTTAGAGTCGTTCGGATCAGTGTTTCCACTAGCATCGGTGTAACTGGTTACATCAAGCTCTTGGTCACCTCCATAACAAAGAAACATATACTTAGTTCTTTTCAAGTACTTCAGGATATTCTTGACCGCTGTCAAGTGTTCCATTCCTGGATCACTTTGATATCTGTTGGTCAAACTAACAGCATGTGCGATATCCGATCTTGTACACAGCATCACATATGCGATATTCCTATGGCCGAGGCATAGGGGATTTTTTCATCTTTTCTCTTTCTTCTGTCGTAGCTGGACTTTGAGTTTTACTCAAGGTCTTACCTGGTAACATGGGCAAGAACCCGTTCTTGCTCTCATCCATTCTAAACTTATTTAGAATCTTATCCAGGTATGTACTCTGTGAAAGCCCTATTAGGCGTCTTGATCTATCTCTATAAATCTTGATTCCTAAAATGTATGCTACTTCTCCAAGGTCCTTCATTGTAAAACACTTATTCAAATAGCCTTTGACACTACTTAGAAGTTCTACATCATTTCCAATCAATAATATGTCATCTACATATAATATCAGGAATGCTATAGAGCTCCCGCTCACTTTATTGTAAATACAAGCCTCTCCATGGGTTTGTATAAATCCAAAGTCTTTGATCACCTTATCAAAGCGTCGGTTCCAACTCCAGGATGCTTGCTTCCGTCCATAAATGGAACGCTGAAGTTTGCATACCTTGTTAGCATTTTTAAGATCGACAAAACCTTTGGGTTGTACCATATACAACTCTTCTTCAATGTCACCCTTAAGAAACACCATTTTGACATCCATCTGCAAAATTTCATAATCGAAAAATGCAGCTATTTCTAACAATATCCTCACAGACTTTAGCTTCGCTATATGTGAGAAAGGCTCATCATAGTCAACTCCTTGAATTTGTCGGAACCCTTTCGCGACAAGTCGGCCTTTATAGACAGTAATATTACCATCAGCATCGATTTTTCTTTTGAAGATCCATTTATTCTCGACAGCCTTGCGGCTATCAGGTAAGTCTACCAAAGTCCATACTTGGTTATCATACATGGATCCCATTTTGGATTTCATGGCCTCTTGCCATTTGTTGGAATCTGGGATCATCATTGCTTCCTCATATGTCGCAGGGTCTTCATCATTATTGTCTACAATCATGACATTTAACACGGGATCATACCAATCAGGAGTGGCACGTACCCTCCTCGACCTGCGAGGTTCAGTAGTAACTTCGTTCGAAGTAACATGATCATTATCATTAGCTTCCTCACTAATCGGTGTAGACGGCACAAGAACATCTTCCGGTGTTGCGCTACTCTGATTTTCAAGAGAAGGTTCAGTAACCTCGTCGATTTCTACTTTCCTTCCAGTCACTTCTTTCGAGAGAAACTCCTTCTCAAGAAAGGATCCGTTCTTGGCAACAAATATTTTACCTTCGAATCTATGATAGAAGATATACCAAATTATTTCTTTAGGGTATCCTATGAAGACGCATTTCTACGCTTTAGGTTTGAGCTTGTCAGGTTGTAACTTCTTTACATAAGCTTCGCAGCCCCAAAATTTAAGGAATGACAACTTAGGTTTGTTTCCAAACCACAATTCATACGGTGTCGTTTCAACGGATTTAGATGGCGCCCTATTTAAAGTGAATGCTGATGTCTCTAATGCATAACTCCAAAATGATAACGGTAAATCTATAAGAGACATCGTAGATCAAACCATATCCAATAGAGTTCGATTACGACGTTCGGACACACCATTGCGTTGTGGTGTTCCCGGTGGTGTCAACTGTGAAAGTATTCTGCATTTCTTTAAATGCATGCCAAACTCATAACTCAAATATTCACCTCCACGATCAGAACGTAGAAATTTAATCTTCTTGTTACGTTGATTTTCTACTTCACTTTGGAATTCCTTAAACTTCTCGAAAGTTTCGGATTTATGTTTCATTAAGTAGATATACCCATATCTACTTAAATCATCTTTGAAAGTAAGAACATAACGATAACCACCACGCGATGCTACACTCACTGGTCCACATACATCAGTATGTATGATTTCTAACAAGTCTGTAGCTCGCTCCATAATACCAGAGAATGGAGTCTTAGTCATTTTTCCCATCAGACATGTGATGTCTACGCACGCTTCTATTCCTGTAGACAGTGTTGGGCCTCCAAGAGCAGAGGTTTGTAGAACAGCAGCAAGTTTCCCTCAAGTGAATCACCCAAGGTTTATCGAACTCAGGGAGGAAGAGGTCAAAGATATCCCTCTCAAGCAACCCTGCAATTACGATACAAGAAGTCTCTTGTGTCCCCAACACACCTAATACACTTTTCAGATGTATAGGTGCACTAGTTCGGCGAAGAGATAGTAAAATACAAGTAATATGGATGAATATGAGTGGTAATAACAACCTGAAATAAATATGGCAGCAAGCGAACATATAACAGAACTTGTTGGAAACGGTGTTTCAATGCTTAGAAACAAGGCCTAGGGATCATACTTTCACTAGTGGACACTCTCAACATTGATCACATGAATAAATAACTTCTCTTCACTTGTGCTACTTCAACACTCTCTTGTTAGATAACAAACACCATTCATTGTGTAGGGCTACAAGAGCTCCCTCAAGCCGGAGTAAATAAGCTCCACAACATTCGGAGTTCATATTTAAGTAACCTCTAGAGTGCATAATAGACCATTGCAATTTAGACCGAGTACTAACATAGCATACACACTGTCAACAATAGCTATGAAAGGGGGAATAGATCGCATCGATACTATCATAGTAATAGTTAACTTCATAATCTACAAGAGATTACAATCATAACTGATACGTCCAAAACGTATCTACTTTCCCGAACACTTTTGCTATTGTTTTGCCTCTAATTTGTGTATTTTGGATGCAACTAACACGGACTAACGCTGTTTTCAGCAGAACTGTTCTGGTGTCTCGTTTTTGTGCGAAATCCAACTTTCGGGAAAAACCTCGGGATTTTGACGAAAGGTCCTATTTTCC
>NC_061513.1:162286269-162309677 GCF_022539505.1 Lolium rigidum | reverse complement strand
TGAATTGACAACTCCGCTGTTAAGGCTTTCAAGTATTCTTTGTCTCCCCTTGTGTCGAATCAATAAATTGGGTAATACTTCCCTCGAAGACTGTTGCGATCCCCTATACTTGTGGGTCATCAACAGTCTACACTCGCCAAACGCGGCTCGGCATGGCCCGGTTCTCCTCGACACGTGCTCTCCTCTCATTGATGTCGGCCTTGCGCTTTGCATCCTTCCGATACGTGATCCATTTTGCCTCCTTCTCCTTGTTCTCGATGCGTTGCCAATACCTCTTGCCGGTTTGATTGGTGCCGGTCACGACATCCATCAAAATTGCCTCCCAGGCCCGGATCAAGATCACATCCTCAAATTCGGTGTAGTTGCCGGATCGGATCGATCTCCCCTTCGCCTTGGCCACCTTCCCATCAAATGCCCCCTCTTCTATCTCTTCCAACTCATCTTCGTCGTCGCCGCCAGCATATTTTTCTTCCGCAAACTCATCACCCTCGAGTCCCCTCCTCCAAGACGTTGTTGTAGTCACCGTAATCGGCAAGCAACCGTGAATTGATGCCGACGGAAGCCTCATTGGGCATGTCAACGTACGACTCCGGTGCAACATCAACGGCGTGACTTTCATCGACCACCTTGTGTGCAGCAGCCGACGCCGACGGCGCCTTCGCAATCGTTGTCGTCAAAGCAGTCATCGATGCCATATTGGCTGCAGCTGGCTTCTTCGTAGCGGCCTTCTTCGACGATGCCTTCTTCTGTGTCGGCGACTTGTTATTCGGCCGCTTCGCCCGCTTGGCCGGAGCGGGAGGGGCAGCAGCAGTGGGAGGGGCAACGACGACATGCTGGCTCAGCCACTTCCGCTATCCATTAGGGAGAGACAGCGGGAGGAGCGTCGACCACGAGCCCCTCGGTGGCGGCTGCCGCGGCGGCGCTAGATCCGGATGCGGTTGGTGGATCCGGTCGGCGCGGCGCGGCCTGGCCCGCGAGCAGCGGCGGGTTGACGGCGTCCATCTGGATGCGAGCGAGCCGATGTGGTGGCCGGAGAGGAGTGGAGGTGGCGGAATCGGGGGCGGTTGGTCGGACGAAAGCGGGAAAGGGAGGAGCTAAATATTCCTTCGCGCAAACGCGGGGGAGAAGATGGGGTTCGCACTCGCATAGCCTCCCCAGCCCGGGAACTCTGGGTTTCCGTGGCGCGAAACTGGATGCCCTAGAATTTTTTTATTATGGGGATCCGATGCGGTGTCTGAACCGGCCCTTTTATCCGCCCAAAACCGGAAAATGGCGATTATTATACGATGGGGTCCGATGCGGGGTCTGCTAGAGATGCTCTTAAAAGTACGTAGGAAGTTCCATTCAAACAATCCCAAGATCCAACGTCTGTCATTGTCTCAATGATCTATTGTCCTCCCAAACCAAACCCTTCCTAACTCCTAGGCCATCTCCAACGGGGAGACCCAAATCGGCGCGCTGGGCTCCGTTTGCGTCCGTTTGGGTGGCTGCGCGGACGCGCGGACAACTGGCGTCCGCCCGGCCATTTGGGTCGCGCGCTCCACCCAGCGTGGCCAGATATGGGTGGCGGCCAAAGTATTTGGCATTTGGCCTTTAACTCAATATAAGGCATATAGAATCATAAGAAAAAATATAAATAAGTTTAAATTATCCAGATTTATTACATGTCATGGCCACATTCTCTTTTGCGATCCAAGACCGGCGCGCGTCCCGGAAAGGACCCGGTACATGGGGATATGCGCGACATTGTGCTCGTGGATGAGGAACTGATGAATGTAAAATGCATACATGAACTTTGTCCTTTATCATATTAAATTCCCGCATATTTGTATCATATATGATGATAATACCATGTATTACATTAATTTATGGGGATTTACCAATGATCCCCTTTATTTGGGTTATAACACCGCAGAACAGGAAAAACCCTGTTTTGTGTATTTTTCACTTTCACAGACCTATACGAAGTCAAATTGACCTGAGATGTTTGGAGTGTCACTTTTTCATCGGGAGAAGCACCCTGGGCCTTGGAAGCTCACCTGGGGAGGCCTGAGGACCGAAAGAGGTCAAGTGGCGCGCCCAGGAAAGGAGCCCCCTCTTTTAGTAGTCGATCGTCCGTTTTCCCTGATTCTTTCGCGAAGCGACGTATTTTTCCCTAAATACGAATATATATATGACCCCGAAGAGTTCTCGAAAGGAGAGCGCCGCACAAACACAAAAACATGAAAATGGAGGCTGCTGCATAGAAGATTGGAGGGAGAAACTCCGCCGGTATCACCGCCGAAGGGATCTCCACCTTGTCCAACGTCTTCATCATCACTACGGGGTTGTGGCAGTATCTTGATCTATTTCTCTCATGTTCTTCATAGTTCTTAGTGCCATATGAGCTACCTATCATGATTATAGCCATATTTGTAATACCTATGTGGTGGATCCTTATTCTATGATATTGTTTTATGAGATCTGATCATATTATATGGTGAGATGTATTGATATATGCATATTATGTACCCAGTCTTAAGTATTTGTTCTGATCAAACATATGGGGTGATGTGTGTATTAGATGGAGTAGCATGGTTTTAGTGATTGGATAGTGACAATATGTTCAAGATCTATTATGGCTTTGCCTTTCTTTTGCAACCTCACTAGGGATAAAGTGAATGCATGTGCTATGTTCATCATGTGACAGTAGTGGTGATCTTATTTGTTCAAGGTAGCATATTTGATATCCAAACTTCATATCAAAGTACTTATTGCTATGCTCTGTTAATTTTTAATACAAGATTGATGAAGTTTCTTTCTTATGGAGTATAAGATAGGTGTGTTGCGTCATCTCTATGTTAGGACGTGATGCCCATTAATTCTGATCTTACATATAATATTATCTGCGCCTTCATATCTCGTTCATGAATTGCTATTTGTCCACCACAACTTTAAGAGAGAATAGCTAGTGAATCCATGAACCCCAGTCCACTTTTTATCATAAGAAACACCTATATATAGCTTTTACCTTGTTTTCTATTCGCTCCACTATTTTAATCCTAAAATAAAAAATTACTCTTCTTATTTGCATCCAAAACACCGAAAACAATCAACCTCTTTACAGTTTTTACTTATTTATTTTACTTGTTTTATTTCTACTTGTGTTATTTACTTACACGAAATCTTGTGCTTGAATACCACACGGTGGATTTGGGGACACAAGCCTTTTCTTTTACTTGCAGGATTGCTAGAAGAAGGGAGAAAAGAATACTCTTTCGTCCAGTTCCTCGAGAGTTCGATATAAACCCACGAGTAACCATTGTGGGGAAAATACTTTGCTGACACAACACTCTGCACTTGGAGTATCAATGTCATCAGCAATGCAGCCTCCATGAGAAACTCGTCGTTGGACTGGTCATTTGCGGACGTGTCGATGACGTTCTTATAGAAAAACTCGTCGCCACTGTCCACCATGATCTACAAGTGAAATGGGACAAATTAGTTGACCCATTTCATCGAATGCCTCGCGGGTGGGGGCAATCCAATGCCTCCGTAGGGACCTGCGGCAATGGTCGCCCTGGCCGACTTGCGGCCTGGAAGCACGGTGCACGATAGCTCAGCTCTTTCGGCAACGGCGAAGCTGATGACGGCGGGAGGACTCCTCTTTCGGCAACGGCGAAGCTGATGATGGCAGGAGGACTCGCAACGGCGAGAGGACTATAACGTCGGTGGCGGCGTCTTCTAACGATGCACAGAGGCCGTGAAAGCACATGCAAAACCGCAGGGGCATGTCCTATGCTGCCGCACCGACTGTGGCGTCTCAACGTCGGTAGCCGGCACCGACAGTGGTCGCAAATCGGCGGTGGTGGGGTGGCGGCGGAGTGGGGGAAGTTGTCCGTGAGGGGGTTGTGGTTTGGGAGGCAGACATGCGGAACAGGGGAGGACAAGGGGAGGAGTGAGAGGCCAGCGCTCGGCGTCCGCGGTCACACAAACTAGGCGGCCTAGTTCAAAAATCGTCTGATTCAACGATTAATCGCCCGATTAATCCCTATTCAGTGGTCACCGATTAGCCGATTAACTCATTTATCGCCCGATTAATCGGCCGATTTGCCTATTAATCGCTAATCGTCAGCCGATCGAGTTGACACCGATAAGCGATTTCCTCAACATTGACTAGGCCCAGATTTGGGTCGGCTTTGGGTTGTCCCTAACGCCGCGGCCATCCGTTTTGGGGGTGCGTCCGGGCGTTGGGCCATGGATTTTTCCGGTTCGACCCATCCGGACGCGCGGGCGCAGGATGGGTCGCCCTGTTGGAGATGGCCTAAGATCATCTCTAGCGGATACGAGGCAAGCCGCCTCGTATCTCTTTTTTCTCGGTTTTAACCAGAAGGCCTGATTAGATTCCCCTTCTCGGCCCGCATTGCAAAACTCGATGCAGCATTACTCCATCATGTCCCGTCTGCAACGTATATATACGGGAGTGAGGGAGCGGTTCGGAAAACCCCATCCCTTTCCTCCTCCTCCTCCACCCACTGCCGCCACTGTCGCGTTAATATACAGGAGCGTCTTTTATTTTTATTTTATCTAGTTTTTCTTTTAGATAAATAAGAGCATCATGATAAGTACCGTAAATGCATATGAAATAGCTACTAAAATAAAATCTCATATTCTTGAATGACTCAATAAAAATAAGTTGCATGTTATGAAAAGAAAAAGAGGAATGCCAATAAAAACCAGAAATTTAAGTTATGCATGGTACTACTGAATGATGATTTGTTGAGTGCCTTATTTTGTGCTACTTATTACTAGGATACATAGATGTTTAACATTAAGTATCATTATTTGATGATAAATGAATAGCACTATGAACATTATTACATGCTTTTAGACCTCTTGCTAGCCAAGAAAAAATGAATTCTCACACAAGTTTAGACTTGTATCCAAATCAACTCAACCCAAACACCCATCATACCTACCTATATAGCACTTTCTATTCCAAGTGTAATATGTGTGTTATGCCTCCAATTTCTTCAAAATATCCTTTTTGTGTAATTTCAAGCTCATGGGAAAGTAAGGTATGGAAGGAAAAAACACCACTATGGAAGTTATGGGTTTGACAAATTATAAGTAATGACCTAGGTAGGAGCCATGCTGTCATGGGAAACACTTTCAACATTTCACTTATCTTTGAGTTGATCATCATGTTTTTTGGTTATTTGATAGCCATGTCGAACGAAATAAAGGGGGTTATCACGAAGGACTAGAGTATGCATATATGTTAGAGAAGAGCATTGGGCCGCCAACCAAAGTCATGCCTAATCTGTTGGAGATATGCCCAAGAGGCAATAATAAAGTGGTTATTATTATATAGTTGTGTTTATGATAATAGTTTGCATCTCACGCTATAATTGTATTAACCGAAAACATTAATACATGTGTGTTATGTAAACATAACCGAGTCCCTAGTAAGCCTCTTGTTAAACTAGCTTGTTGATTAATCGATGATCATAATTTCATGATCATGAACATTGGATGTTATTAATAATAATGTCATATCATTTGGTGAATGATGTGATGGACATACACCCATAGTAAGCGTAGCATATGATCAATGCATTTAGTTCTTGGGTTTTCTATTCTCGTGCCCTCAGGTCCTTAGTTGTACTCAGTTTTCCCCAGCTCCTTAGTTTTTCCTCAGGTTTCCCCAAGCCCTTGTTTGAAACCCGCAGAAGGAACTCAGACGGCAGGATTCCCGTTTAGTTGACCGTTCCGTGCTGACGTGTGGGGCCGCTCATGTGGGGCCGCATCGCGTGGGGCTGGTAGAAAGGGACCGCGTGGGAAAGGATGAGACAGCGTTTGGTTGCATGTGAGCAGAAGTTGGGTTCTGTCTCTCTCGGCCCAAATTGGCATTTTTAAGAGTATCTTTTCCCCCTCTTTCTCTCTGTCTTTTTTCACCTAATTAGTATCAAATCTTGAGAAGCTTTCATTTTTGTCTTTCTTCAATTATTTGTGCCTTTTGGCCCTCGTTATTTGCCCAATATGGCAGCAAATCTAGCACTCTCTCTGGTCCATATGTATGTAGTTAAATCTAGAAGAAAATCTCCAGGGTAATGTACGATAAATTAACACAGTCATATAGTAGAATAGGGATCCCTCCCTAGATAATAAGTTGCATACAACAGCCAACATAGTAACAGGTTCGAGGTTCTTCACAGCATCATCATACTAACAACATAACAACAAGGGATCCCCTATCTAACAACAAAATGGAGGAGGCAGCAGCAGCACACGTCCAGGACTCCGCCTACCCCATCTGGCTCTGCCTCCACCTGTTGCTCCACTTGGGCACATTGGGCTTGAGCGGAGGCATACGCCCGGCGGCGATCTCCACCCGCTGGAAGCTGCGGAGGTGCATGCCGAGCGCCTTGTGCTTGGCGCGGAAGAAGTAGGGGTTGACCGTCGTGCCGACCTTGGGGAAGGTGTTGCCAATGTTCTCGGCATGCGTGAGAAGGCTGTTGAAGTCAGTGCCGCCGAGTCTCCTAGTGCAGAAGGGGCACCTGTAGACACCCTTGGCGAAGTACGAGACGTACTGGCCGACCTGCAGCCTCCGCAGAGTGAATGAGTTGCAACGATGACTAACGAGCATGATAACTAAGTTAGGAAAAACAGAGGCAACCTCAGTTAGAGTGAACACGATTATATATCTACAGGGAAGGGGTTAGCGAACCAAAGCTCATGCACAACAGATTTGTACACAACAATGGTTTGCTGAACCCTCCCTGTAAAGATTTGTGCCCAACGATTCATTATAGGCAAAGAAACAGATTCTAGATCTGAACTTGAACACATTCCAGATTATTTGCAAAATTAAACGGTTATCTTTTGATTCATGCATAAAATAACTAATTGAGATCCCATGATTACTTGCATAAATTAACCGATTGAGATCCCATTATTAGTTGCATAAATTAACCGAACGGCCGAACCCCAAATCTTAAACGAAATCAAGAAGGGATCAAAACAAAATGGAATAAAATCGGTGCAAATATTAACCCAATACTCATCCATCTACACCAGCAAAAATAGGGTTCAAAAAGGAATGGGGAACAAAAAAGGGAGCAAACCGTAGTTACCTCGTTCCATGGGTCGTCCATGAAGGTGCCGTAGGGGTTCAGGGGCGCCTCGTACGACACCTCCTCATAGGGGTCCCATCCCGCCGGGATCTGACTGCCACCGGCGGCAGCCTCCGATGCACCGGCGGTGACGTCTGTTGAGGGGACGGCGTTGAAGAGGGAGGCGTCGCGCTTGGAGCCAACGGCGTCGTGGACGATGGGATTGGCATTCTCCTTGTCCATCTCGCCGATAGAGGAGAGGGAGAGGGTTTTTTCTTTGGAGATGATGATGGGACGTGAGAGATGCGGCATTGCGTGAGCGAGTGAGAGTGACAGAGATAGTGCAAGGAGGCGTCTATAAAGGCGAGGGGTGGTTAATGCGACCCGCGTCCTACGCGTCCACCGTTGCACGTCTGCACGTCTTGGACTACTGCAACGTGACACGCGTCCACGATTGCACGTCTTCGACTTCTGCGCCGCGACCCGCATCTACGCGTCAATAATTGCTCGTCTTCCATTTCTGCACCGCAACACGCATCCTCGAGTCTAACCCTGGAAATTTGGATATACTCATGTATACCCTCGAGTCTTATACTAGCATTTTTTGTGTGCTCAGTTTTCCCCTTGAGTGCTAATACTGGCTAGTGCAATATACTCAGTTTTACCCTCAAGTGGCTAGTCAACAGAGAGTCAACAAATGGGATTAACTAGTTAAATGAGTCATTTAATGTGCAAAAAATTCCGAAAAAGAGTGGCACTTACTCATGGAGTCTTTACCACAAATTGCCACTTCTCAAATCATAGATAAGTCATAGATAAATCAAGTTTTACCACAAATTGCCACTTCTCAAATCACCTAGTAGCTATGAAGGTGCATGGTTTTCCACAATAAGCCCTTCCCAAAACAACTTTCCCCAAAACATACTTTATCTAAATGAGGCCACAATTCTCACACTAATGTATATTTGTATTGCAAATAGTTTAAGGTAGGCCAAGATGGATTTCATTGTACAAAACACACATTTTCCATTTTTTTAATCTCATATTTGAATCCCTTAGTCGATCTGTTTACTACTCGGGTGCCCTTGGTTTCTTGATACTACTCAGTTTTGCCCTCTCCCTTCACAAATTCTCGCAGACGTGCAACATTGCCTTGATTGGTCTAGCCCATGTCACGCGGATCGTGCCCGCCGACCATTGATCGTATGATCTAACGGGCAGGATCACCCCTCTCTCTCTGTCGGCGGTTAGCTTCCACCCTCTAAGTATGCTAAAGGGCGGTTTTCTGTATTATTTTTCACGCGCTAAAGCCCAACTCTTTTAGGCATTACTTTTCACGCAAAAAATGATAAACCATCACCGATTTGTTGTAGCCATTAATTTTCACGCAAAAAATGATAAACCATCACCGATTTGTTGTAGCCATTAATTTTCACGCAAAAAATGATAAACCATCACCGATTTGTTGTAGCCATTACTTTTCACGCAAAAAATGATAAACCATCACCGATTTCTTGTAGCCATTACTTTTCACGCAAAAAATGATGAACCATCACCGATTTCTTGTAGCCATTACTTTTCACGCGAAAAACGATAAACCATCACCGATTTCTTGTAGCCATCACGAAACAATCTATCTATCTTTGTATTTGAAGTTCAGGAGGGTTCACCATCTACTTATGTTAACTTTCGAGGTTTTGACCTGAAAATCAAATGGGTATTATAAAGGGAAATAAAAGTTCAAAAAAATGTAAAAACGAAACAATCTACCTATCTTTGCATAGAAGATCGTCTGTATGATTTTTGAGGTCATTTAGAGAAGGTAGAAAAAAATCCCTTTTGAGAAGGTCGAAAAAACCTAACTTGTTACAAAAGCTGGTTTCAGTGAGACCTAACCAAGTTTGGCATACATGATGCCATACCTATAACAACAAGGAATATCTAAAAGGGAAAGTTTCACAAAATTTGAAATTTAGGGTGAAAATGATGTCATACATGATGCTGTTTTTCGAGTTTTTGACCTGAAAATCAATTGGGTATTATAAAGGGAAATAAAAAGTTCGAAAAATGTAAAAACGAAACAATCTATCTATCTATGTATAGAAGATCAGTTGTATGAAATTTGAAATCATTTAGAGAAGGTAGAAAAAATCACCTTGTTAGAAAAGCTGGTTTCAGTGAGACGAAACGGCATGCGCTTAAGCAAAGTGATTTTTTCGAACATCTCCAAATGACCCCAAATTTGCCATACATGATGCCATACGTGTAACAACAAGGAACCCTATCTAAAAAGTGTCAAAAAAGTTTGCCCAACCTTGATTCGAGCACCACAGCCTCCAAACGATGCCGATGCCGATATCGGCATGGTCAGAACGGCTATGCTCGCCGCCACTGCTAGGTCACCGTCGGGATGCACCCTCAATCCCGTCCCCTCATTCGATCACTGACACACCAGAGATATCGCCGAGGCCAATGCCGAACGTACATGTTGATGCCAATGCCGAACATGCATGCACGCCGCTGTGGGCACGGCCACGCCGCCCCGCTATGCTGGACGCCACAGACCACCGCGAGGTCTTTCCCTTCACCACCACACTCTGCTAGCACCCATCTATACACGCCAGAAAGGAGAGACACTAGTTTTCTCTACATTGCTCGCGTTCATGTCCGACACGGTCAGTCAAAGTTTTGAGGTAGTCATCGATGTCGTTGACCATTTCTTCTCTTCTTTGCATGGTTAAATGCGTCTAGTTCATATCTATCTAATGCGTCTGGTCTCGCCTCATGCAGTTCTTTGTGGACGTCGATCTCATCTCGGAACCCGGAGGCCACCTCCTTCGTGCCATCGGTGTAGAGCTCCGTTTAAAAATCTAATCCTACCCGTGTATTGCCCCGTGTATAAGCGTCATGGCCCCACTTGTCATTCGATATACCGAAAAGCCCCACTCGTTCGCGTTTTGGTCAGGGATACATCGATGCTTACGGTCAAACAAAGATGGATGGTCCGACGTGTCTTTGCGGGCTCTACGTGGCCCCACTAGTCAGAAGATAACGGTCAATCGTCGGGCAACCGACCGTTACAGCGCCTGTGATGGTTTCAGACAAGGTCTTGGGGAAAATTGAGGAAAAACTAAGGAGCTGGGGAAAACTGAGCACAACTAAGGACCCGAGGGCACGAAAATAGAAATCCCTTAGTTCTTTGTGTTTCAAGCTTTAATATGCATAGTAACTTAATCCTTCGACCATGAGATCATGTTAATCACCTACACCGGATGGATGCTTTGATGACACCAAACACTACTGCGTAAATGGGTTGTTATAAAGGTGGCATTAAGTGTTCGGAAAGTATAGGGTTGAGGCACTTGTATCAATATTTGGATTCTTCCATCCTAGTGACGGATAGATATACTCTAGGCCCTTGATACGTCTCCAACGTATCGATAATTTCTTGTGTTCCATGCCACATTATTGATGTTATCTACATGTTTTATGCACACTTTATGTCATATTCGTGCATTTTCTGGAACTAACCTATTAACAAGATGCCGAAGTGCCGCTTGTTGTTTTACGCTGTTTTTGGTTTCAGAAATCCTAGTAAAGAAATATTCTCGGAATTGGACGAAATAAAAGCCCGGAGGCCTATTTTCTCACGAAGCTTCCGGAAGACCGAAGACGAGACGAAGAGGGGCCACGGGGGAGCCAAACCCTAGGGCGGCGCGGCCCCCCTTGGCCGCGCGGCCCGTGGTGTGGGCCCCCGTGCCGCCTCTTGACTTGCCCTTCCGCCTACAAATAGCCTCCGTGACGAAACCCCCAGCACCGAGAGCCACGATACGGAAAACATTACTGAGACGCCGTCGCCGCCGATCCCATCTCGGGGGATCCAGGAGATCGCCTCCGGCACCCTGCCGGAGAGGGGATTCATCTCCCGGAGGACTCTACGCCGCCATGGTCGCCTCCGGTGTGATGTGTGAGTAGTCTACCCCCGGACTATGGGTCCATAGCAGTAGCTAGATGGTTGTCTTCTCCCTATTGTGCTATCATTGTCGGATCTTGTGAGCTGCCTATCATGATCAAGATCATCTATATGTAATTCTATATGTTGCGTTTGTTGGGATCCGATGAATAGAGAATACTTGTTATGTTGATTATCAAAGTTATACATGTGTTGTTTATGATCTTGCATGCTCTCCGTTATTAGTAGATGCTCCGGCCAAGTAGATGCTTTTAACTCCAAGAGGGAGTACTTATGCTCGATAGTGGGTTCATGCCTGCATTGACACCTGGGACGAGTGATGAAAGTTCTAAGGTTGTGTTGTGCTGTTGCCACTAGGGATAAAACATTCATGCTATGTCTAAGGATGTAGTTGTTGATTACATTACGCACCATACTTAATGCAATTGTCTGTTGTTTGCAACTTAATACTGGAGGGGGTTCGGATGATACCCTGAAGGTGGACTTTTTAGGCATAGATGCAGTTGGATGGCGGTCTATGTACTTTGTCGTAATGCCCAATTAAATCTCACTATACTCATCATGATATGTATGTGCATTGTCATGCTCTCTTTATTTGTCAATTGCCCAACTGTAATTTGTTCACCCAACATGCTGTTCGTCTTATGGGAGAGACACCTCTAGTGAACTGTGGACCCCGGTCCAATTCTCTTTACTGAAATACAATCTACTCGCAATACTTGTTCTACTTGTTTTCTCTCGCAAACAATCATCTTCCACACAATACGGTTAATCCTTTGTTACAGACAAGCCGGTGAGATTGACAACCTCACCTGTTTCGTTGGGGCAAAGTACTTTGGTTGTGTTGTGCAGGTTCCACGTTGGCGCCGGAATCTCTGGTGTTGCGCCGCACTACATCCTGCCGCCATCAACCTTCAACGTGCTTCTTGGCTCCTCCTGGTTCGATAAACCTTGGTTTCTTTCTGAGGGAAAACTTGCTGCTGTGCTCATCATACCTTCCTCTTGGGGTTGCCCAACGAACGTGTGAAATACACGCCATCAGCCCTCTCGGTGGAATGACATCCAATTAGCTTGCAAGCATGTGACTGGTTCACAAGGGATATCATATAACGGTATGAGTAAAGAGTACTTATCGGTAACGAGGTTGAACTAGGTATGGAGATATCGACGATCAAACTTCGGGTAAGTAAAATATCGCGAGACAAATGGAATTGTTATTTTATGTGAATGGTTCTTTCGATCACGAAGTCATCGTTGAATATGTGGGAGCTATTATGGATTTCCAGGTCCCGCTATTAGTTATTGATCGGAGAGGAGTTTCGATCATGTCCGCATAGTTCTCGAACCGCAGGGTGACACACTTAAGGTTTGATGTCGTTATAAGTAGATATGGAATATTGAATTGAGCTTGAATGTTGTTCGGAGTCTCGTATGGGATCCAGGACATCACGAGGAGTTCCGGAATGGTCCGGAGAATAAGATTCATATATAGGAAGTCACTTTCCAAGTTTGGAAATGATCCAGTGCATTTATGGAAGGAGCTAGAATATTCTAGAACGTTCCGGAAGAAATCACCATGGAAGGTGGAGTCCTCCGGATGGACTCCACCAACCCTAGCCAGCCAACCAAGAGGGAAGGTGGAGTCCATGGTGGACTCCACCACCTTGGCCGACCAAGGGAGAAGGAAAGGGAGCAATCCCACTTCCCCTAGGTTTCACCCATATGGCAGGTTTTGAGTTGGACTCTAATTTGGTTTTGGGGCAACCCTAGGAGGTTCCACCTATATAAAGAGAGGGAGAGGGGAGGGGGCACCAAGAGCCGCACCACCCAAAGGGCACCCAAGGCCGGCGCCCCAAGTGCCCCCTCTCCCCAAACCCTAGCCAATTCCCTCCTTCCTATTCCCCCGCGGTGCTTACGGTGAAGCGTTGCTGGAGATCTCCACCACCACCGTCACCACGCCATCGTGCTGGCTAGATTCCGAGGAGGATCTACTACATCCGCTGCCTACGGGAACAGGGAGAAGGACGTCGTCATCAACACCGAACGTGTGACCGAGTGCGGAGGTGCTGCCCGATTGTGGCACCGTCAAGATCTTCTACGCGCTTTTGCAAGTGGCAAGTGATTGACTACATCAACCACGAGATCTATCTCGCTAACGCTTAGAGATCTTCAAGGGTATGATGATCTTCACCTCATTGCTACCATCTACTAGATTAGATCTTGGCTTGTTATTCGTTCTTGCGGTAGAAATTTTTTTGTTTTCTATGCTACGAATCCCTACAGTGGTATCAGAGTCGTGTCTATGCATAGATTGGTTGCACGAGTAGAACACAATGGTTTTGTGCGCGTTGATGCTTTTGTTGTATCTTGTTATGTGTACTTTGCATTTCGCGGGATGGTGGGATGAAGCGGCATCGGCTAACTTTACATGACCGCGTTCATGAGACCTGCTCCACGGTTGACATGCAACTTGTATTGCATAAGTGGCTTTGCGGGTGTCAGTTTCTCTCACCATAGTTAAGATTCAATTTACTATTTCAATTGACAACACTTGTATCAGCGTTGTGGTTCATGTTTGTAGGTAGATTGGATCTTACTCGAAAACCCTAAACCACGTAAAATATGCAAACCAAATTAGAGGCGTCTAACTTATTTTTGCAGGGTTTGGTGATGTGATATGACCATGATGTGATGATGAATATGTATGAGATTATCATTATCGTATTGTGGGGCAACCGGCAGGAGCCTTATGGTTGTCTTTATATTTCATGTAGTAGTATTATTTTGAAGTAGTTGTAATAGTTGCTACATGTGGTGAACAACCATGAAGACGGCGCTATTGACCTTGAAGCTACGCCGACGATGATGGAGATCATGCCCGTTGATGATGGAGATCATGTCCGTGCTTTGGAGATGAAGATCAAAGGCGCAAATACAAAAGGGCCATATCATATCACATTATGAATTGCATGTGATGTTAATCCTTTTATGCATCTTATATTGCTTAGATCGCGACGGTAGCATTATAAGATGATCCCTCTCACTAAAAATCAAGATAATAAAGTGTTCGCCCTTAGTTAGCACTGTTGCTAAGACTCATTGTTTCGAAGCATCACGTGATGATCGGGTGTGATAGACTCAACGTGTGCATACAACGGGTGCAAGCCAGATTTGCACATGCGGAAACTAGGGTTTGACTTAACGAGCCTAGCATGTATAGACATGGCCTTAGAACAAGGAAGACGGAAAGGTTAAGCATGAATCATATAGATGATACGATGAACATGTTGATGTTAGCCATTGAAACTACATCATCTCACGTGATGATCGGACTTGGTGTAGTTGATTTGGTTCGTGTTATCACTAAGACAATTCGAGGGATATTGTTTTGAGTGAGAGTTCACCTAGTTAATTTTAAAATAATAGTAAACTCAATTTATCATAAACTTAGTCTAAACTCTTTGCAAATATGTTGTAGATTATGGCGACCCCTACCATCAACTTTAATTCGTTCCTAGAGAAAGAAAAGCTGAAAAACAATGGAAGCAACTTTACAGATTGGTTCTGTAACTTGAGGATTGTCCTTACTGCTGGACAACTGTTCTATGTGCTCGATGCACTGCTGGGTGACCCACCTGCAGAAACAGCTACCGATGAGGCTAAAAATGTTTATCTCACTCGGAAGACACATTACTCCACAGTTCAGTGTGCCATCCTCTATGGTTTAGAATTGGAGCTTCAGAAACGCTTTGAGACCCACGACCCTCATGATATAATCAGTGAGCTCAAAATGATATTTGAAACTCATGCGGCCGTGGAAAACTATGATGCTTCTGAAAAGTTCTTTAACTGTAAGATGGCAACTCCGTTAGCGAGCACGTGCTCAAGATGTCTGGGCACGCGAAGAAACTCCAAGACTTGGGAATAACGATTCCTAACGCCTTGGGGATTCATCGTGTTCTTCAATCACTGCCACCTAGTTACAAGAACTTCGTGATGAACTACAACATGCAGTGCATGGACAAGACGTTACCTGAACTCTTCTCAATGCTGAAAATTGCTGAAGTGGAGATAAAGAAAGAGCACCAAGTGTTGATGGTCAATAAGACCACCAAGTTCAAGAAGCAGGGCAAGCCTAAGGAAAAGGGTAAATTCAAGAAGGGCGGCAAGAAAGCCGACGCGCCTCCTAAGAAACCCAAGACTGGCCCCAAATGTGATATTGTGTGCTATTATTGCAAAGAAGAGGGACACTGAAAGCGGAACTGCTCAAAGTACCTGGCAGATCTGAAGAGCGGCAACATCAAAAAGAAAGGTATATCTGATATACATGTTATTGATGTATATCTTGCTAGTAATCGTAGCAGTGCCTGGGTATTTGATAATGGTTCGGTTGCTCATATTTGTAACTCGAAACAGGAGCTACAAAATAAACGAAGACTAGCAAGGGACGAGGTGACGATGTGTGTTGGAAACGGATCCAAGGTCGATGTGATTGTCGTCGGCATGCTCCCCCTACATCTACCATCGGGATTAGTTTTAAATCTGAATAATTGTTATTTGGTGCTTGCGTTAAGCATGGACATTATATCTAGATCTTGTTTACTGCAGAGCGGTTATTCATTCAAGTCTGAGAATAATGGTTGTTCAATTTATATGAATTAATATCTTTTATGGTCATGCACCTGAGATGAATGGTTTATTCTTGTAAAATCTTGATAGTAGTGATACACATATACATAACATTGATGCTAAACGGAAGAAATTACATGAAAATTCTACATACATGTGGCACTGTCATCTTGGTCATATTGGAGTGAAACGCATGAAGAAACTCCAATCAGATGGATTACTTGAATCACTTGATAGATGCGAGGCATGTTGATACGTCTCCAACGTATCTATAATTTCTGATGTTCCATGCTAGTTTTATGACAATACCTACATGTTTTGTTCACACTTTATATCGTTTTGATGCATTTTCCGGCACTAACCTATTAACAATATGCCGAAGCGCCAGTTCCTGTTTTCTGCTGTTTTTGGTTTCAGAAATCCTACAAAGGAAATATTCTCGGAATTGGACGAAATCAACGCCCAGGGTCCTATTTTCCACGGAAGGTTCCAGAGCACCGAAGAGGGGCCAGAGGGGAGCCAAGGGGGCCCCACCCCACTTGGCGGCGCGGCCAAGGGGGGGGGCGCCTCCCTATGGTGTGGGTCCCCCAGGACCCCTCCGAGGCTGCCCTTCCGCCTATAAAGTCTCTCCGTCGCGAAAACCCTAAAGAGATAAGCCACGATACGAGAAAAGTTCCAGAGCCGCCGCCATCGCGAAGCCAAGATTCGGGGGACAGAAGTCTCTGTTCCTGCACGCCGCCGGGACGGGGAATTGCCTCCGGAAGGCATCTCCATCGACACCACCGCCATCTTCATCGCCGCTGTTGTCTCCTATGATGAGGAGGGAGTAGTTCTCCCCCGAGGCTAAGGGCTGTACCGGTAGCTATGTGGTTCATCTCTCTCTCCCATGTGATCTTTATGTGATCATGAGCTTTGTATCACTATTAATCTATGTGCTACTCTAGTGATGTTATTAAAGTAGTCTATTCCTCCTCCATGATGTAATGTTGACACTGTGTGCATCATGTAGTACTTGGCGTAGGTTATAATTGTAATCTCTTGTAGATTATGAAGTTAACTATTACTATGATATTATCGATGCGATCTATTCCCCCTTTCATAGCTATTGTTGACAGTGTGTATGCTATGTTAGTACTCGGTCTAAATTGCAATGGTCTATTATGCACTCTAGAGGTTACTTAAATATGAACTCCGAATGTTGTGGAGCTTGTTTACTCCGGCTTGAGGGAGCTCTTGTAGCCCTACACAATGAATGGTGTTTGTTATCCAACAAGAGAGTGTTGAAGTAGCACAAGTGAAGAGAAGTTATTTATTTATGTGATCAATGTTGAGAGTGTCCACTAGTGAAAGTATGATCCCTAGGCCTTGTTTCTAAGCATTGAAACACCGTTTCCAACAAGTTCTGTTACATGTTCGCTTGCTGCCATATTTATTTCAGATTGTTATTACCACCCATATTCATCCATATCACTCGTATTTTACTATCTCTTCGCCGAACTAGTGCACCTATACATCTGACAAGTGTATTAGGTGTGTTGGGGACACAAGATATTTCTTGTATCGTAATTGTAGGGTTGCTTGAGAGGGATATCTTTGACCTCTTCCTCCCTGAGTTCGATAAACCTTGGGTGATTCACTTGAGGGAAACTTGCTGCTGTTCTACAAACCTCTGCTCTTGGAGGCCCAACAGTGTCTACAGGAATAGAAGCGTGCGTAGACATCAAGCTATTTTCTGGCGCCGTTGCCGGGGAGGTAAGGTAAAAGGTATTCACATCCTCCGACTACTAAGCTATTTCCTAGCACTGTTGCCGGTGTGTGAGTGCTCGAAGCTATTTCCTTTATATCATGCAATTATATCTTTTTGTTTCTTGTTTTCACTAGTTAAGGCTTAATGGAAAACAACAAAAAGATTAGAGATCTTTATGAACTTTATATTAAATTAGGACATGATGTGTTTGAAGAGAGAATTAAAAAACCCATGGAACTTTGTTTGCAAAATAGCAATGTTATTAGCATGAACTCTTTGAACACTATTATTGCTAATGCTATGGAAGAATTTAAGCTTGGGGAAGCTGGTTTTGATGAGCATGATATTTTTAGTCCCCCAAGCATGGAGGAGAAAATTTTCTTTGATGATACTTTGCCTCCCATTTATGATGATTATAATGATAGTGGTATTTTGGTGCCACCTACTATGGAGGATAAAGTTTATTATGATTATACCATGCCTGCAATTTATGATGATTACAATGATGGTTGTGATAGTTTTACTCCCACTATTACTAATAAAATTGATTATGCTTATGTGGAGAGTAATGATACTTTTATGCATGTGAATAAGAATGCTTTATGTGATAGTTATATTGTTGAGTTTGTTCATGATGCCACTGAAATTTATTATGAGAGAGGGAAACATGGTTATATGCATCTTAATAATATTAAGTTTCCCCTCTTTATGTTGAGAATCTTGAAATTGCGCTTGTGTTCCCTTTCTATGCTTGTTGCGTTATGCTTACATGACTTATTTATTTACAAGATTCCTTTTCATAGGAAGTGGGTTAGGCTTAAATGTGTTTCATACTTGCTTTTTGATGCTGATACGTCTCAAACGTATCTATAATTTCTTATGTTTCATGCTACTTTTATGATGATACTCACATGTTTTATACACACTTTATGTCATTATTATGCATTTTCCGGCAATAACCTATTGACGAGATGCCGAAGAGCTAGTTGCTGTTTTCTGCTGTTTTTGGTTTCAGAAATCCTACAAAGGAAATATTCTCGGGATTGGACGAAATCAACGCCCAGGGTCTTATTTTTCCACAAAGCTTCCAGAAGACCGAAAGGGAAACGAAGTGGGGCGACGAGGCGCCGCCACCATAGGGCCGCGCGGCCTGGGTGGGGCCCGCGCCGCCCTATGGGGTGGGCCCCTCGTCAGCCCTCCGACTCCGCCCTTCCGCCTACTTATAGCCTTCGTCGCAAAAACCCCAGTACCGAGAGCCACGATACGGAAAACCTTCCAGAGACGCCGCCGCCGCCAATCCCATCTCGGGGGATTCAGGAGATCGCCTCCGGCACCCTACCGGAGAGGGGAATCATCTCCCGGAGGACTCTTCATCACCATGATCTCCTCCGGATTGATGTGTGAGTAGTTCACCCCTGGACTATGGGTCCATAGCAGTAGCTAGATGGCTGTCTTCTCCTCATTGTGCCATCATGTTAGATCTTGTGAGCTGCCTATCATGATCAAGATCATCTATTTGTAATGCTACATGTTATGTTTGTTGGGATCCGATGAATATGGAATACTATATCAAGTTGATTATCAATCTATCATATATGTGTTGTTTATGTTCTTGCATGCTCTCCGTTGCTAGTAGAGGCTCTGGCCAAGTTGATACTTGTAACTCCAAGAGGGAGTATTTATGCTCGATAGTGGGTTCATGCCTCCATTGAATGCAGGACGATGACGAGAAAGTTCTAAGGTTGTGGATGTGCTGTTGCCACTAGGGATAAAACATCAATGCTTTGTCTAAGGATATTTGTGTTGATTACATTACGCACCATACTTAATGCAATTGTCTATTGTTTGCAACTTAATACTGGAAGGGGTTCGGATGATAACCTGAAGGTGGACTTTTTAGACATAGATGCATGCTGGATAGCGGTCTATGTACTTTGTCGTAATGCCCTGATTAAGTCTCATAGTAGTCATCGTGATATATGTATGTGCATTGTTATGCCTTCTTTATTTGTCAATTGCCCAACTGTAATTTGTGCACCCAACATGCTATTTATCTTATCGGAGAGACACCACTAGTGAACTGTGGACCCCGGTGCATTCTTTACATATGAAATACAATCTACTGCAATACTTGTTCTTTACTGTTCTTCGCAAACAAATATCATCTTCCACACTATACATTTAATCATTTGTTTACAGCAAGCCGGTGAGATTGACAACCTCACTGTTACGTTGGGGCAAAGTACTTTGATTGTGTTGTGCAGGTTCCACGTTGGCGCCGGAATCCCTGGTGTTGCGCCGCACTACACTCCGCCACCAACAACCTTCACGTGTTCCTTGACTCCTACTGGTTCGATAACCTTGGTTTCTTACTGAGGGAAAACTTGCTGTTGTATGCATCACACCTTCCTCTTGGGGTTCCCAACGGACGTGTGTCTTGCACGCCATCAGATGCCCTCTTTGCTCCAACTCTCATCCTTATGTGAGCATCATTAAAATTATTGAGCCCATCTTAATGGCTATAAAGAAAGCACTTCTTGGGAGATAACCCATGTTTTTATTTTGCTACTGTTTTGTTGTGTCTTGGAAGTTGTTACTACTGTAGCAACCTCTCCTTATCTTTATTTTATTGCATTGTTGTGCCAAGTAAAGTCTTTGATAGTAAGGTTGATACTAGATTTGGATTACTGCGCAGAAACAGATTTCTTGCTGTCACGAAATTTAGCATCCCCGTCTGTAGGTAACTCAGAAAATTCTGCCAATTTACATGCGTGATGCTCAGATATGTACGCAACTTTCATTCATTTTGAGCTTTTTCATCTGAGCAAGTTAAGTGCCCCTGAAAAATTTGTCTTTACGAACTGTTCTGTTTTGACAGATTCTGTCTTTTATTTCGCATTGCCTGTTTTGCTATGTTGGATGGATTTCTTTGTTCCATTAACTTTCAGTAGCTTTGAGCAATGTCCAGAAGTGTTAAGAATGATTTTGTCACCTCTGAATATGTGAATTTTTGATTATGCACTAACCCTCTAATGAGTTTGTTTTGAGTTTTGTGTGGAGGAAGTTTTCAAGGGTCAAGAGAGGAGGATGATACAATATGATCAAGAAGAGTGAAAAGTCTAAGCTTGGGGATGCCCCCGTGGTTCATCCCTGCATATTTTAAGAAGACTCAAGCATCTAAGCTTGGGGATGCCCAAGGCATCCCTTCTTCATCGACAACTTATCGAGGTCACCTCTAGTGAAACTATATTTTTATTCCGTCACATCTTATGTGCTTTACTTGGAGCGTCTGTATGTTTTTGTTTTTGTTTTTGTTTGAATAAAATCGGATCCTAGCATTCTTTGTTTGGGAGAGAGACACGCTCCACTGTTGCATATGAACACATGTGTTCTTAGCTTTACTTTTAATGTTCATGGCGAAGGTTGAAACTGCTTCGTTCATCGCTATATGGTTGGAAACAAAAAATGCTTCATGTGGTAATTGGTATAATGTCTTGAATAATTTGATACTTGGCAATTGTTGTGCTCATATAGATCGTGTTTAAGCTCTTGCATCATGTACTTTGCACCTATTAATGAAGAACTACATAGAGCTTGTTAAAATTTGGTTTGCATGATTGGTCTCTCTAGAGTCTAGATATTTTACAGGTGAGGTGTTTGAACAACAAGGAAGACAATGTAGAGTCTTATAATGCTTGCAATATGTTCTTATGTAAGTTTTGTTGTACCGGTTCATACTTGTGTTTGCTTCAAACAACCTTGCTAGCCTAAGCCTTGTATTGAGAGGAATTCTTCTCGTGCATCCAAATCCTTGAGCCAAAAACTATGCCATTTGTGTCCACCATACCTACCTACTACATGGTATTTCTCTGCCATTCCAAAGTAAATTACTTGAGTGCTACCTTTAAAAATTTCATTCCTTGTCTTTGCAATATATAGCTCATGGGAAAATAGCCTTAAAAACTATTATGGTATTGAATATGTTACTTATGTATCTTATTTCTTATAAGTTGCTTGTTGAGCGATAACCATGTTTCTGGGGACGCCATCAACTATTTCACCTTTGTTGAATATCATGTGAGTTGCTATGCATGTTCGTCTTGTCTGAAGTAAGGGTGATTTATCATGATCAAATGGTTTGAGTATGCATATTGTTAGAGAAGAACATTGGGCCGCTAACTAAAACCATGAATCATGGTGGAAGTTTCAGTTTGGACATTAATCCTCAATCTCTTATGAGAATATTATCTGTTGTTGAATGCTTAAGCATTAAAGAGGAGTCCATTATCTGTTGTCTATGTTGTCCCGGTATGGATGTCTTAAGTTGAGATCTATCAAAAACGAGAAATCAAATGCGATCTATCTCCTTGGACCTTTGTACAGGCGACATAGAGGTACCCCTTTGTGACACTTGGTTGAAACATATGTTATGCAATGATAATCCATGTAAATCCAAGCTAATTAGGACAAGGTGCGAGCACTATTGGTATTCTATGCATGAGGCTTGCAACTTATAGGATGTCTTATGCATAACACATATGAATTATTACCACCGTTGACAAAATTGTTTCTTTGTTTTCAAAATAAAAGCTCTAGCACAAAAATAGTAATCCATACTTCCCTCTGTGAAGGGCCATTCTTTTACTTCATGTTGAGTCAGTTTACCTACTTCTTTCTATCTTAGAAGCAAACACTTGTGTCAACTGTGTGCATTGATTATTACATGTTTACCTATTGCACTTGTTATATTGCTTTATGATGACAACTATCCATGAGATATACATGTTACAAGTTGAAAGCAATTGCTGAAACTTAATCATCCTTTGTGTTGCTTCAAAACCTTCTACTAAGAATCTATTGCTTTATGAGTTAACTCTTATGCAAGACTTATTGATGCTTGTCTTGAAAGTACTATTCATGAAAAGTCTTTGCTATATGATTCAGTTGTTTAGTCATTATCTTTACCATTGCTTTGAATCACTTCATTCATCTCATATGCTTTGCAATAGTATGATCAAGATTATGTAAGTAGCATGTCACTTCAGTAAATTATTCTTGTTATCGTTTACCTACTCGAGGGCGAGTAGGAACTAAGCTTGGGGATGCTTGATACGTCTCCAACGTATCTATAATTTCTGATGTTCCATGCTAGTTTTATGACAATACCTACATGTTTTGTTCACACTTTATATCGTTTTTATGCATTTTCCGCCACTAACCTATTAACAAGATGCCGAAGCGCCAGTTCCTGTTTTCTGCTGTTTTTGGTTTCAGAAATCCTACAAAGGAAATATTCTCGGAATTGGACGAAATCAACGCCCAGGGTCCTATTTTCCACGGAAGGTTCCAGAGCACCGAAGAGGGGCCAGAGGGGAGCCAAGGGGGCCCCACCCCACCTGGCGGCGCGGCCAAGGGCGGCGCCCCCCTATGGTGTGGGTCCCCCAGGACCCCTCCGAGGCTGCCCTTCCGCCTATAAAGTCTCTCCGTCGCGAAAACCCTAAAGAGATAAGCCACGATACGAGAAAAGTTCCAGAGCCGCCGCCCTCGCGAAGCCAAGATTCGGGGGACATAAGTCTCTGTTCCGGCACGCCGCCGGGAATTTCCCCCGGAAGGCATCTCCATCGACACCACCGCCATCTTCATCGCCACTGGTGTCTCCTATGATGAGGAGGGAGTAGTTCTCCCCCGAGGCTAAGGGCTGTACCGGTAGCTATGTGGTTCATCTCTCTCTCCCATGTGATCTTTACGTGATCATGAGCTTTGTATCACTATTAATCTATGTGCTACTCTAGTGATGTTATTAAAGTAGTCTATTCCTCCTCCATGATGTAATATTGATAGTGTGTGCATCATGTAGTACTTGGCGTAGGTTATTGATGACCCACAAGTATAGGGGATCGCAACAGTCTTCGAGGGAAGTAAAACCCAATTTATTGATTCGACACAAGGGGAGACAAAGAACACT